>NC_091803.1:9997321-10300351 GCF_041296235.1 Equus asinus | reverse complement strand
CTGTTCTAAGCACTTTGCACATGTTAACTCATTTAATCCTCACAGCAATTCCATGGGATGTGTGCTATTATTATCCCCAGTTTATGGATTATAAAGGAAGGCAGAGACAGTTTAAGTGAATTTTCTGAAAGTCGCTCAGCCAGGAGGTGGCAGAAAGAGATGCTCAAGCCTTGGTGGTCTGGCTCCAGAGCCTAGGATGTAACTGGACCTGGCTTAAAGCTAAGGAACAGGGGCCGGCTCTGTGGCTGAGTCGTTAAGTTCATGTGCTGCGCTGCGGCGGCCTAAGGTTCGGATCTTGGGCGCGGACATGGCACCACTCGTCAGGCTACGTTGAGGTGGCATCCCACACCCCACAACTAGAAGGACCTGCAACTAACATATACAACTGTGTACAGGGGGGGTTTGGGGAGATAAAGCAGAGAAAAACAAAAAAAAACAAAAGAAACAAAAATCACTGGCAACGGTTGTTAGCCCAGGCGCCAATCCTAAAAAAAAAGGTAAGGAACATAAGGCTCGAGGGAGTTGAATAACTGGCCTGAGGTCACATAGCCTATAAGTGTTAGAGCTGAGATCTGAACCCAAGTTTTAAAAAGTCATACTAGAATAAGCTAGAGGACTCACATTCCCCGATTTCAGATGTACTGCAAAGCTACAGTAATCAAAATAGTGTGATAACTGGAGTTAATTCAGTCTAATAGGGCCAGTAAGTACAGCTGCACAGGTTGAACAGTGCATAAATCTAGAGAGCACCATCCATATTGAGATCTATGTGAATAGTGTCCTGCTAGACTTGTGCAGTGCACAACCTGCTCAATCTTATATGACAGTCTTGAATCTATGGGAAACTGATTTTATTAAACTAAAAACACAAGTAACAGGTAATTAAAATAATACAGGAAACATGGCTAGATCCCTGCCTTCAGCGTGTTCTTGATCTTACTAAATATATAAGACATACTCACAGGATGAGAGCTGAAGGGAGCTACTGTAACACATTTTGCTTGGATGCTTTCAATGAAGTAGAAAGTTTCACAGGCTTTTACCATCAGGTGCAGGAAAGATTTGCAGCTTCAAAACAGTTTTGCTCCTTTGCCATGCTATGCTGTTAGGTTTTTTTGTTTTTTTTTTTTAACAGTGTTTTCAACTCCATTGTAATTCGTTATCTTTCCTCATCTTTCTGCACCAGCACCAGTGACATCTGTTTCACACCGGGAGCATTTTTACCAACAGAGCCGTTTCACCATGAGGATACGCTGTAGGTTTCCAGGGGCTGCAGACGCTCTTCTTCCACGGGAAGGTTTATGGTCAATATTGAATCTGAAGACCTGTCTTCGTCTTTGGGGCGAGATGAGAGCCGAGGAAGGGGTACAAATGGCTGTCGTACGAGTTATGACTTTCACGTCCTGTCTAAACCTCCACTCTTGCCCTTGCTCTCGACTCCTCCTGCCACTGTCCTATTTTCATGCAGACTGACACCCTTCCTCAACTGCATAACGGTCACAGCTTTTCTATTTGTGGGTTTGCCCAGTCCCCTCACCTCCCACTGCAAAACCATCATCATCATCCGCGTTCCCACTGTCACCAGAGTGGTCTTACTCAATCACTGATCAAACACCACCTATGTCACGCCTCTGCTTAAAATCCTTCCAGACTCCCTGAGGCCGGCAGTAAGTCTTATAGGTTCCAAAGTGTTTCAGGGCCAAACAGGCCACATGAAGGAAAGAGGCAGGCGCGTGCGTGTGCATGTGCGTGTGTGTGTTTCTATAATGCCACCTAGGGTTGCATCCTTCCCACACTGACATACTTTGTTTGCATATTAAAGATGAAGGAATAGTCTTCACTTCTACAAAGAAATATGTTTTCTCTCTCACTTTCTTGAAACAGACAGACCTCTCAGTCTACCTTTTGTTTGCCTTCTTTTAATAGAGACGGAAGGAAAAGAAGTATTTTACTTTCCTCTTTACTCTAAGACAAACAACAACGCAAGTGGGATGACAAAGGAAAACTGATACTCAGCTGCAGTGTCAGGGGGAGAAACGGGGAGGGCAGGCCTAGGCCCCCGGGGAACAGACGCCCCAACAGAAGAGGGCAGCCTTGACTGGACGGCCAGCCCACTGTCACCCTGCAGGAAGGTGGGTCCAGTGTTGCCAAATTTTTCCAAGACAAGCTGGAAATCTGGAATTTTGTGTGCGAGCTCTCCAAATTAAAAACTGAGAAATGGATTTACTTTTTAAAACCTTTGTTCAGTCCAGGCTGAACAACACAGACTTGCAAGCCCAATGTAACCTGTGGCTTCCATTTCCTGACCTCTGGCCTAGAATACAGAGGTCATCCTCCCCTCCCAGCACTGCCCGGTCTCACTCCATTCCCCCTTAGATGCCCTGCATGCATGCTTCGGGTTACCCTCCTCTGGGCCTTTGGCCATGCCGTTTCCTCTTCCTCCTTTTCTACCTGGAAAAGCTCCTTCCCAAAACATGCCTCGAATGTCACCTCCTCAGTGAAGCCTTCCCTGACTCCCGACAGAGCTCATCACTGCCTCTCTCAGCAACTTTAGTACTCTCAACATTACATTTGAACCCACGTTTTACATTATTTGTATTAATTTCTGTCTCTCTTAATAGTATTTGAAATTCTTAAAGGCAAGAATCATGTCTTATTCATCTCTGGGGCTCCAATGTCAAGCAATGGGACTTAAGGAGCAGCCTTGCATGAATATTTGTTGGATGGATGGATGGATGGATGGATGGACAGTTTCTATATGGATAACGGAATGTATGAATATATGAATGCTAGGTGGATGGTTGGATGGATGGTTTTGCCATGCATAAATGGATGTATGATGGATGGATTATGGACACTGGATATATGGATGGACAGAAGCAGGGATGGGTGGACTGTGTGACTGGAGGTTCCTCACCAGGGCCTTAGGTATAGTTGCCAAGGATTGGTCCAGACACCCTGGCTTTACTTAAGTTCCTACACACAACAAGCTCATTCCTTTACCAGGGATTTTGAACTTGTTCTCTCCCCAGCTCTTTCTAAGACTAGCTCCTTCTCGTGATTCAGGCTTCAACTCAGGTGAAATATCCTTAGAAAAGCCTTTCTCAACCATCTCAATCATAAGAGTGACAATCAAGTCAGTAATTATTGCATTACTGTGCTTGTTAGTAATTCTCACTGTCTGAAATTGCTTTGTCTAGATTTCTGTTTTCCTGTCGATTTTATGCATCCCACTCACCTCCACCTGAAAGCTTCATGAAGGCATTCCTATACACCCATGCCTACCACTGTGTCTGACACATTGCAGATGCTGAATAAATATGGAAAAATTTAATACATTGATTACTGCAGGAGGAAATATGAATTAAATGAATGAGTGGAATTCACTTGTTTGGTGCTTTTATTGGCCTTTGAGGCATCAAAAAAAAATACTAGGCATAAGAAATCTCTTGTCCTTATTAAGATTTCCTCTAGAAGCCTGGGGTTTAGAGCCAGACAGTCCTGGGCTTGAGACTAGGACTTGTCATGCATCATCGCTAAGTGATCTTTGATAAAACACTTAACTTGCTAAGCCACAGTGTCCTCATCTGTCAAACAGAAATAATAAGAAGAGTGTAAACTCATAAAGTGCTTGTGAGGATTAAATAAGATCATCGTGCATGAAAAGCACAAAACACAAAGTCTGCCAGAAACTAAGCACCCAAAGGAAATGCACCCTCACTGGGGAGCTGGGAGGCCATTCCGCCCATTGGCCACTTATGTTAGGAGACCTGGTCTGTGAAACAAAGATATAAGCACACCTGCCTCCTTCCCAAAGCACTTTACCTATCCAGGCTTTGCAGACCAGCAGCCCTGTGAAAGCCTGCGGAGCTGGACAGATGTCATGAGTGAAGCGTCATGAGGGAAGCATCACACACTGCACTTTCACTCAGCTCTGAAGAAGGAGTCAAGGTTTTCCCCCAGCAACAGAGCGGGGAGGAACCACTGGTCCACACCCAGTGCCAGTCTGATCAGAGGCAACCCATGCCAGGAGAGCACTGGTTTACAGACCGCCTTACCCTCGGCAGCGTCATTTTCCCCGGGGAACTTCTGCTGAGCACATTTCCCTTGGAGATCAGGCCGCCATATAACTGAATCTTCTGTGTGGGCCTAGCATATGTCAACATGGTATTTTGCTAAGAAAACTCATAAAGGGGATTGCCAGCTGCAATACAACACTCACTTTATAATACTGTCAGTCGAATTGTTTTCAGAAGCAAACAAACAGTTTATGAGAAAAACTCTATCTGTAACTGTGGGGCCCCCGCACAGCTGCTTCCTAAGTCAGGCAGTTGGAGACGAGCTGGTGCAGATATTAAAGCACAGTAAGTATTTAGCGATATGGCACCTAAATGCATCACAGCAGACCTACTGGGGAAATAAACAACATTCAAGTGTATTTCTGGAGGACAAATACTCGGTACTTCATTTAATGTATGGTTTGCAGTTTAGTGGTTAATCTAAGACGATGAAGAGACAGCCCTGTTTCACATGGCTATTGAGGAAATGCAAAATTGATTGTGAGAATGATTGAGGACTTTTAAAGAGCCCAATTCCCAAACCAGCAGTGCCCTTTGTTGCTTTTTTTCCTCCTTCTTTTGAATTTGCCTATAATCCATTCAGACAAACCCTTTCAGCACGGTGATTTCCTCTCCTCATTATGACCTATGTGATTAACGACTAAACTTTCCCCTCATTCTTGCACAACTCTAAGATCTCATTTTTCATGTGCAGGATAGTCTCTCTTATCCGAGAACGCATGTCTGCACCCCCGAAAGCACCTCCATTTTATGTCTCCAGGTTATTAACGATAGCTTTCCATTGGCCCAGTCAGCCAGCATTGGCAGTTGTGAACTTGACTATCTAGAGTGAGCTGGGCAATGCTGGGGAAGAGCCCGACACCTTGATTTGATAATTAGTTGGCAGAATTAGTGACTGCGACCCCAAAAGTCTTCCATGAAATTCCTCTTTTTGCGACATATTTATTCAGAGAGTAAATGGAACTGGCAAGGCTCATCCTATCCAATCTCTACCTGTCTTCCCAAATCTGGTCTGAATCATTCTCTGGTTTGGAAGCTTTCAAACAGGCCCAGATTTAATCTTAGAATGAAAAAAGAAAAGTAAATGGAAGCCGTGGAGTAGATTTAAAACTTCTACTCACAGAAACACAGTGGGAAAGCCATTTTTTTTTAACCATCTAATGCATAATGACTTTGAGACTTCCTTCCATCCATCTTCGGCTGAGATCACTGCCAACGGCAGCAGAACCAGCCCTTTCTCACTCTGCCTTCCAGCAAACGGTCTAATCCTCATTGCCCACCAATACTACCACTGTGTGTGAGCCAAACAGCAGAGGAAAACAGGAAAGACAATTAGATTGAAATCTAGTCCTGCTTACTCCCCACCAGTCCTTTTTTCTTTTTTTCACCGAGATGCTCTTCAGTCTAGTAACAAACATGATTCCTGTTTAGCACAGTGTGAAGCAGGAATGTAATGCAGGTCTGTTAGCATTATTCAGTTACCTGATGACATTTCAAACTCCTGAAAGGGGACTCTAAACACAGATTACTAACAAAAACCCTGAGTGCTTTGTAATTATTCGTATGTCATTCCTACATAATCAATGTCACTCTGGCACTCACAGAGCTTAATTCCTTGGTTTGTGTAACATTCTCTGACATTCTGTGAGTCAAATTATAAGGATCCTCAGCTCAGTCTCTGCCACCTACTGCATTTTCCCAGTGATGACCACAATGAAAGAGCATTTCCGTAATTGGAGAGTATGGAGGAAAACTGAATGAGGCCACACACATATACACGTGAGCACACAGACATGTAGTCGCATCTGCACACACATTTTCAGGGGAAATATCTCTTCTGAAATGGACAAGAGGAGTTGTGCCAATAGGCCATTTCAAACTGGGCTTGGCCAGGACCTACACAGCGCCCCCTCCTGTAAGGTCATGAGTCCCAGCATGAGCAGACACTGGGGTTGTGCGGTTTTCAGCATCCCTCATCAATTCTTTACGTATCCATGAGTACATCAAGTGGCAGCTTCTTGGCTCCTCTTGGCAGCACTCCCAGCACACAACAGGGACTCCCTGCAAATTAACATTCCTTTCCTCCTGCCTGCCCTGTCCTCAAGTTTTCAAACACCACAACAATCTAAATGAAATAATGAGAGAGACTCATTCTAATGCTGTGGAGGGAACTGTTTTATTGCTAAGGCAGCAAAGAGAAGTAATTGAATCCACTGGAAAGAAGTAGAAGGGAAAAGGAGGGTGAAGTAACATGATGGAATAACGAAAACAGGAGAGGCTGATACTGTACTTGCGTGCACGCGCACACACACATCCCACATGGGGGCAGGGCGAGTGAGTGGGAACCTGAATATACACAGGAGAGGAATTGTGTAAGTGTGAATGCAAATAGCTTTCAAGATGGCAGTACCACCAAGGGCTGAGCTCATCAATACTCAGAAAGTTCCTCAAGCAGTTCACACTCTGAGCTTTTCAAGAGCTACAACGTATCGCATGGAGTGAGTAATGGCGGTCCATCCCGAGACGCAAAGGTAGCATCAAGTCTCAACAGTAGCGTGGTGGCCAGGAAACACAGCTCCAAGTCTCTGACGCTTCTTCCATGGAAAATGGACGTCTGTGTTCCCTTCCCTTGAACCTAGGCAGGCTCACCATGTTTGACCCCTAGTTTAGGAAGTGATGCTATGTGACTCCCAAGGCTAGGCCATTAAAGACCATGTGCCTTCTACCCTTGTCACTAGAACACTCACCCTTGGAGCCCTGAGCCGCAGTGTGACTACCCCGGGTCACCATGCTGTGAGGAAGCCCAAGCCATACGGAGGGGCCACATGAGGCATTCTAATCAACCATCCCAGCTGAACCCAGCCTTCACATCATACCGGCCAGGCCCGAGAAACATGAATAAGAAGCAGCCAGAGGATTCCAGCACCCAGCCATTTGGGTTCTCCCACCTGAGGCCCCAGAAGCTGTAGAGCAGAGACAAGCCAACGTTGCTGTGCCCGTCCTATTCCTTCTCGACAGAATACACGAGCCGAAGAAAACAGTGCTTGCTCTATGGTACAAAATTTTTTGAGTTTGTTACACCACAAAGGCAAACCAGAAAAGTATGTGTTTTTCCTGCTTCTTCAGGAAATGATCAATTTCTACATTACTAACCTTAATTTCAGCATCTGGAAAATGGGACTAAGATTAATAATATCTACCTCACAGAGGTCTTTGAAAAGCCACCAAAATATAATGACGATAATAATAATATAGTAACAACAACCAACATCTATCTAGAGCTTCTTATGTTTCAGGATCCATTTTGCATCTCTGACATAATTTAATTCTGTTAACAGGCTCATGAGGTAATACAGTTGTTATTATCCCTTTTAAAAGTGGGAAACTGAGGCAAAGAGAGAGCAGGAGCTTGCCAAAATTCATGTGAGAGGCAGAAGATGAATTTGAAACCAAGGCAGTCTTGCTCCAGCTTTTTAACAACTCTAAAAATCTGCCTATAAACAGACAAGCATATGAGACAGTGCCTGACACACACTTAAGCTTAAGAATGTTTCATTGTTATTATTGTTGTTGTTGCTTCAGAATCTGATGATTAATAGACGTAGACTTTGGGACTACCAAAATGGGTTTTTCCCACTTCTCCAGTTTCAGCATCTACAGGTGAACTTGGGAGTGGTTTTTCCGGTCTTCCTAACCCCCTCAGCTATCAGAAAATGGGAAGAATATTCATATTGTATATTTCATATGCCAAAAAGATTTCAATTTCATGCTGTACTGAATCTCAGAAATGCCCCCTTTTAATCCTGTTTTTATTCTAAACCAGTATAAAAAAAACTTTAATATTTCCTAATGGAGTGTACATATATTCATTCCTACCAATCTAATGGCAATTTACGAGAAGTCAGGCAATAGCCAGTAAGATAAGCTTTGGTTCCAAAAGTTCAATCAGTTAACCTAGGACAGCAATCACTTCTCCAGAATGAATAATGATTTGGAAGAATATTTGGATGGAGATAAACCCTTTTTGCATAGAAAATTGCATTATCATGTGCAGTATCTCAGCTGGATATGTAAGTTTACCAATAAGGACATTGCTTCATGCATTTTTATCATGGAGCTTTTTGATTCTGAGATTTCCAGAAGATTCTGCATTGAGGGAGGAAGATTTAATGTCTGTATAACGTGTGATGCTCTGTGAGGTGTAGATGTGAAGGTGGGAAGGCAGGAGCTGGGCTCCGCAGCTTCCAAACAGCTGCCACCACACTTTCCCAGGGGTTCTTCATTCTGCTTAGCAAGGGGGGAAAGCTAGCAATGCACAGTGAGACTGAGTTCTTTAAAGAAATGGCATTGAAAATAACCATCATGTCAATTTCAGCTAATGGGGCACAGTGTGGGCTCATTTTAAAGTGAGGAGGAGTGGCATGCAACCATTAAGAAAGAAATGCTTATGCCATATGTGAGCATGCTCATCCAAGCACAGCCAGGAGCCAGCGACTCTGGGGAGAGCTCAACACATCTCTCCCACAGACTTGGAGATGGAGCTCCCACCGACCAACTCCCAGACAACCATTAGGGAAGTATAATTATAAATGAAATTAGTGAGAAAGTAGCTGAGGGTTTTTTTCTACTGGCACTTCAAGACTTTTATTGGTGTGAGAGAGAGAGACAATTCCTGGATGCTACTAACTTCCCTTTCACAGGTGCAACTTCTAGAACGTTTCAGATGCACACACCTGCTTGCCAGCTGACATGTTATCTGAGAGTGCCCTTTCAAACTCACGAGGGAGCCAGCTAGGAAAAGCCTCTCTCTTCCCATCATTCCCAGTATTACTGAGCTGGCCCTAGCCAGATTCCAACTATAAATTATCTGCAATGCTGGTTCTACGCAGAGGACGTATCTGTGCTTGAGCATCTGAAGGAGGCTGAAGGCTTCCACAAGAGTCTGTTAGTGCCCGCTGGAAGACAAGGGTAGCGGCTAAGAGTGCAGATATCGGTGTCAGGAAGACGCAGGCTTGAGTCCTGAATCTGCCACTCATCTCATCTCTCTATACCTCATTTCCCTCCTCTAAAAGAAAAGCCAAAATGACATCTGCCCGAGAAGAGCTGTGAGCATTAGATGAGGAAACGCAAAGGCTATGCCTACCCTTGTGCCAGTAAGAGTATTTGTTATTTTTTGGTTCTGAAGAATTGGTACTCTGCCACCACAGGTTGAGAGGCCTGTCCCGCATGGAGACAAACCAAAAGTCTTGGGCTGTAGAAGGCAGCAACAGCTCAGGGATGCAACAGGTGCTGTCCACAACCCATGGTGCTGAAAATGAACCATGTCTCTGCCTTCGGAAATAGCACTCTCGGCTACGTGACCGTCATGTCCGCAGCCTCTACTGGCCAGAAATCTATGGAAAGAGGAGTAATGCTAGTATCAAGGCATAATGCAGAGAGTATTTTTCCACACCAGCCATCAATTTCTATCACTGTGTTCTGATTAATGGTGATGGTTAACATGAACTTTTGACTGACAGCTTGATCCCCTCCTTGCTTGCTACACGACACATGCTCTGATCAGTGGCAACTCTTCCTTCCTCCTCACCTAACTTCTATGCACTCATATCTCCACGTTTTTGTGCACAATGATTGCTTTATTCAAGATGCTCTAATCCCATTCTTTGCCTAGCAAATTTCCTTCAAGGTCCAGAAGACAACCTCCACAAGTCCTTCTCTGAATTTCCTCAGCCGCATTCCTTTGCTGCCCTATAGCACTTTTACATCATATTATAACAATTGTAACAACATTCTGTGTTCAAGTCACTTGAAAATACTTTTTCTCTGACCAAACCAGATATTGTCAGAGGCACTGGGGATTCGATAAGGAGCAAAGAATAGGCAGTGGCCTTACGAAGCACACAGACTAATGGAATAGACATGGAGTAAGCTTAGAGTCAAAAGGTAGGTCCATTGAACAATGTAGCCTATGTAATAAGCAACTCATGCATGATAAGAGGAACGAAGAAATGACTTAATCAGAGGAAAATGCAGGGGAAAGGCTGTATGCAGTGGATAATTTATGTTTCAATATTTGCCAAATACAACATCTGACAAATTGTCCCATGATATTACAGAAACCAGATGAAGAAATTAAAACCAAATGAAACAATGGTTAAGAGAAGTCAGAGCTTATTTTTATCAAAAACATGTAGATTAAGGGCTGCCCTGGTGGCATAGCAGTTAAGTTCATGTGCTCTGCTTCCGGTGACCCAGGGTTTGCTGGTTCAGATCCCAGGCGTGGACATATGCACTGCTTATCAAGCCATGGTGTGGCAGGGGTCCCACATAAAAGATAGGAAGATGGGCACAGATGTTAGCTCAGGAGCAACGTTTCTCAGCAAAAAGAGGAGCGTTGGTGGTGGATGTTAGCTCAGGGCTAATAGTCCTCAAAAAAAATGCAGATCAGTGAATCTCAAGTTTTAATGGCATACAAAAGACTACATATTATATGACTCTTTTTATATAAAATTCTACACAAGGCAAAAATAAACTGACATAAAGTGTATTTCTTGGGGCCACAGTGACGGAGGGGGCTGTAAGGGGCACAAAAGAACCTTCTTGGATGATGGACATGTGCTGGACATCTGGATGGTGCACTTGACTATACATTCATCTAAACTCATCAACATCACACTTAAATTTTGTGCATTTTATTGAATGTAAATTATGCTTCGATAAAATCCATTTTAAAGGGAGTAATCAAATATTTAATGTGTATAAAAATATAGGACATGGCCCAGGATTCTGCATCCTCAAGAAGCATCTCTAGCAAATCGGATACAGATGGTCTGAGGACAAACATTTCAGAAATGCTGATGGACTGATCATCTACTCAGAGCCATACTCAGGAAGACCTCTAGCTGTGCAATGCATGAGCCAATGCCTGATCCTGTTCAAAATGTTATCACCAACACATGTGTGGCCAAGACTGACAATGCCCAACTCACCTTCGTCTTTAGTAACAGAACCCTTATTTTTATCTGGGTGCATAGTTCCTCAGCCAAAAGACTGTATTTCCCAGCCTCTTTTGCAACTAGACATGGCCATGTGATTAAATCCTGGTCAATGAGAAGCATTTTTCAAGATTTCAAGGAAAACTCCTTTAAAAGGAAGGAATGTGCCTTTCTTTGGCTCTTCTCTATTCCTTCAATTAGAATATGGATGCAATGGCTGGAATACCAGAAGCCATCTTGAACCCTGAGGCAACATATTAAAGAGGGAAAAACACCTGCTAAAAGGAGCCTGAGTCCCTAATGGCATGGAGAAATTACGGACTACGTTAGACCAAGCCTAACTCTGGATTTCTTTTATTGAAAAGAAAAATAAACTTCTGTCCTATTTTAAGTCACTGTTCTTTGGAACGTTTCTGTTATATATACAGCAGCTGAACTTAATCCTAACTCATATCTGCAGCTTATCAATCGTGCACTTCACATCAAGCTGGTTGCTTATCCAGTGTGCTGGGTGGCAGAACCAAACTTCAGGCAAATGTCTAGACCCACTGAAAAATGCAACCATAAAAGACATTTGGTCAAAATCTCAACAAATGAAAAAGTATGTCTCCTAGGGGTCTTAACTGACCACAGAACTCAATATCGGTCAACTGTGTGATGTAGCTGACTTAAGAAAGGCAATTCAAAGTCAGATTACATTAATGGAGGTAGAGTATAAACAACAGAGAAGATGAGCCTTCTAATAGGCTTTGCAGACAATAGATAGAATATTGAATTCATTTCTGCACACTTCATTTGAAGAAGAATGCTGGCAAAATTGAAGGGATCCAGGATGGAACAGAGAGAGTGGGCAAGTGCCTAGAAAACGTCAACCAAAGAATTTAGACTACCTAACCTGAAGAAGGGAACACTGAGATGGGATGATACAGGTGAAGGGAAATATTCGCAAAGCCATCACGTTCTAGAACAATAAGACATTCTGCATAGCTACAGAAGAAGAAAGTGGAGCAGGATGTGAGAGTCAGAGGGAGTCAGTAGTACAAGAAGACCCATCAAACCAAAGAATGAGCTGTCTTACAGGATATCAACTTCCCTGATACACTGATTGATTAATTGATTTACACCTCATCTTGCTCCCAAAATAAATATCTAACATTTTTAAAGGGATTATGTGATAACACTATTCTGAGTGCTTTAGATGTATAATTCATTTGATTCACACAACACTCTTAAGTAGTTACTAATATTACCCCTATTTTTATGGATGAGCTAATTGAGACAGAAAGGTTAAATAACTTGCCTGAGGTCACACAGATGAGAGGATGAGTGCAAAGCCAAGATTCAAAGACAAGAGTTCTGGTGCTCGGAGCCCATGCATTCACCACCAGAAAGCTACACTGTCTCTTTCACGCTGAAACATGCAAGCTTCCCATGATTGCCCCGTTATTGGAGCAGATCTTAAGAGTTAACTGTCTAGAATGTTGAGCTGGCAACTGGGAACTGTGGACCTCTCTGGTACCTTCAATGACCTGGGGCTTTGGGGAAGCTCACTGGGATTCCAGTTTTGTGGAACAGCTGATATCCTGGGTTTGTGACATGTAAACTTTGATGTGAATGTAGCACAACTGGAAGGTGGTTCAAGAGAAGCGTTAGATTTCAGAGGCACATCTTTGTCAGGAAGGTCAAGGCTAGAGATGAAGAATTCGAAACCACCCTTCGCATATGTGACAACTGAAGCCATGAAGCATTCCCATTTGAGAAGGTAGAAGCAGAGACAAAGGAAGGCAGATGCTAAGGCTCAAACCATGAACCACACACTGTACACAGAGAGCAGAAAGAGAACCCAGTGGCTGATAAACATGGAAACAGCATAATGCTACAGAAGATAGTACATGAGCCTTTCAAAAGGCTGAATGACTTAGAAGCATGACAGACCTCTGTTCCTTTTACTTGCCCAGGTTCCATTCCCCCTTATTCTTCTAACAGCACCCTACTTTCCTCTGGGAGCCACCCTGCTCTGTCATGTTTTCCTGGTGTGGTTGACCCTATTCCCCAGAACCCAAGGTTACCCACGTTTCAGACCTGGCCAATAAGCATAGCCTATTCTCCTGATCACCATGGTTGGCTTAGGGTGAACATAAGACCCAACTGGGTCCAATCCAAATCAACGCTGAAACTTTTTGTAGAATTATTAGGAAAGATGCTTCCTCTTCACCACCCAGGGTCCCTAAGCCAGTAAGATGAATGCATAGAGCTGCTGGAAACATCTTTGCCACTATGAGAGAACTTGTCCGCAAATGAAGCAACATGAAGGAAAGAAGAGCCAAGGGACTGACTGGGGGGCAGGGGGAGCATCTGAACACTCAGACGCAGCTATTTGAATATTTACACAAACCTCCTGATTTTCCAGTTATGTAGGCAAATAAATTCTCCTTTTAGTTGGTTTCTGTCACTTGCCACTGAGAGTGATGGCCAATATATCACCACTATGCTTCAGAGACACCTCTATCAGAACACGCACTTCTTTATGTATCCACGCCTCTCTAGAACAACACAAATTCCTTGAGAGCAAGAAACGTGCTTCCCCCACATGGCAATACCTAGTACAGGGCCAGACACATTCACAGTAGAAACGAACCTCACTGAACGAAGCTGAATCAACGAAATGAAATAATACAGGCAAGAGGACGTTAGAAGCTGCAGAGCATATTTTACTATGATTTCACACAAAGATGATATAATAGCCTCTTTTATTTTTAAAACTTGATTGAGTCTGAAGTTCACTCAAGTTCACTGAGAAGAGCTCTTTATGACTGAGGACTTTATTTGGCTACATAGAGTCCTACCAATCTGGACCCATTGCTTTTTTTTTCCTCTTCTTTCTTGAATGCATCCTTTAAGGAAATGCAGTGCTGGTACTTAAAATCAAATCTCGGCAAGGTAAATGCTTTCCTTAACATAGAAATAAAACAAAACAAAACAAAAAAGACTGAGGAGTACATCATTTAAAGTAATGGGAAAAAAACCAATTTATGATAGATCTCTGATGTTCAAATGCAAAATGGAACGGAAAAATGTCTGTGTACAATGAATTTTGCAACATTTGCTAAAGTCCTGCATGGGAAGGAAAGAAGACAAATGATTCAAAAATAGAAATCTCTTCAATTCAAACACCTTTTGCAAAAGTAAAGTGTGCACACACACAAACCGTATAGTATAATCAAAAATGCAATAGTGACAGATTCGAGACAGAAACTAAAAATCTAGTAATAAGAAACTCTCACCATATCTTTCAACTATATTTACTCATACATTCTTTCTTTCCATGGATCTTGGTAAACAGAGAGATTAAAAAGTAAATAATGTTGGGAGGGGGAAACCCCACCCACTATAGCAATTAAGAATGTAGGTTTGGAAGGGCAGGGAATATGTGAGTCCCTGGTTCTGCCACTGTGTGACCTTGGGCAAGTCATTCCCCCTCTCTGAGCCTCAGTTTCCTCATCTACATAAGGGGTAACATAGTAGTGTCCTCATAGGTTGCTACGATGGAGGGAGAAAACGGCATGGAAAGTGCTTACCACAAAGGAGTGATCATTGTTTTAACCATCCTTTCATTTTGCATGGTTTGAATCAGCCACCACAAAATCAACAAGACTCTTCTACATGAAAGGAGCCACAACCAGAATACCTGGTTGCTAATCGTGGCTCTGCTTCTAACTACTTGTCCCACCTTGACCAAGTTCATTCACCATCCGTCAAAGGAGTCACCTGGAACCTAAGGCTCATTCCATCTTTGAGGCTCATTCCATCTAAGAGACTGGACCTGTTCAGAGCAGGCAAATATTTATATTAAGGGAACAGACAGAAACATGTCCTATGCTTAGAGGGAGCCCTGAGCACTGGCTAAACAGCCTCTCCTGAGTCTTATCTCTATCTTTTCGGAGGAAGCTTTGAAGAGATACCATTACTTTAATCACTTCAACTACAGAAAGATGCCAAAGCTGGAATACATTGTTCCCCTGTAATCTAAAGGTCTGTGAACCTGCACTGGCATTCTCAGAGAAAGCTTAAGTGGAAAGGACATCTCTCAATAACCAACATCATAATCTCCCCCATGTATTGCCATCCCAAAGAGACAGACATGTCCAGGGAGTCTTGCTTCTTTTCAGGAAACAATCAGCTTAAGACATCACCCAGCCAATTCACTTTGACAATGATGAGCAATGTCAACAGTTCCTTGGAAAACAAGAACAGGAATCGCAGTCACTCTGACAGCCAACTATTGGTGAGTCTTTTGAGTTGCTTGCTCCGTATTTTTTTTAAGCATGTCACTCACTAAAGAGGAGACAGGGAAAGTGGGCAGATGCAAATAGCTGCTGTCTAATTGGAGGCTTCAGATAACTAGCAGACAATTCTAAGTCTTCATTTGTTCATTCATTTATTCAATAAATATTTATCAAGTGCAAGGTTCTTTCCTGGATGCTGAGGATACAGCAGTAGACAAAACAGGCAAGATCCTTGCTCTCTGGTAGTATATGCACTAGTGGAAGGACACAAACAAACGATAATGAAGTAAGCAGATAAACAAGGTGACTTCAGGCAGTGGCAAGTGTACAACAGTAATAAACGAAGTGGCATGATAGAAAGTGACCAGGGCTGCAGCCTGTGGATGCAGGCTGTGCTCTGAACACTTCCAGAGGAGACCATTCATGCTGTGAGTGAGTGAGAAGAGGGAGACAGCCAGGCAAAGCTAAGGGCAAGAGCCACGGAGGTGCAGCTTTTCTTGAAGGGGGTCTATTGGCGTATGGAGTGGGGTTTTTTTCTTATGTGGGTCTGTGCTGAGCGTTTCAGGACATTCGGTATCTCTTGACCCCACCCACCTATCTCTATGGAAGCTCCCCTCTGTAGTCACTGGGGCAGCTGAAAATGCTCCCACTCACTTCCCAAGAGGAAGGGCCATAACTGTCCCTGTTGAGAACCACTGATGAAGGAGAGAACAAAGACAATGACCCTGAGTTAGAACGGAGCGTGGGCTTTTCAATTAACAGAGAGAGACAGCCAGTGTGTCTGGCACACAATGAGTGATGGGGAAAGAGGGAGAGCTGAGTTGACAGTCATAAAGGCTTAGCTGTTGTACACTGACTTTGCATGCTGCCCGCCGGGAAGACTTTCTGGAGGAGACACAATGCGCAGAGGACAGAAGCACAGTTACCCACACACTTTCTGCACATATCAGGAAAGGGCATACAATTCAGTGAGCAATATAAGGTGTGCTGCCCTGGTGCTGCTATTAGTAAAGATGGGAGAGCAGAGAAAAGTGAGCAAGATACCATATTTCATCAATCTCAAATGAATATTTTTATTCACATTTCAACCTGTCTGAAATAAAAATGTGTCTCATAGTCGTCATGACATATTGTTACTGCCTGGGCCTGTGCACCAAGACCAGTAACAGCCTGGAAGAAAATCCCGGGGACCATAATGAGCACTCTGCAAAAAATGCTGCAAGAGCAATGGCCTTGATGGAACTATGAACAGTACTATGAAGAGCATGCCAGGGAAGGACACTGCAACCTGGGGGTGACTTAGAGAGTCGAACGCCGAAAAGGAAATTTGAGGAATACATGAACCAACTAATTGCATTTACTTTTTCCAATACATGAATCACAAGAGTGATAGAAGATAATGTCCAAGCATAGGAAGGCTCTTTCAGTAAATGCAAAATGTGAAAATTCTAAATGCAAAAGGATTGTTATGGTTTAATTGGCAATGCTTTATTCCTAGGGATCACACAAACAAGAGTGCACTGTCTAGATTCGAGGCAATCTGAGAACACTTACTGAGTATCCAGTGAGTGCTAGGAATCTCATATGTGCAGTACAGCAAGTAATCTCACAGCAACATCCTCAAAATTCATATGATGAATTCTACCTCATACATGTTAATAGGCGACTTCATATAGCACAGTTTCTTTTCTCCCTTCAAATGAATCATACGCAACATTTAAAGAGCCAAGGTCATTCTGTAAGGACATTATGACCAAGAGTGGTCACATCCTCAACGACATGCTCTTCTAACACTGTTCTGGACCACCGCTCCAGTTAGCTCCCTTACTATGCCTTTGCGATGGTTAATTTTAGGGGTCAACTCGACTGGGCTAAGGGATGCCCAGATAGCTGGTACAACAGTGCTGGGTGAGTCTGTGATGGTGTTTCCAGAAGAGAAGAGCATTTGAATCAGTAGAGTGAGTAGAGAAGATCTGCCCTCACCAGTGTGGGTGGGCGTCATCCAATCTGTTGAAGGCTTGAATAGAACAAAAAGATGGAGGAAGGGCAAATTTACTCTCTCTGCTTGAGCTGGGACATCCATCTTCTCCTGCCCTCGGACCGCAGCACTCCCGGTTCTTGGGCCTTCAAGCTCAGAATGAACTACACCATCAGCTTTCCTGGTTCTTCAGCTTGCAGATGGCAGCCTGTGGGACTTCCTGGCCTCCATAATCACATGAGCCAATTCTTTATAATCAGTCATTAGCTTTCTCTCTCTGTCTCCTATTGTTTCTGTTTCTCTGGAGAACTGTGACCATGACAGCCTTGGAAAATATCTTGTGACTTCTGCTCAGACACCATGAGGAGGCCTATTTGGAGACAACTCTGAGGCACGAAGGGATGAAAGCCTAGACTAGGAGAGACGGAGGGGCCTTTGTGAGAAGCACTGCGAAGTTGAACTTAGTGACTAAGGAAATTAAACTGGTCCAAGATCTTAGGCAGAGACTTTGACCCATCAGAGCCTCTCTGCCTAACTTTTATTCTTCCATGTTGTAGTAATCAGTACCCCAGTTTTCCTTTGGGGACATCCCTCCCTCTTCTTAGTCTGTGTTGTTTGGGGCAGGCCACCTTCACGCTAGCTCCAGGGGCGGCAGGAGACCCAGGTCTGTGGGATGCAGCCCAACTGGGGCCGATGAGAATCAGTCTTGGAACGTCTACTGAGAAAGAAGCATTCCCTTTCCTCTGCTGTGAGCAGGCCATTTCGAAGTAAGCCTGGAACTATTGGCAGCCACACGTAAGGGACACCTGCCTGTGAATGAAGCCAACAGAGAGCACAGCAAAGAACTGGAGAGAGACGGAACACTGATGGTTTTGAGGCTCTGGGTGCAGCTTGGCGTGAAACCTCTGGACAATGTTGGTTTTTCACTTAGTTGAGGAAATAAATTCCTTTCTGGGTAAAGGGGATGTCACTTGCAACAGACAGAGTCCTGACTTAATCTAAACACTATAGACTACTATGCCCTATAATGCTGATGGCCTAAATGTTGGGGCAGGTGGAGCATGCTGGCTTCTTATCTAGGCTTGGAATGAGACTTCTGCTGCAAGAGCTCAAGGGGCTGGTGGCCAAGTTCTTCAGTGCACGGACATCGGGAGTGCACTCATTGCAATACTCTGCTGAGGGTTTTCTAAACCAACGGCTCGTTCAGAATCCGCAAAGCACACTGCATTGTAGACAGGCTCTTGGTAGGGTCAGCCCTCCATAGCCTGGCGTGGGTGTCCCAGGGGCAATGATGTAAGACGCACAAGAAAATTCCACTGGGCCAAAGTAGCCATTGGCCCCCTCACCCGCCCATAACAAAGCCTGAAATCCCCACCATCAGGTGACCCCTTCAGCTTCTAGCACTCTCTCTCTCTCTCTCTCTCAAAGACTTCTGTTGGTATACATCTGTGTCACACGGGAAAGGCCACCTCAACTCACTACCTCACCTGTCCTGATCACGCAGGTCTGCTCGTGACACTCGCTGCGGCCTCCTAGGGAAACCAGAAAGGCCTGGGATGGTTCACTTGCTTCTGGCTGAGTGCTCCACCATACTGTAAATTCCTTCAGAGGGCAGAGTTGTGTCTTTCCTGGGCCCCGCTGTACCCTGGTACCTCATACAGTGCCGGGAACAGAAGCACACAATCCGCATGTGTTGAGTAAATGGTTGTATGGCAAGCAGCCCTGGGGTTGGGAGTTAGGGGCCTTGTTTCCAGTCCTCGCTCTCCCCCAAGCCAACACGCTCACAGTCATGCTGTGCCCCTCTGAGGGCCTGGGTCCTCATTCAAACAAACGAGGAGGAAGGCCTCTGAGACCTGGCTTGGAATCCTGCACAGATGGGTTTCTTTGGCCTATCCTCTGATTTTATACATTTGTAACAATCTAAAAAACGGGGAGGGGACCACTTCCGGGGCACAGTGATTAAAGTTCCACACACTCCACTTCAGTGGCCCAGGTTCACAGGTTTGGATCCTGGGCACGGACCTACACCAATCATCAGCCATGCTGAGGCAGCGAATCACATACAAAATAGAGGAGGACTGGCACAGCTGGTAGCTCAGGGCTAATCTTCTGCACCAAAAAAAAAAAAAAAAGACCTGGGAGATTTCATAGAAAAATTCCTATCTCTGGTTTTTCTTGCAAGACATAAGCTCTGACAACACTGAGCCCACAGTGCAAAGGGCAGCAACGGGCTAGAAAGGAATCAGGGCTGTAGCTTTGGGTGAGGCCCCAAATCTCCCAGCAGCCACAGTCCCATCACAGTCCTGCACCAGCACCATATGTCGGCTGCCATTTATGATTACATGGCCCTATGTCTTTTCTTTTAGTAAATAAACATCTATAAAGACATACCAAGAGAGTCACGGTTTAAAAAATTTTGAGAGAGAGCACATTTTTTTGTAGGAGTGAACTTAATCTTCACACAATTAATAATACCATCTATCATCCATGCAGCATCTATTATACATGCCAGCTATCATTCTAAGCACAGTACATTTGTTTAACACATTCAATCTTCAGAGTAACCCTATGAGATAGGTACTATGAGTATCTAGATTTCAAAAAAGAGGAAACTGAGGCACAGAAAGGTTAAGTAATTTGTCCAAGGTCACACAGCCAGTAAGCAGCCAAGCTAGGATTAGAACTTAGGCAACCTGCAAGAACCCATTACACACCACTGCCCAGTGCTTCTGAGCTCAAAGAGCCCAGCCTAACTCACACGCAGACTGCTGCCCTCACCTGTTCACTACACAGGTGACTCCCCTGTCACCCTGCACCAAGATGCTTGATGAGGAGACTATCCAACAAGTCCAGTTATCTGAACCCAGGTTCAGGATGGAGAGAGTCAAGATTACTCAGTTAAATAATAACCAAAGAGGGGCCAGCCCAGTGGCACAGAGGTTAAGTTTGCACATTCTGCTTCGGCAGCCTGGGGCTCACCAGCTCGGATCCCAGGCACAGACCTACACACCGTTTGCCAGGCCCTGCGGCGGCAGGCATGCCACGTATAAAGTAGAGGAAGGCGGACACGGATGTTAGCTCAGGGCCAATCTTCCTCAAAAATAATAAGAAGAATAACCAAAGATAAAAAAAGTGTATCTCACATCACCATTTTTTTTAATAATAAGATGCAGTGCTTCCATCTTGATAAACTCTAAAAAACGTCATCCACTGTCTCCATTTCCCCATATCCTAGAGGAAGAGGAAGCCGAGGTAGAAGGTTCTAGAAATTCCCTACATGGGATGGAGCTCAGAGACCATCTATTGGGAAGGCACCTTTCACCCATAAATTTACAAGGTAGGTGTGGTGATCCACGGCTGCATCAGAATGTATTACTTTTATTATTACTACGAATGTTGCCAACAATAACGCTGCCATTGTATGGCTGTTTACCGTGTGCTAACCACCTTGCTAAAAGCCTTACGTGCTCTATCCTCCTAATCAGCATCACTATGCCAGGAAGTAGGTACTATTGCTACCCTCGTGTCACTGATGAGAAAACGGAAAGCCTGAGAGGGTAGATGACAGGCCCAAGGTCTCACAGCTAGAAAGGAGCAGGAGCAAGACCACCAATTAAAACACACGGCTTCTGATAACCCAGCTACACTGCCTCTCTCCAGAAATCTAACTGATCCCACTCAAGCAGGGGGGTGCCTTTGAGGTTTTGTTGTTGTTTTTGTTAGATCGGTTGAGACTGCACAAGACTATTGGCAAAGCGATTTCTTGAGGCTTCTTCAGGGTGTCAAGAGCTCCATGGGATCACCCAGGTTCTGACCATCCTTTGTGACACCCAGAATGTCAGCTGAAGGTCAATGGGTGCCACTGTGAAAAGCTAGAAAAGGAAACACCTGTTGCTCTCCGGGGCTTGTTAGCATGAAAATAATCATGCATTTCCTATGGTTTGGTGGCAGAGTTACAAGGGTCAGCCTAAGAGATGGCATATCAGTGTGGCTCATCAAACGAGTCGGTCGGGATGAGAATATCAATTGATTTGAGCAGACATGTGTCGAAAGGACTCATACAATGTAAAAAGGTAGCCGAAGTAAAGCGCCTCCAAAAAGCGTGGCCCACTTGGCAATTTTTCCTGATGCTCACCTGGTCCCCAGGGTTTGGGAGGGCAGGGAGAGGAGTGAGAGGAAGACCAAAGGAGGGGGGAAACTACAATATTTGTTTGAAAGACATAAGTTTGAAAAACAGAAAGCCTGATCCAGTTGCTGTGACTGAAATGTTCCCTGGATTCCGAGAGAAGGCAGGCCATCTCTAGTCACATCGCTTAAGGATTCTGTGACGTTTCTCTATCCCAATCTTGGATCAGGAGAGGCCAATTGGAAGTGCAGCAAAATGATTACACTCCCTGCTCCTTTGAAACATTATGAAAAGGTTTCTCCCTCCAAAGTAGGTCCTAAAAACATTGTTTACTCACTGTGGGACGGCCAAGAGAGAAGAGTAAATCTTCTATTAGTCCCAAGGAAGTTCTCAGATTTGCATATAATACAAGGAAGCATCTTTACGTTCCCAGCAGCTTGGACTTGCCTGACCTCGAGTCGTGTTGGGATGGCAGCACACGTTAAAGGGTCTGCTCAGCAGGCGTGGGGTGCCCAAACCCTGCACATTCCAAAGAAAGGACTGGCCCTTGACCATGTGCTGGAAGATAACCTCTGAGCCCTTGGAATATGCTGCCTGATAAGAGTGTCTCTGTATACTGGGACACTGGACCGCACCAAATAGTTTATGCAAACAATGTGTTTGACAATGAGAAGCTGTTTCTGTTTTCCTGGGACCCTGGGCCAGCCCATATCAGCTTGACCTCTGGAGGGTGGAGGACCTGGAGTCCGAGTGCCTAAGGTCAGTCATGTGGGCACTCCAGGCCTACACAAGTGGCCTTCAACACAATTCCTGGACTCCAAGCCTCAGAGAGCTTCCCTGATTGGCAACACTCAGCACGTTTGTCACACACCACTGCTGGGAGAATTAGCACTGTCTGTGCCACTCCACTGGGATGGCACAACTGGAAGCTCGGGTCTGGTTTCTCCTGGCCTCTGGCCAGCGTGTCCTCTTCCTTTGCTGATTTTAGTGTGTATCCTTTCACTGTAATAAACCATAACTATAACAGCCTTTCTGAGTTCTGTGAGTCCTTCTAGTGAATTACTGAACCTGAAGCTGGTTTTGGGGGCCCCATCCTGAGAGGAATGGAGGAGGGGAAAGGGAGGGAGGGAGGGAGGGATGAAGGGGGGACAGGAAGAAGGAAAGAGGAAGAGAGGGAAAGAAAAGAATAGGAATAAAATGAAACAAGAAGCAAAGAACCCAAGAATGTGTTCTAGTGTCAAATTTCTTACTGTTTGAGCTCAAAGTAACAAGAGGAAAGAAAACACCATGTATGCAAGAGCCTTGAAAAATACTGAAAATAGATAACTATTAGAGGCTGCCTGTGCAACACACAGGGCATAATTTTAGACTCCACCACGCTGTCCTCGAGATTGCTTTGTCTAACCGTTTCCCCAGTGCAACAACTAACCTCCACCTTGGAGAAATAATAGCTATTCCCTTCTGATGAAAACATCCCAACATTCCATTTCAGAAATAAAATAAAACATTCAAAAGTGATCTGGAAGAGACTTAAACAGATTATAGCATTACATAATGTTTTCTTTCATGGTCAAACAAGAGAATAAAATGGATAGCTGTCTATTTCTGTGCCATCAGTGCAACTGAACAGCCCACATTTAACACTCTGGCAAGGCTGAGGGGAGATGTTCCATGCCTGGACCCGAGGCTCGAAAGTCGGTCCTCCATTCATTCTCTGACTCTTCTGAATTCATTGAAAACCACTTCAAGCAAAGATCATTTGAAAGAAATTACCTCTGTGTATTACACCACGAGCGGTGAAAAACGTCCCACGTGAGACTCGATGGTCCCGAAGCAATACACAAAGTGCAAGATGTAATCACTCAGGGAAAAGAAGTCCCCATGACAACAGGAAGGGAAAGGAGATGAGTGAGAATCTGAAGCCTCAAGTCTCTTACAATACGAGATATCCCTAATTTGTACTTGGAAATCTGTCTTTGGGTTTGAAATCCCAGAAAGGAACTTCCTCTCTATCGCTTCCCTGTATGCCCGGGTGGCGTTGTTAAACCGAACTACACCTCATCAAACGAGGATGGGCTGGGACTCCTGGCCCCATGAGGGAAGCTGAATGTGTTCCATGCCTTCTGCATCTCCTGGATCAGAATGAGGCAGGTGTGCTATGAAGTGTATAGGAAGCCTGGGATTTGGGAGGGCTGATATGCATACGTACAGAAGTTGTGCCCAATAAAAGAAACCACAGGATTTTCACACCATTAGATGTATGGGTTCATTTTCCAAGTACTGTGTCCCGATAATTTCTCAGGGAGATCCCAGAAAGGAACTCCTATTGTCGCCACTGAATTCCTTGATTTGCTGCTCCCAGCCTGGCTCCTCAGTGGGGCCCCATCTCTCCAGATTCTTCCTTGATGCCCTCCCAAACTCCATAGGACATTTCAAGGATTTTAAATTTAATTATCATTACTGAGAAACAGATGTGAGAAATTCTTCTGGAATCTTGGTTTGTACAGCTGCTTCCCCCACTGGGTCTCTGATTCCTTGTTCCTGAAAGTGTTGTTGCTCTGGCCCTCTCAGCCTTGCAGAGATCTTCTTTAATTCCCACTAACACCTTCCTAACAGAAGGCCTCTCTTCCCAGAACATCATCATAACGAGACACACTTATCAATTAATCAGTATCTACCAGGGGCTGCCATGAGGCTAGGCACTTTGTATAATTCATCTCCCTTAACCCAATCAACAGCCTTATAGCAAAGGTATTACACTGTCTACTTTGCAAGATCACAAAATAAAGTTCAGAGAAGCCAAGCAATTAGCCCAAGGTCACAGAGTTAGGATTTAGCAGATCTGAGATTTGAGCCTGGGTCAGAATGATGCTAAAACCTGAACATAAACCTACTGAAAATCCAATCAGAATAGAAGAGTAGGATTAAATACAGGTGACAAGTGCTGTGAAGTGTCTAATACACATTTCCAGGGTCTCCACGCTGAGCCAAACCCCCTCTCTTTAAGCCCACCCCGGCTCTTCCACGAGGTCCATAATGTTGAAGTCATAAATACTGACTTTATCATTTTAAAGTGTGTGCACGGGTGTGTGAGAGTGTGCATGTGTTTCTCCCCAGTTTTAGTCTTCCATAAAACACTTGAATGATCAGCAACCCTAGAAGCCGATCATAATTCTAGTCATGAGATGTACCGACTGGCATAACTCAGCTTTAAAGAGGCTGCCTCTAAATGGGTTAAGTATGACTGAATGACGCAGGTCCTCCCTAGGTGTAGACAGGGCGGAAGTGGACATTCTCAGAGGTGAACTCTTTCCAAGTGCCTATTTGATCCCCAAGGGTTCCCTCCACCCTGGGAGAGCTCAGCACGCAATTCTCAAGCAAAACCAACACAGTATCAACATTAGACAACCGAGTTTTCCTGGTGGACGTTTTTGCTAAAATATCTTAGACGCTTACAAATCTTCACTCTTTTCCATTACCTATTTTTATTTTTTTACTTTTTTTCCCTAAAGCTTGGCACCTGAGCTAACATCTGTTGCCAATCTTGTTTTTTCTCTTCTTCCTCTCCCCAAAGACCCCCAGTACATAGTTGTATATTCTAGCTGTAGGTCCCTCTAGTCCTGCTACGTGCGACACCGTCTCAGCACGGCTTGATCAACGGTGCCGTGTCTGCGCCCGGGATCCACACTGGCGAAAACCCGGGCTGCTGAAGCGGAGCACAGGAATTTAACCAGTCGGCCACGGAGCCGGCCCCTCCATTACCTATTTTCAATTGAAGAAATACACTCATATGATTTTTTAAAAAGAGAAGTTCACGGTGTAAAGGATTTACACCACTCTCTGCTCTGCGCCCTGGTTTTGTCATCCACAGTGGACCCCGGAGATCGCTTCATGTCTATCAGCACAGTGCTGTCCCATTCTTTGAACAGTGCATTGCAGCCCTTCTGTGGACATGCCATAATTTATTTAACCAGTCTCATACTGATATATACTGAGGCGGTTTCCAATCTTTAGCCATTGAAAATAAAACACAATTT
Source organism: Equus asinus (assembly GCF_041296235.1). Lineage (NCBI taxonomy): Eukaryota > Metazoa > Chordata > Mammalia > Perissodactyla > Equidae > Equus > Equus asinus. The sequence goes on along the minus strand of NC_091803.1, from coordinate 10,274,850 downwards.
GCATATGCCTTTTTGCTAGACAGCTGAGATTTCTGCAAACTGAAGGGAAGGTAGGATTGCTCTAACCGTGGTATGTACGTGTTCTTACATAGATGGTACCCTCCAACTCAAAAGTAAAGGTACCAATAAGAAATCTAAGTGAGCCTACGGCGAACGTGAGCATTGGAAATGAAATCTGTCCTGAAAATTGTGCAATGCACGGTTCCTGCATCCGTCCTCCTTCTGAGAGAATCAGAGGACCCACGGCCACAGACAATGGAAAGATAGACAGGATCTAAAATACATCTTGCACTGTTTAAAATAAGAATTTCTTTTTGGAGGCATACATGAGAAACCCCACCGCTCTGTACGTTTTCAGCACAAAAGAATGACGCATCAGTGGTCCTGAGCTGGGTGAAAGAGTGATGCAGACAGAGGTTCTCCAGAATTCCGGGATCTTTATGCAGTCTGCCCTCAAGATGTTTGATATCCATGGTGTGTAATAGTTTCTGTAAATTAAACTTCTTAATCTAACTTTATGATAATAATGCTCGTCCTGTATTTCAGGTACTCCCTGGAGGGCAATATTCCAGAAAACCAGTTACCTGGGGGAATTCATGAAAACGTGCATGGATTAATAAAAACTAACAGACGTAGACAAAGCAGATCCCAGCACAGCATCATCATTCTATCCTTGCAAAAGTACCACGGAATTATTAGAGACTGGTACTCCCGTTTGAGAGATAAGAAAACAAAAGCTCAAAGGCTGAACACTTATCTATGTGCACAAGGCAAGGTAGACACAGAACTCAGACTCAAAGCCTTAATTCTGACTTCAGGTTCAGCTTTTTCTTTCAAAACACAACATGGCTCTAAACAGTCCAACTGCCCTGTGACACAGGCGCTCAGGCAGTTAGGCTCAAATACTTCCTCAGCTCCAGCGACACCCAACCCTCCAGCCCCCTGCAGAAGGCTCAGCCAGGAGGCACCGGGAAGGGTGCCCCTGTACCTACAGTGAGTGACATATCAAACACGGACTTCAGCGTAATGTTTTGATTGTTAAATGCCAACTATGTAATTTCGATAACGCATTTAGAGAAACATAATCCACTCTTAGAGCATAATGGTCTATCGGGAGCAATTGAACTCTTCTAAAACTTTGGCAGCATCAGCAACAAAGGCCAGGAACCAAAAGCCACGTTACAGTGAAGACACCTGGCTTGTGCCAGCCTGCTGTGTGACCCTGGGACTCCTGCCCGCCCTTCCAGGTCACATTCACTTTCTGTGTAACACTGGGATAAGAAAGTCTCGACTTCATGAGGCTGCAGTGAGGAATAAAGGAGGTGATGTCCTGAGGAATAAAGGAGGTGATGTCCTGTGTGGTAGGCAGCTTGTGGGAGACTGTTGAGCCCACATGGTTTGTTTGAGTGGGTTTCTCTTTCTTGTACCCAAAATAGTCTTGCAAAAATAGTACGTGAAAGAGCTGACAACAATTCTTAGCCAGAGTTCCCAAGAAATGTGAGTGTCATTTCTTTTCAGAAGCCTGGAGTTTTGCAAGAAAAGTTAGCACACAGCAGGCCCTCCTTCCATTCATTAATTCATTGATTCAGAATTAGTGATTAATAAACTACCATGACGGAGTGCCTGCTGGGTGCTAAGCACTGTTCTGGGCACCGGCAAGGAACGAGGTGGACAAGACCCCACTCTCATGTAATCTGCCTTCTGGTGAGGAAGTAGTAAGTAAGTAGCATGATTTTGGAAAGTAGCAAATGGTCTGAAGAAAATAAAACAGCATCACAAGCTCAGACGTGGAAAAGGGTCTTTAAATTAGGTAACTGGGAGAGGTATCTTCCAGGAGCTGAAATTTGAGCCGACACCTGAAGGACTGATAAGGAGCTGAGGGTAGTTTAAGGATCTGGGGCCGAGTATTTCAGGAGAAGGGAACAGTGGGAATGAGCCTGGTCCCAGAATGGAAGCCACTGCCACAGTTTGCTGTTGGGTCCAGACCGCCTCAATTAGCCCATCTGGTAGGCAAGCAGTCCATCTGCATGCAGAAAATCACAAGCTCCTAGAAGGGAACGCCAGCAGATTATTCACTCCTGTGATGCTGGAAGACACCACCTCCAGTGGGAAAGAGATTTGGAACAAATAAAAGGAAATGCTGCATGTTTGTGGCCAAACACCTGGGTCTGAATCCCAACTCCACATTTCGAGCAAGTTACTTGACCTCTCTGTGCCTCCGCTCCCTCGCCTGTAAAATCACAGCGCCTATCTCACCAGGTCCTCTGAAGACTGAATGACTCCACTGCTTGGAGCAGAGACTGGCGCACGTACAGGAATACAATATGTGTCTATCACCACTGCTGTCACTACCACCGCCACCATTATTCTTTCCCATCCACACCGTCATCTCCCTGTCCCGTTGAAAATAACCATCACTTGTCCCTCACTGGACTTTTGCTTTGCAACAACAGGAGTGCATCTAAATTTACTGATTTACACCAATTCAACTATTAATCCACATCTTGGCACAGTCCTACCACCCCTGAATTTGGGATAGAAAACAATCAGCACCCACCCCACTGTTTATGAATCTAAACAGTAACAGCTGTCTTGCCATCCTCTCCGTAATGTGGAAAGTAAGGGAATTCTATACATGAAGTACAACATTTTTGCCACGTTCATATAACCAATACTTTCAGACCACTCTCAAACACACCCTCAACTTAGCAGCAAAGAACTCTAATCAAAGGAGGAGGGAGGGGGGAGGGAGGAGGGAAGAGCCAGGGACAAGATGAGAGGGAGGGAGGAGGGAGGGAGGGGGGAGGGAGAAGGGAAGAGCCAGGGACAAGATGAGAGGGAGGGAGGAGGGAGGGAGGGGGAGGGAGGGGGGAGGGAGAAGGGAAGAACCAGGGACAGGATGAGAGGGAGGGAGGGAGGGGGAGGGGGGAGGGATGGAAAAAAGACATGCTAGCCAAGAGAAAGAGGTCACTTTCCATTTACTCCTTTCTTTGATGCCCCTCCATAAAGTACTAAAATTTGGTTCTTACAAGTCCCTTGCAACTTTTGCTAAATATATTTCAAGTTATTCTGTTTGGTTGGCTGGTTCTATAAATAGAATATTTTCTCTCATTATATTCCCAAAACGGTTGGGGTAGGCATATAGGAAAACTACAGATTTTGCATAGTATTTCCTCATCAGTGTCCTTAATGAACCCTATTATTGTTTCTAATAGATTCATGGGGGGATTGTTTATCTTAGATTTTCCAAAAGAAATGAAATTACTGGCAAATGGCGATAATTCTACCTCCCCCTTTCTTATTCTTTTTTGTATCTAACTGCATCATCTATTAATTACTGAGCAATGGTAAATAATAGTGATGATAATGGGCATTCTAGTCTTGCTCTGGATTTAATGGGAATGTTTCTAGTATTACACCATTAAAGATGATGCTGGCTTAGACGAACTCTATATGACTCCACTCATAGGTGGAAGTTAACATATTGACAAGTAGATCTGATCGGTGGTTACCAGGGAAAACGGGGGGTGGGGGGAGGGCACAAAGGGGGAAGAGGTGTACCCACAACATGACTAACAATAATGTACAACTGAAATCTCACTAGGTTGTAATCTATCATAACATTAATAAAAAAAAAAAAGATGATGCTGGCTTTGGGTAAGATCCCATTTTATTAGGAGGTGTTCTAAAAATTAGAAATAGGTGCTAATTTAATCACATGCGTTTTAGCATCCATCAAATAATTCACAGAATTTTTCTCATTTACCCGTATTAAGAATAAGTCAAATTATAAGTCAAATTATTAGATTTCCTAAGATTGAACCATCCTTCCATTCCTGGAATAAACCCCACTGTGTCAGGACTTTTATTACTTTGTGAGGTAACCATTCACTTGTCCGTTTCTCCACTCCGCAGGCTCTTTCAGATCACCGGCCATGACTGATTCATGTCTGCCCCAGCACAAAGTTGACAGTCAATACATGTTTAATGAATAAATAAATGAATGAATAACTAAAATAACAAGTGCATGGAACCTCCCAAAATTAACCCTTTGTCCCTCTTTCTGGGTTAAAATACTCAGAGAGCTCATACACCTGTCCAAAGTAGATCTTTATAGGTTTAATAAACATGTGGCTAGACTGGTCCCCACTTCTTCTAGCAACAGAACCCTTGAACACCTCATCTTCATGGGGAAACTATTCCCTATGGTCTCAATGGGACTAGCCCTGGTTGCTTACTCCCCCCACCACTCCAGGCCAAAGGGGTGGCTACATCAGCCAGGCCCGATGAGGGTACTACACAACGACAGCTTTAGGAAGGAGCACATGACCCAACCTGGACAAAAGGCATCTCCAGGAATTTCTTGCAGAAGCTCTTAAGAAAAGTTTTTTCCAAATCACTTATCTACCCTAAGTTTCATGTAGCCTCATTATTAAGTATCTCAGTGATCAGACATCACAAATGTGAACTTACATTTATAAGTAAAGTACTTTGTTCAGTGTGCCCAGACATCTTTAGATCAGCAAAACTGTACTCATGAAAATATGGGTCTACGCTTCTCCTTTAGAGGCAATCCATCATGGAATCTTCTTGGCCTTCGGGAACTCAGCTTTGCTTGAATGTGTGGTCATTTCATATGGGCCTTTGTGGTGGAGCCGTCTGTCTTTTAATGGAGAAGTTATTTCCTTCTCTATGGTTTACTACTGCTTTTGGTTGAGGGTATTTTTACGTGAATAGAGCTAGCTGCAAATTTTCAAGAGACCAAGAAAAGAGACTATAAAATTTAGAAAATTTTATATTTCTGGAATTTTTAATAGCATTTACAATTCAACACAATGCAGAAGGAAAACAATACACTAGAGACTTCCATAATGAGGTTTAACAATTCTGTAATTTGGGGGAAAGTATAAACCTCTCAATTTAAAAAATATATATTACTTCCAAAAGAATTAAATAAACATATAATGTTTGTATCTGGTTCCTGCTTACCATCTTGCCTAAAATGTAGTGAGATAACCTATCTGAGAATGAGGCAAGGTAGAGACAAACCCGGCAAAGAATGGAAAGAGACAGAGACCTTGTCAAATCACTCAAGCCCCTGGATTCAGCTTTTCCTGAAGCCACTTACCCCACAGACTTCCTAATTACATAAGCCAATAAAGCATCTTTTTTCATTTATAATAATTTAAGCTCAATTTCTATCATTCACAACCAAAAAAGTATTGCCTAATTGATGTGTTGCTTTGTTTCCCTGTAAATATGCTTTACACATTCTTAAATAAAGATTGAAAAAAAAAAAGTAAAGGCAGGCAACCCTAACCAACCGCTTGCTTTTAATTAATGGCAAGATGGGCTGAAAAGCTCCCTTAGTGAATTATAATTTCAGACTGAAATTCCCAAAACAGTTATAGAGGAGCTTGTCAAGCCGCAGAAACCAATGGAATCAAGAGATGACTTGAAAGATCGGTGGTTCAATCAGTTTCAGAAATAGCATCCATTATGCAAACCCAAAACCTTTAAAACTTTCTAACGCACAACCCTAGCAATCTCTCATTCACCTAAAGTCTCAAGGCCCCTCTTCTGACTCAATTTAAAACTAAAAATGCCTGGTATGATTTACAAAAGTTAAAATAATTAAATCATGTTCTGATGGCCAGAGAACTCCAGGGAAAGTGGCCAAATCGCAACGTAGGGAATTTGGCGGGATCTTCTCAAACAGTCCTGCCTTCTCCAGTGCCTTCAGCTCTGCAGAAAAATGGAAGGCAAAGCATGCCCTCGGCATTCTAAATGCCTCAGTCCCTCTCCACTGCAGGCGGCCTCCATTCCTACTGTGGGCTCAAGAAAATGTGAGCAGGAAAGCCCCGAGAGCCTGCCCCCTACCATTCCCCCATCCCCTTAGTGGAGAAGTCTGGCTGCAGGTACCCCAGGAAATCAGGCTCTTCTCCTCCTTCGGCTCATGTCACAGTAGACCAAATTCTGGAATCGGTTTGGATTATTCTCTGGAGAGCTACTTAAGAGTCACTTCAGGGTTTGAAATCCCTCATTCAGACATAATCTTGAAATGAAAGACAATTTGTTAATGAAAAATGCATTACAGCTTTCTCTGTAGGGCCCTCCGTACTGATAGGCAGGATAAAAGGAAGGAATTGAAGGAAAATGAAGGAGAAAAGCAAAGGAAAAGGAAAATTAGGAGAGAGAGAGAGAGAGGAGAGAAGGAGAAGAAGAAATTTATCATGTCACACACTCTGCGTGGGGACACTTTTTAAGCGCCGCTTCATTTCACCCTCACATAATCACTTGCAAGTAAGTAACACTGAGCCCATTCTACAGACAAAAAAATGGAGGCTTGCTGATAGTAAGTAACTTGTCTAAGGTCACACAAGGAGGATGCAGTGGATTCTGACTCAGAGATACAAAAACAGGCTCCAAATAATGTTGCTCCTACAGTGCTCTCGTGCTTCCTCTGAAGGGTCTAACACAGACGTCTGCTCCAGAACCAAAGCATTCTAGTGGGCGAATGGGCCCTACGGAGACAATACAACCTCATCAGAAAAGAAACAGGGATTTTAAAAAAAAAAGATGAAAAGAAAAGAAAAGGATAGAAAGAAACAATTTAATATAAGTAACCCGACGCCCAACAGAACTAGGATGGGGCAAGGCAAAGCCAGAACCCAATTTTTCTAACTCTCATGTCTTACTCAATCCACCTGACCAGAACCTATTATATAAGTATAGTTTATCAATATGGATCAAATAGGGGACTGCCTCATTAATGAGTGAAAAGCTGAAAATTTTCTCAACTTCTGGAAAATGTTCATTGGGAACAAATGGGAAATTTTGGGGGGAATTGTCCTTTTCTCCCTCAATGTTCCTCTTTCTACCCAGCTCCTTTTGCTGTTGTTGCAATGTATCTGGGAGGTATTTGCCCCACGCTCTTGCAAAATCTGCAAAGGAGGAAAACTCTAACCTAAAATAGCACACAGAAGCCACAATTCTGACAACCACAAAGGGTACGGGTGTGCCAGTTACTTTCCGAAATGAGTTTAAGCCAGAGTCACAGACTGGTAGCCGGCTGGCTGTACCGAGCCCACAGGTGGGTTTTGTTTGTCCGCAGTGCTAGCCCACACTGTGCTCAGAAGAAATTTCCATCTGTTGCCAACATTAAACACCAGATAATTTCACATCAAAAACTGGATTTCCAGTTTCTCTTACCAAGTGGAAGATCTGATAACCCTGATGCCACATTTGCACATGGAAAAGAGTAGCTGCCCCTTTAGACAGCATGTGCGTCCCAGTTTCTCCCCACCTGGTCTGTTTCACTCATTTATACAATCGCTGTGGGCCCAGAAGGCATGTGAGTTGGTGACCCTTGGTTTAAGAGGTTAAGCAGATGTAGACTGCAAAGCCAATCATTATTAGACTTTTCCTAAAAACACCCCCAATAACAGACTCTTCTCTCAGTATTAAGACAGCTGTGACAGAAGGTAAGGCATATGAGACCAAAAGGATTTGAGAAATGGAAAAACCCAGTAGTTGAGTCCATTTGGATTTTTGGTCTAGGATACTCACTTTTTGCTTAGAAAATACATTCACTTTTATTATTTCATTTATTCCTCTCAACAATCCTGCAAGGAAGGAATTATTCTCAGATAAACTGAAAATGAGTGATGTTAAATCAGTTATCCAACCAAGATCATCTAACTAGTAAGTTGCAAAACCCAATTTTGTCCAGCTACAAACACCTTGCTTTTGAAATAATGAAAGACCACTCTGTAAGGTCATAAGGCCTGCTTCCACCTCAGGGCCTTTGTACCTGCTGTTCCCTCTATTGGAAACCTCTCCACCTAGATCTCCACATGGAAGGATCTTACTCTTTCACTTCATTTACATCCCCTCCCCAGAGAGGTTTCCCCTAACCATTTGACTCAAAATAATATCTGTGCATGCACACACACACACCCCAATTACTCTCTAGACTCCTGCTTCTCAAAGTGAGGTTCAGGGATCAGCAGCGTCAGCATCAACTGGGAAGTTAGAAACGCAGAGTCTGAGGCCCCTCCCCAGACCTGCTGAATCAGAATCTGCATGTTAACAACACCCCAGGTGATCCATGTGCATTTCAAGTTTAAAAAGCACTGCTCTACAGGAGCCCTGCCCAGTGGAAATGCAATGGGAGTCACAAGTGTCATTTTGTTTTCCACAGCCACATTAAAAAGGTTAAAAGAACGACTCGTTTGTTTGCTGTCTCCCCTAACGCCCTACTAAAAGATGCCATTTCCACAAGAACAGGTCCTCCCTCTGTCTTCTTCTCCACTTTATCCCCAGTACCTAAAACAGTACTGGGCACATGGTAAACGTTATTAAGTGTTTGTTGAATGAAAGAAGGAAAACACATTCTAGTACTTTCTGTGCGGCAGCGTGGCACAGGGAAAGAAACCAGCACTCTGAAATTGGACAGATGTGGTCAACTCAACCACTGACCAGCTGAGCAACCTTCAGCCAGTGGTTCACCCTCTGGGAGCCACCTGGAGTGTAAACCAGGAATGTTGCTGTTTAACTCACAGCCTCATCATGACACCCCGATGTGATAACATGTCTGTGAAGCACCAACCACCACAATCACAGGCATTCAATCAATGCCAGCGCCTTTCCATTGTCCTCTTTCATTCTCTCCAAATACCACATGCGAATAACGCTGCTGACCACTTTCCTCTGTGTGGCATGAGCATGACTGAAGCTGTTTTCCTGAGTTATTTTCCCCCAGCCAATGGGACCTGCCTATTAACTGCTACCACTGCAGACAACTGGAAACCGTGGAGGGTCCCTTCTCAGCACCCTGGAGCTGAGTGGCTCCCAGAGCAAAGTGGTCACGGTTACTGTTCAGTCTGTAAACCACGAGGGAGGCCACAGCTCGAGTCGTCTCTGTCACTTTGATGAGTTCTGCTGTGGCAGCCAGTTGGCCTGCCACAAGGTCCCATCCCTTAGGAGAGTTCAGGTCTCTGCCCAGCCAGAGTGTATCAGCTCATACTGAAAGGTGTGTTCTGGCTTTACCCTTTTATTTGGGGGGTGGACAGAGGAAGGAGTGGAGGGTTTAATCTACTCCCACTTATTAATCACTGGCCTCTGTCCATCCACCAAGTGAGGCTTGCTTCTCCATAGCTTTAACACACACATCCTAATCCATCAGTCCACCCTGCCCTGAAAATCCAATGCACATGTTCTCATCTCAGATGTGTCTTTGACTCACGTTAGATCAACAGCACAGGAGAAAGCAAAACCCAGATTTAGATACAGCCTGAGGAACACCAGAAATAAAACTGCTAGGGCTGCCTAGTTGGATATGAGGAAACCCCAAGCCAGCTGTGCCGAGAGCAGCCCCAATTTCTTCTCGCTCTCCCTCTTGCTGAAAACACAACCAGAACAGAAACACTAGCAGAATTAGTAGGCTATTGGGAAACACGCTGAAAAGAAAAACAAAAACAAAATAAATATATGGGGGGAAATCAAAGCCTTTAATTAACCTGTGGATCTCTAACCAGTTAAACAGTAGAGTAAGATTTCAGGCAGAATACGTGGTATAACCATTTAAGTAGCGATGCCACCACTGAAAAGATGCAGTTGCACCAGGGAACCAAAAGGAAGGGTTTCTGTTACTGGTTTGAATCAATGCCACTGTTTCCTTTTCTACAATAGAGTGAGGTTGTCATCCCCTCTTCCTACATGGGAGAGAGAGGAGCCTGAAGAGGTGCAGCAAGTAAAATTCCCACAAATGTCCTCAAAGCACTGCTGTCCCTCATAAGGCTGGAGAGCGGTCCAAGGCCAGTGCCAGCCCACTCGGCTCCTGCAGGTCCAACGGGTTTCTGGGAGTCTTCTCAACAGCCAGGTTTGGGTGGCTAATGATTACCTCTATGTTAGACAGATTCTCCTCCCGCACTTCCAATCGGCACCACTGAACATAAGGGTCTCCCACAGGCAAGTCACTGGCGTAGCAGATCGAGGACACAGAGACACCGCATGGTCCTCTGAAGTGAGGATCAAGAGGATCCAGTTCTGTCCACACCTCTCCAGTGGAACAGTTCTACAGGTGGCTACCAAATACTGACACGCAATACCACAAGGTCCAAATACCACAAGTGATGGCTGAGAGTACCACCGAGCTGGAATGACATCTTCAGTAGCCATGTCATGACAGCGAGGCCGGTTCATACCTTCCTTTCCCAGCCACAGTGTAAAACAACATGAGAAAATCTGGCATCTTCTATCCTTTCATTCAGAAAATTCTCCAGACCCTACGATGGGACTTCCTGACACGCACTCCACCACGCACACGTCATCAACGTTATTTTAAGTCACCTGAGTCAAACACCCCCATCTCTATTTCCAGCTGCCACAAAGCAACACAACACACATTGGAAAGGTCTGATCTTCAGGCCTTCCTTTCCCCCAAATGGCATCTGACACTTCTCACAAGATACACAGCTTTAAAATTAGAACTGGAAAAGACCACAGTGACCCTCATAGGGCTGAAGCTGCCCCACAGCAGAAATCAGAACATTCCTACAACCAACAATTAAACAACCGAAACCTTCCCAAACATCCCCTTCCTTCTCTGGTTTGCTGTTGTTGCATTAATCATCCTGACACCTTTTTAATTATAATCGCAAACTCGAAGCCATGACTTGCAATGTTATAAATACTGATTTTCCAGTTCAAGCAGGCATTGACTGGTTTCTGTTTTGATAGGAAGGGGCTGTTTGAAGCCTCCTAAAATGTTGCAACTCGTCTGTTGAAACAGACGAGACATTGACAGACACGTTTGCTGTTTCCATTTAACCTGCTGGAATGTTTATGCCTAAGTGTACTTTTTCTCAAGCTTTGAAAGCATAAGGCGTATTTTCTAAAGCGGAAGAAATCAATCAATACATATTATATATTCATATATAATAGATGTTATATAATACACACATACAGCAATATGTATTATTATATAATACACATTTACTATATATTTCTGAAGTCAGGTTATTTCTAAAACTGTCGCAGGCTGCAATTTAAACTTAGAAAGCACATCTCTTCAACAGCAAGGCAACTCGTCAGGAAACAATCCTTATTTTACCTATTGGCCTTGTGAAGATGATAATACCACTTTAGCTGACAAAGCCTGTGTTTGTCTGACAATTCCAATTAATTACTGAGACGCAACAGAGATGGGACCAGCCATCCAGATGTTTTTCAGAAAGAGCTAAAAAGGGGGGGGAGTAAAGGAGGTTTGCCTTTTGGGCATCTGCTCCAGTGTTTTTTAAATGTTATGGCGGGCAAGAAAGCCGGATCACTAAGTTATTTTACCTGCACTTAACTTTCTACTCTCCTCTCCTTTCCCTCACCGCTGGGAGACGGTGGAAGACAAGGGAGATGAACATCTCACAAGACAGAAGCTCTAATCTGTTGCCAAGGAGGCGACGGTAAGAAAGGGCAGGGGTGCAGGATGTAAAAACTCTTAGGGCACCGACTGTCGTGCAGACCTTGATGCTCCTGATGCCAAAGCAACCCAGGGTTGCTGGAGATGGGGAACATCCTCAGTCTTTTCTAGCAAGCCAAAACTCGCCAGCATCATCTTTTTAACTGTTCCCTGTTCATTTTGCTCTAACCTGAAAATACTAAAGTCGGATTCCAGACACGCAAATACGTTTGAGGGCGATTTTGAGAGATTCCAGGAGATCTCAAAGCCCTTCAGTCAATCTAGCTATCCTGCTTCATGCCTTAGCGTCCCCAACGCAGCAGCGCAGAGCCCCACAAGAGCCCAGGCTGGGAAACACCCCGCGGGCACCTGGGCTGGGGATTCCCAGGCGTGGAGCTAGGCAGCTTCAGAAAGCACCTCCCTGGGTGAGGAGCCTGAGGCAGGCAGGGCAGTGTGACACCAGCTCCCCTAATCCTGAAATACAGCAATCCCTGGCCAGCCTCCAGTCCTCTCCGCGCTCCCCCGAGCAGGCCCGCCAGGGTCCGCAGAGCCCTCGTGGGGCGAAGGGTTCTCGGGGAGGTGCCTGGATATCCAAGGGCGTGGGAAGCCGCAGCTTTCCCTCTGGGTCTTCCCCACCCATCTATCCCCTGCGCCAAGCCCAGAGTCCTACCTGTACCACTCCAGCCCCTTTTCGTAGTTCCTGTCGAAGAAGTGTGGCTCTATGCCCACGGTCCGCAGGCCCGCACGTCCGGGTGGACTCGGATCGCCTCCAGCAGCTCGCGGGTGCCTCCTTTCTTGACCCCGATGACGAGTGCGTGTGGCAGCTTCTTCTCCCCATAGTCGGGGGTGCTGAGGGCGCCGCGCCTCTCGATGCTCCCGTTGGCCGCTCTCAGGCCTGCGAGCTCCTCGTCGGTGGTGCTGGTCTCCTGCGCTTCACACTCCAGCAGCGCGCTCGGCGCAGTCATCATCTCGCCAGGGGCCAGCGGGGTCCGGAGCCAGGTGTCCCGAGCGCCCCCGCCGCCGATTGCCAACACCCAGCCGTCGGCCCCGGGGGCAGCGGGCTGCTCGGAGGGCTCCGGGGGCACCCCGCGGCTCGCGTTGACCGGCGTCGGCGCGGGCGGCTGCGAGGGGGTGCCGAGGTGCACGGGGGGCGGCAGCAGAGAGGGTGGCGGCGGGCTCGGCGGGGGCTCGGCGGCGGCGCGCGGCGGCTCCTGCAGCGCCAGGGTGAACTGCAGGGAGCGCGAGCCGCCCAGGAGGCTGTAGCACAGGTAGGTGACGGACAGGGACAAGGTGCACAGAAAAAGCAACTTGCTCGCCGGCGGCCACTTAGCAGAGGCGCCGGGCGGCAGCGGCGCGGTGAGAGTTGGAGGCGGAGGCGGAGGAGGTGCGGGCCACGGGGCCACCGCGGCTCCCGGCTCGCGGCAGCAGCCCCCGGCGCTGCCCGGACATGGTTTCAGCCGCCGCCGCCGCCCAGGCGCCCCGGCTGCGTGAAGCGACGCCAATGCACCCCTGGCCCTGGCCGCTGTCCCGCTGCTGCGCCAGGGGAGAGCCCGGCTGCATGGCCCCACTCCCCACTCTTCCCGCGGAGTCCGGGTGGCCCTACACCACCCCCGAGGGGGGCGCACTGACCCGTCGGCTGCACCTGTTCCGTCTGCAGCGCCCCCGCTTCCCGGCTCCGCCGCGGCTCCTACTTCAGCCTCTGCAGCCGCGCGCTGTTGCAGCCCCGAGTTCCTTCCCCACTGCTAACTTTCTGCCGGAAGAGAGGAGAGGCGCGGAGGGGAGGCGGAGGGGCCCGTGCGCGCGCCGCGCGCCGCGCCCCGCGCGTCGCCGAGAGAAGGGTGAGTGCGCCTCGCGCGCGCCTGCGGATTGGGACGCGGAACGGAGGCGTGCGCTAGGGCTGGGGCACCTGGCAAAGCGGAGATCGTGCCCCCCCTCCCGCCCCCCGCCCCGCAACGCATTCACGCTGGAGGGGTTTGCCGCCCAACCCCGCGTGCTTCCCCTCCCCTGGGAGCCTGGGACGCCAGTTTCTCCTTCCCTCTCCCAATACTTTCAGAGACTAGAGCCCCACACCTGCCGCCAGAGCCGCACACCAGGAAGCTGGGGGCCACAAGGTGGTGAGCTCTCGCTTCCCCTTTTCTCATGGGACTCCAAGCAAACTCGGTCCATCCATGACCCGCTCTTCTCCCTTCCTGGACATCCTCCTGCCTTTGACCCAGGAGGAATTTCTTGTCCATACCAGGATTCCCATGCCAACTTCCATCTTTCCAGCCTCCCCATCTTAGCTTGAAGCTCCTGATTGGTGGAGCTTTGACACAAACCCCCAGATTTCCTTGCCCTAGAGCTTTTGCCTCTGTCCCGCCACCGGTTGACTATGCTTTTTGCTCCAAAAGGAGAGGCTGTCTCCTCCTGGACACCCTGAACCACAGATGCACATGCGCCCCTTGGGGGCCATTGCGGCTAAAGGAGTTCGGATTTCCCTGGACTAAAATAGACTGAGACTATCATCACTCTTAACAACTTATAAGCAGAGAGAAGTTGTGTTGCTGTGTCTGTGCGTCACTTCATTGAATTAAAAAAAAAAAGTATCTTCTTTGCAGAGAGATTTCCGGCCCTCACCTTCCTCTCCTGGGGGGAATGATAAACATCATAAGGCTTTGGAACATTCAAGACTAGACTTTGCTTCCTGTTTCCTTTTGCTCAGGGAGGTAGAGGAAACGCGAGGCTGGAATGGCAGGAAGAGGCAGAGCGGTCAACTGAGGCACTCCAGCGAACTCTGCTTCCTGGGGGCAGGGGCTGGCCCTGCAGGCACATGGCGCCAGTCTTTCCCAGAGGCTGGCTCCAGTGAGTCCTGTTTACCCTGCTAGCCACAGCTGGGTGCCTGGAGGGTCTGCTTTCACCTACAGGGCTGATGTGGTTGGCATCTCCAGTTTTGTTTGATCGCATAACAGGGACTGCTGGGAGCCGTGGCTACATCATTTGATCGGCTGTTTGACAGGGTCCAGCCGATTAACGCCGAGGGGTGCAGGGTCGCCCCTTGGTGAAGAATAACCGGCCAGCCCCTCACATAGTTCTGAAACCTGTGCTGCTTCTAATTGCCCTTCATTCCTTTTCCTTTCTTAACCTCCAGTTTTCACTCCTTTGGGTGGCTGCTTGGGAGGCACTACCTCCTGGGAAAATTAGATATAGTAAGAGAATGTGACCACCTGCAGGTAACTTTCAAGATATTTTTCAGTTAATTAATGGAGGAGCACACAGTCCCATTTGAGACAATCAGAAAGGAATCCTGCCCAGATAAGATGTCGAATTAGGTTTATGGCCTCCATCTGGTTAATGTTTCCTTCTCCCTCCAGTTCTTTCTCTAAATATACATATGCATCGTCCTTCTAAGTTTGTTGGTTAATTGGTTGATCAAGAAGTATCTATATATTATTCTTGACCTTCTGCTTTCTGTTAAAATGTTATAGAGGTTTTCTCCTAAAAGCAATAAATAATAAATAATTGGTGAGTAGAAGGGCCGAGGGGTGCAAGAATGCCCCTCGGTGAAGGATGGCCGGCCAACACCCCCGATATTTTCTGAATTATATGCATGCTTTCTATCAAGGTTATGTGTATACTTATTTCTCTTTTTTATTCTTGAAGATATATAGTTTAGTTTAGCTTTTCAGCCCTTTATTTTACTAACAATATGATACTTTCTCCGGCAGTGTACTTAAGGGACCGTTAGCTCTACAATCTAAAAGACAAAGGAATGCTTCCACCCCCTAAAGGGCGCGAAAAAGTAAAGATGTTTAACTGCCCGCTGAGAATACAGATAGCCCTGGGGATAAGACACCCTGGAGTCGCCTTTTGTTCCCATTAACCATCTACACTAATGGCATAAATGATTGAGGGAGGCAGGGATGGCTCCACCAGGATGTAACCAGATGGACTGCTGTCCTGTCCGGAGGCCTGGACCTTCTCTCTTTGATTTAACTTTACCATGAATTACAACAGATGCCTAGGTACCTATCTCCTTTAGCTTAGAGACAACAAACACTAGTTAATTGCAGAGAAGACGATCATTAACCTTATGCTCTATAGAATGGAATGCTAATAAATATTCTTGTGCTCGTTTCTTACTTCCTTATCTCTCTGAGAATATTTGTAAAACTATTTCTGTACTAATCCTGAAAAATATATAAACGACACTTGTGCACAGTAAAGTCGGACTTGCTAACACCAACCCAAGTCTCACGTCCCCTTTATTTGCCCCCTCCCTCATCGTGCCGACGCCGTCCATCCCTCAGGAACCTGGACTCCGCCGGGGCGGGACCCCGGCAAGGGACAACAGTTGAAAGAAAATGTATATAGTGTCTAAATATTAACTAGATACCTAGTGCCAAAGAGAGAAAAAACTGTTGCTCCAATAACATGAACACAGACTTTTCCCTGAGTGAACAGAAGCTCACGGCTGCTCTCAGCTGGACGTGAGCTTCCTTCACTGCAGCTTCAGCTCAGATAAAGATTATTCCTTTAGAATATATTTTTTATGGTACACCGGAGACCTCTGAAATGCAGAGTCTGGTGTCCTGTAAATCGTTTCGTGGAACTAGGGATGCTTTTTCAAACACCACGCAACTGCACTCCTGTAATGTTAATGGGAAGGGGCCAACTGGAGCTGGGAGCAGCACAGCTTGCCCATCCCTCCTTCGGCTCCAAGCCCAGCTCTGGGTGGTCGCCCAGGAGGGCCCGGTTGCAGCAAATATTGTCACTGCTGTCTTCCATCTCCCTTTCAAAGCTAAGGCACCAGGATGCCCAGCACGTGGTCCAGGGGCCTCCCGACAGTCCCTGCCCAGCTCCCGGACTTCTCTATCCCCGCTCTGGGCAATCCAAATGAACTTGCTCTGTAGCTAGTTTTACTAAAGATGTGCTTTCAAATTTGGAAAGGTTTTGATGAAATGGTACTAACATTTAACCTAGAGGTGGCAAACTGCTAACAAATTAAGAGCTGAATGTGGCCAGCGCAGTGATATTAAAAAGTTGAAACTGGTTGCAGTGGTGTAAAATTGAGGACTTTCCCAAAAAATTTGGCTATGAGGTTTCTGCTGAAATAGTAGATCCAGCAACTTTGGGCCCCTCAGCCAGAACCGAGAGGCCCCCCTGACATGGAGCATGTGCCCTGTTCGTCACGGTGCCCCCCCAGAGTGCCCTCATACATTTATGTTACTTGCCTGGATGCTGCTAATGAGGACACTTCCCAGTGTCCCTTCTCCCTCTCGTCCACAGATAGTCCTACTTAAATAAGAGACTCTTGAAAGAACGGAACCCCGTTGGTGAAATGATAGGTCCCACAACTGATGGGGAAGAGGTGATTTTTGGGGAGAGGAGCTTTGTAGATTTCTCACTTGGGCACTTACCTGTTTTGTTCTCCATCCAGGTTTTTTCTGGGAGCAAGTTCTTGAGAAACCTATAATGAAAAGTAGGAGCTATCTACATAGGGAGAACTCAGACTTCGTTCAGCAATTCCCTGGGCATCTGGAGACTCGATAGAATACTTTTTTCTTTTTCCACTGCCAACACCCATGCCCATTCAGGCCTATGAGAGTTTTTACAATGCTCCTCCAACTGGTCTCCAGGCCTCCAGCGTGCCTCATTTCTCTTCATCGTAGAGGACAATAGCAGATCAATGTTTCTGAGGCATGGCTCCACCAGTGCCCTCTCTGATGCAGAAACCTTCCTCTCACTGCCTACCTGATAGACTCCAACTCTCTGCCTTAGCACTCAAGGGCCCCTCCGCCTTGCATGTATCCCACAGTCCTGCCAAACCGAACGGTACCCACTACCCAAAAGCACACATTGCATTCTTCTCTTTCACCTCTGCCTGATCAGATGATGGAGTTGAAACAAAGCCATCATTTGCTAGTTAAGTGACTTTCGGACAGGTAATTTCACCTCCCTGACCCTCAGTTTCTGCATATGTAAGTGATGAATAGTAAGACTCACCTCATATTGTTTTTATAAAGAATTAAATTGACTTAGAGAGCATATGCAAAAACAGCTGGCTCCCTGCCTGACATGCTGCAGCCACCAATAATTATTCGGACCTAAATATTGGCTCATGCCATGCCCTGCTTCTTTTCCTATTAAAACCTTATCCTTGAAAAATCGGTGTGTACCCTTTCTTCAAAACCAGCCCAAGGTGTAAAAACTGAAGTTCACTTTCCTAAGCCGCTCAGTGACATTTATAACGCCAAATCTAATGCCTTAGATAGTTTTTTTTTTTTAAGCGAAAGAAGCTAACTCTGGCTAACTTCAGTTTTCTTATTAAAGAAATTGACTAGAAGGATTTATGGTAACTCACATAACTGAAGGGAATTTTTGAAAAATCAACAAACAAAAAGCAAAAATAAGCTTTGGAAGGCACAATAGAGCACAGTGTATAGTTATTATTACTGCTGTTCACCAGACATTGTCGGCTCTTCTCTGGCCCACAGAAGGGATGTATCTTCTTGGCCCCTTAAAGTCAGAGGTGACTCTGTGAGCCTTTGGCGAATGAAACTTGAGCAAAAGTGAGGTTGTCTCTTCCAGACAGAACCTTTGGCAAACAGTGGGAGTGTGTTTTTCCTGCCTGGCAGTTGTGCAAGAAGTTGGATCGAGCATCTTTTAGCTGCCATCTACTCAATCCTCCAGACTGAGCAAGGATAATACAGAGCCAGCCCCTGATGACATGGAGCATGTTCGAGAAATAAACCTTGGTTATTTTTAGCTGAGACTTAGGAGTTTGTTGTGAATACAGCACAACGTGGACTATCTGACTGATGAAAACATACATATTATCAATTTCCTCTGCTGTTGACCAAAATGACTTCAGTGAGCCAATATTAGAATTCCTTTTCACAAAGGTGGATAAGTGACAGATTAGAAGTCTACACTGTCCCAGGAGTGTAGACTGATACCACGCTTATATATAGCAAAGATATTTCCTCATTTTGTCCTTTACTTGTCAATAAACAAGTATATCTATAGAAATCTGGAGGTAAGGCTCCAGACAAAACCAACATGGTGACAAGGAGGAACATTACATACTTGTAAAAGGAGCGACAGATGAGAAAATAATAATAATGGCCGGGAACTTACAGAACCTTGCGTTGAAAGGCATCTCATATGGAACTTAGGAAATATTATAGCTGTAAGCACTACGTGACAAAATCTGGTGGATGGAATTAAACAATACTTCGAAGAAAGATAGCTTCAATATACTTATCTAAAAAGAAAAATTAGAAACCAACGAGCTGCTTGCTCAAGAAGCTAGACAAAGAGCGAGACAGTAAAGTCAGGAAGAAAGGAAATGATAAAGAGAAATGCCAAACCTTTGTTTCTATTTATTTGCTCTCTATTTATTGCTATGGACTGAATTCTGTCTCCCCACAGTTCATATAATGGAAGCCCTGACCCCCATTGTGACCATGTCCAGACACAAGGTCTTTAGGAAGTAATTATGGTGAAAATGAAGTCATAATGGTGGAACCTAAATCAGATAGGACTGTGGCCTCATCAGAAGTTGAAGAGATCTCTCTTTCTGTTTCTTCACACGCATACACACACCCTGCCATCTGAGGACTCAGTGAGAAGGGGACCTTATGCAAGCTGAGGAGAGAGCCCTCGCCAGAACCTGACCATGCTGGCATCCTGCTCTCAGGCTTCCAGCCCCCAGAATGGTGAGAAAATAAATTTCTGTTGTTTAAGTCACCCACGCTATGGCATTTTGTTATGGGAACCCAAGCTAAGACGCTTATCTTTCACAGTTTGTTCCTAGGTTCTGGTACCAATTCCAATGTGTGTGGGGTTGGGGGTCGGGGGAGTCCCCCACACCAACAAGCAATTCTTGGGACACCAGCTGGGTGTCCTACAATTCGACTCGATTCTGACACTATGTACCCAGAGACAGCATCACACCCCACAGGTTAAGGGTTCAGCCCCACAAGACTGCCCCCACTGCAGGTGCCAACAGCAAGTCTGGGTTGTCGCCTATGCTTCTGAGCAACTGGCTGTCAGTAGGAGGTTCCCAAGACTCTCTACTCCGGTTCGACGAATTTGCTAGGGCGGCTCACAGAACTCAGAGAAACCTCTTACTTACTAGATTACCTGTTTATTAGAAAAGGATATGACTCGGGAATAGCTCGATGGAACAGACGCATAGGGCAAGACATGGGGAAAGGGCACTGAGCTTCCACGCCCTCTCCAGGTAACCACTCTCCCAGAACCACCTCTCTCCCAGAACCTCCACATGGTCACCAACTGGGACGCTCTTGGAAATCTGTCCTTTTGGGTTTTTATGCATAAGCCATTTATTTATTCTCTTACCCTCGGCTGCTGTTTTTCCTTCCCCATTTATAGCCCAAAGCCAATCAAAGAAGGACATGTGCAGTGTGATGCTGTTCCCGTACATTTTATAAGTGCATAACAATGTAAGAATTTGTTAACGGAGACATACACATGTATGTCTTGACTCTGCATAAAAATGTAATCTTTTGTTAATGGAGCCATGCACATGGATATTCTTGGAATCATAAAGAATGTAATTAATGTTAGGATATTGATACCTATGATGAGGGAGGGAGGAGAACGGGATGGAAATGTGAATTTTAGGTGTGACGGCAACATTTTGCTTCTTAAAAACACAGATATCGTTGTGGGCTGAATCATGTCCCTGAAAATTCATATGTTGAAGTCCTAACTCCAGGACCTCAAAATAGGGCTGTATTTGGAGAGAGGGCCTCTAAAGAGGTAATTAAGGTCAAGTGAGGTCACATGGGTAGGCTCCAATCCAATGTGACTGATAGTCACGTAAGAAGAGAAGATTAGAACTCAGACACACACAGAGGGAAGACCGTGTGAGGACACAGGGAGAAGCGGCCGGGGAGAGAGGCCTCAGAGGAGACTAAACCGGCCAACGCCTTGATCTTGAACTTCGGCCTCCAGAACCGTGAGAAAATAAATTTCTATTGTTTAAGCCACCCTACGTGTGGCATTTTGTCATGGCAGCCCCAGCAAATGAATGCAACATCGGAAGCAAATAGGGCAGAATTGAACGTCTGTTCTTTCTGGATATTGGGGCCGGAGATAGAGGTCATACTATGTACTCTTCTGCATATTTGAAATATTTCCATAATAGTTAAGAAAATAACAAGCACATCCCTAAAAAGAATAACCAGAGAGTAGAAATTTATGTCTGATTACCTTACAGGCCAAGGTGGGTTTCGTGTTGGGCAGGTGGTTCTCTTCCACAGGGTGTGTCAGTCACCCATGACTTCCCGTCTCTTGGCTCCGCCATTCCTGATGCCTGTAGCATTGTCTGCAACCAATCTGCACAAGGAGAAAGAAGGAACACGGAGAAGACACACCTGCTTTCAAAAGTTCCAACCTGGAAATGGCACACACCACTTCCACTCCCATTGCATTGGCTGAAACATAGTCACACGCCACACCTCACTGCAAGTTGCTGGGTGACTGCCTTCCTGGGCACCCAGGACAAGGATGTGGAGGACAAACAGCCAGTAGTCCCACCCACAATGTCATCAGGTTGACCCTGGTCTTCATGCTGCTGCTCAGTCCACAGCGTGTCTGCCAGGCCTATGGTTAGGGTTTAGATATTTTACAAAGGCGCGGGGTTGGGGGTCATGGTTTGGGACTTCAAAGAGGAGGAAGCCAATTCACAAGGAGACAGAAAACCAAATGTTTGCTGGGCCATCTCTAAACAAATGAGAGAGAACTTGTGTAAAATGGGCCCGGCTAGGTACCTTCTTCTCTACCACATCTAGAGTTCCCTACGTTGACAGCTCCTTCCTGGAACAGGCCTTCTGTCTTAAATTCTTTTAGGCAGTTAGGGGTGAGGCCAAAGTTTCTTTCATATATAAATTTTGTGTGTATATATGTAATTTATAGAACTAAATAAGTGAATTTAAATATAGATACAATGGATTATATATTCTATTATATAGCAATATTAATATATATATATATATATATATATATATATATATATTATATAATCTCCTTGGTTCTCCAGAGAACCCTGACGAATACAGCAGGAGTTAATATTCTTTTATTGATGGCATTTACATTTAATCATTTGAAATTCTTAGTTATGACATTGTTATGGCTTGCAAGGAAGTGTCCTTTTCAGTGTTTCATTTAGAGGCCTCAAGATACCAATTTTAAAAAGTTTCCCATTTTATTTGTTTGGTTTGATAGGCTTTTTCCAATTGAGTGCACAGATAAACCAATTTAGGAATTTCAAAGGAGCCCCATTTAGGCCAGTGAAGCCTTAAATCACCCTGAGTAATCTGAGCCCAGTGGGACAGAAATCTACATGTAGAAGGTCTGTATTCTTTAAAGACAAAACCAGCAGGAGTCCCAGAGTGGGGCTGTTCTTTGGTGGTCCTCTGAGAAAATGGATTTCTCATTTGTATGAACTTACCAAAGGATCAAAGGCCCCAAAAAGGAGTGAAAGAAACAGAAGTTTCTAACAAAGAAACTTCTCATTCCAAGAAGGGACAGTCTGCCTAGGACCAACTATGTTCTGGCAAGTCAGCTCACCCCATGCCAGAACCAGTCAGTAACTGTTCACTGTAGACCTTTGTAAGCCTGTGTCCTTTCTAACAAAGCTGACAACGGAAGGATGGCCAGAACCAGTATCAAAGGACGCCTACAGAAAGAGTCTGGACCTCTACCAAAAATGGGAGGTCCAGGCCCAGGAGGACTTACCACCAGGAACCAGAGCCACCAGGAGGAGACGACAGAGCACAAAAGATTCTTTGCAGGCACCTTGCTTGTGTCTGTGAAGTGGCACCAGAATTGAAGGTCAGTAGCTAGGGATCCCACTTCTGTCACCATGTAAAGTCAGCAAATAAGAGGCATAAACTGCAAAAGAACCAAAAAGTTTATTTGGGGGTCTCAAGAATTGCAATTCAGGAGATGTAGATTCGAGTAGAAGCTCAAATGTGCTCCTAGGAAGACAAAGGAGGCAGGGGTAGATAAAAGGAAAGGACACAGGCTTACAAAGGTCTACAGTGAACAGTTACTGACTGGTTCTGGCATGGGGTGAGCTGACTTGCCAGAACCTAGTTGGTCCTAGGCAGACTGTCCCTTCTTGGAATGAGGAAACACTTCAAGATGTGACCTCTGCTGTCAGGTAAAGCTCAAAAGTTCAGTTAACATCTGGTGGTGGATGTGGTGTACAAGCATAAGCCCCACTTCCTTAATGGCCTCCCAGCTCCATTTTAGAAGCCTTGAAAATGGTACTCCATTTTGTCATTGTCATCCACCACAGTCACGCACCACATAACAATATTAACGATGTTTCGGTCACTGATGGACCACATATATGACAGTGGTCCCATACGGGTAGCACCACATAGCCTAGGTGTGTAGTAGGCTCTCCCACTTAGGTTTGTGTAAGTACACTGTGTGATGTTCACACAACAGTGAAAGTGCCTAATGATGCATTTCTCTAAACATTTCCCTTTCATTAAGTGAGGTACGCCTGCACTGATTTTAGTCTTGTGAGTGTTGAATAATGAATTACTCATTTCAATTATTTGAGTCAGCCCCACTGGCTGAAGATGGTAAAGGCTGACTGAAGCAAAAAACTAAAATTTGTTATTCAACATTCACAAAACCAAATGAGTACAGAAGAACTTTAAGTTCCATATCAGGGTTCATGTAAGGCAAAAACTTTCTAAAGGAAAGATGGATTTGAGGACATATATGATTCTGAGTGTAAATGTCTGGGTACAAGCCAAAATTCCAGGGAGCATTTCAGACTTTCGAGGCAGTGGAATTGGTGAAACCAAAGTCAAGCTCTCCAAACAGTAAAGGGGGCCCAGGTAATATCTGGAGTACAGGTGGAACAGGCAGAAAATTTCATTAATGTAATTGTATGATTTCATGAACGGACAGAGTTGGAAAATAGGATGGCAGGGTAGGGCAGAGGGACCTGGAGGGCCCAGGATGCATGGAGAGATCAGCTGGGCTGGTGGGGGGAAGGGGCCATGGGCACACCCTCTTCATGTCCCCTCCCCCACCCTCTGAAACCCTTTGTGACTCTTCAGTGCTCTGTGATGCAGGCCTGGGATTATAGGCAAGTGCGGACACTCTCAGAGCTCAGTTGCCTCAGGCAGCCTTGCGATTCAGAAAATGGAGTTCAGTCAATGGAATGTTCTCTCATTTCTGAATAGCCATATTGAGTTGTTTTTGAGCATCTGCTCAACATTCTTAGATAGTGACTATAACCTCACCATCGTGTGTGGGTTGTGGTTGCTTCTTCTGTTCCTGTGCTTCCTGGTGGGGATTCCATCTTTACCAACCTTCTGGAAAACCAAAATCTACCAAAAGGTAAGGATCCCTGGGCAAGCCACCAACAGGCATTTTTTATTGTTGTTTCCATTTCTAGTCCCACATTTTTAAATGAGTTGGTCCAGAGAGACTCCTAAGATGGCAAGTCTGAATAGAGGATAGAACATCATCCTTCTAGGGGAATAGGCCAGGCAGGACTAGGGGTTCAGCTGGGACTGTTTCCCATTTAAAACTCACAGACCATCTGGGTGTGGTGGAGGATTCCCGGATAAAATCCCATCAGTGATTTCACGGCCCTGCATTAGGTTATTTAGAGAGTTTGGGATCTGTGTAGGAGAACACTGTTCCCAGCACTGGATCATGAGTCACATTCCCATGACGGGCGTCATTCGACCAAACCGTCCTTTGTATTGGGCAGATCAGGAGAGCAGGGCTGAGCCTCTGAGCAGACACTGGAGTGTGAGCTCTGTTCCAGGATACAGGGTCCCATCTGAGGAAGCACAGATGTGACTGTGGGCCTCAGAGTCTATGCCCTCCTTGAGCAGAGGACTTCTGACTGAGAATATCAAGTGTGGACTCTAGCCAAAAATCCTCCTTCGAGTTTTTCAAAGAAGGAAAAATTGAAAGTATCTTATCACCTTTAGAAATTCAGAAAGGGAAAGAACACAAAGTGCTAGTAATAAAAATAGAGAGTGACATTAATCTTGGATGAATATCTGAGTTTCCTAGAGAGAGGAGCAAGCCAACTAAGTCCTCGCTCCTCATTCTTTTCTTTTTGTTCTCAGCGTCAGGGCAGAGCCAAGAGGAGAAGAAAAGGTGGAACATCAAGTGGTAAGGTTCCACCTATCCCACCTGAGCTCTCCAAGGGTGACCCATCCTGTCCTCTCCATGAGGTCCCAGGTCCATGGTCTCTGAGGATGTCAGCCGCTAGATAGAGTCCCTCTCAGAAAATAGAGGCCTCAGAGGAAAGGTTCATGGGAAGGTAGTCAGAACCCGAGACATTTCTCAGATTCCTGCTCTGCCCAGCTCTGGGCATGAAGCAGTGATGGGCCTGGACAATGGGTGTTGCCCAGTGGGTTGCCGTGGGAGACGCCAAGAGTCAGAACTTCTGTCTTCTGACCTTGTGAAACTACGTTGACTTCCTGGATGATCAGACTCCTCTTTGAGGTAACCATTGACCTATGTTCCTCACATGGTGGTTTTGAACATCCCATGGGATAATGTATGTGACAGTACTTTATAAATGAAGCAACAAACACATGTGAACCTTATTAATATTATCATTGACCGTTTGACCACATCTACTGATTCTTGGGGCTTTCAGTGTTAATATCCCGTTAATATCCCAAGGGTCTCCCATAAAGGGACTCCTGTGTAACACCTATGCTTCTACCTTTATTACATGTAATTCGCTCTTCTGGTTTCCCAGGTTGGAGAAACTACCAGAGGGAAACAGAGGAGAAAAGGAGGCTAATTTCTATTCTGAAAAGGTGACTAGTCTTTTCTTTCCTGATTCCTCTTTAACATGTTCTCTGCAATTCCAGGGATTCAGTACAGCCTGCAGTAGTCATGGGAGGGGTTTGCCATAGGAACGGGTATGTGAATGAAGGCCTTGGGGTGAGGGCTGCTGAGTGTATGGTGAAGTCATAGATGTGGGGCATTGTGAAGGGGCAGCAGGCTTCAGGTGGCCCCTCCCCTGACAGGCCAGCAGGTCCTCCTTTCCTTGTTCTGGTCCTGGCTACAGTTTTCTACTTCCTGTCTCCCGCAGGCCCCTAGGCCGGCCTCTCGATACCACCCGCATTCGTCAACTATTATGCCCAGACCCCTCCTGTGAGGTGTGTAATAGCACAACTGCTGAGATCAATCGGCTGCTGTTCCTGGAGGACCTGGAAGATGATACTGCCTCTGTGTCCTCTATGGCTTCCACAGCTTCTGGGACTGAGTCATCATTCACTCTGTCCTCCGCCTTCTCAGAAATCCCTCCAGGAGACCTAACACCATCCCCTCCACCTGACCCTTCCCCACCGCCCCCCTCCTTTCTCTCACCTAACCCAATGACACCCTTAGCTGACTTTCTTTCACCCTCACCACCGGGTCACTCTATGCCACCAGAGCCTTTTCCTCCCTTGGAGTCCAAATTCCCAGCAGACCATTCCCCACCCCAACCCATTGCCCTTCCCCCTCTCCCACCACATGACACCCAGGCAATGGATCCTATTCTCCAACCAGAGGCCACTCTGTCTCTGAATACGATCTTCTCTCTTGACCGCACCCTTTCCCAAGATATTAACCCCTTACCAAATTTGTCCCAGATAATGAATCCCAATGACTCACTGGCTTGTCATCACGGACCACCAAGCCTGTCTGTCTCACCACCGATAGACCACCCTTTAACTGTGACTCAATCTAAATCGGTTTCCATTTTATTGAAGTCTGTTCCAGAGAACTCATCTCCAGATAGCCCTGGTGGGTTGTCCACTTATGTCCCAACAATCAGAGGCACTGACCATTCAAGCCTGTCAATTTCAGACTTATCCTGGTGGCAAGCTTGTGCCAAAGACTTGTTCTTAGCACCTTCCACCTTGGCACCATGTGATTTTAATCGAGAGTTTCTTGCCCTCCATTCTTCAGCGTCCTCTCTGGAGAGACACCCTACAGCTAACCTTATAGAGCCTGGTAACCTCTCATTTCTCAGCCCTC
This sequence comes from Equus asinus, assembly GCF_041296235.1. Taxonomy (NCBI): domain Eukaryota; kingdom Metazoa; phylum Chordata; class Mammalia; order Perissodactyla; family Equidae; genus Equus; species Equus asinus. The sequence goes on along the minus strand of NC_091803.1, from coordinate 10,248,356 downwards.
ATGTCCTGGCACTCCTGGAGAGACAAGTCCGAAAGAGGAGTGATTTCCTGATGTGGAAGGAAAAGGAGAAGGAGAAGGGTTCTTTTCCAAAAAGGCTTAGGCCAGGCCACCAACTAAATCCTTCGGGGAAAATGTCAGAGTCAAATGCTGATGAGTGTGACTCAGCATTCTCCCTTCCTTTCTGGAGCAGTGCAGGCAAACCAAAGGAGCTGCACATGCATGAGCAGCCCCCATATCCTAAAATCTTGGAGGACCATTTACAGGAAAAATGTATGCAGCTCTTCTGGGGTCTCCCATCTCTGCACAGCGAGTCCTTGCCCTCTGCTATCCGTGACTCAAGTGACTGCACCACAACCTTCCTTTTCAATACCATCTCAAATGCCTCCACGGGCCAAGAATCCCCAGTACCTCTCCATCGCCCACCTCCATCCTTGCCTGAGATCCAGCCCCAACCCTTGCCTCAAACCCTGCCCCAATCCCAGCCCCTACCTCTCACTCAGGTCAAGTCCCAGGCCCAGCTTAAATCCCCACTCCCAATCCTACCATCTGGTCCTCTACCCCAGATAAGGATCTGTGGAGTGTGTTACCATAGACCCCAGGATGAATCAGAGTCTCTCACCTCATCTGAAATTCAACAACTGGAATGGAAAGTGTTGCAGAAGCAACAGGAAAGTTTGTGGGGTTCCCCCTCTGTAGTCCAAAGATCTCAGGAAGAATTTTGTTCTTCAGCTCCCAACTTTCCTTACCATCAGGCCTCCCAGGCCCATGCCTCCATCTCCACCCTTCCCGTAGAGTTTCCTCTCAGTGATGAGCTGAGGAAGAAACTGGAACATCACCTTCGAAAGAGGCTCATCCAACACCGGTGGGGCCTGCCCCGCAGGATCTGTGAGTGTCTGTCACTGATGATGCCTCCAAGAGATTTCTCAGAGATAGCTAAGTCAGAGAGCAATCGTGGACTCTCATGGATCTCGGTGAACAAAGATCTAAATGTTGGATTGAGCCAATCCAAAAGCTTCCATGAGAGGGGTTCAGAACTGCTTCAGGTAGAGAAGGAGATGGGGAAGGATCAGGGGCACAGCCCAGAGAACGGCCCAAAAGCTCATCTGTTGAGTGACCCAGAGAGCTCCTCAGATAAAGATCCGGCATATGACTCTGAGAAAGACCTAAATAGTCACAAGGCAAGTCTGTCAGGGAAAACTTCAAGGGCCTTGGAGGAAAGTCTAGATCAGAAACAACTTGAAAATGTCCTGAAAGCACATTTGAGCAAGAAGTTTGAGGAAATCAGTGAGGCTCGGCTCCCTGGGATGGTGCGCAGTTCATGGCATGCTAGCAAGCAGACATTGCTGCTTTCTGACAAATCCCGCACCCAAATAACACAGAGGAGTTTGCCACCTTCAGTGGGTGGGGACTCCTCCCTGAATACCTTCCAGGAGCTTTGCTTCATTGATTCCAGTGCACAACAGATGATGGAAACCCATATTAAAAGTTTCCGTATGAGGATGGAGTGGGGCCTTCCCTGCAGGGTCCTTGAATCCATACAGGCGTTTAAATTGGAAGATGCTGCATCCCAGTCCTTGCCCTATTTCTACTGTCCCCCCTCAAATAACCCAACTTTGGAAGTCGACTCCAAATCCGAGGGCTTCGAGCCCCATAGAGGAAGCTGTAAATCTGTTCTTCAAGAAAAAGCGGAAACAACAAATTCAGCCCTGGTCCTGGATCGTCTTTGCCCTGCTACTTCACCTATGGGCAGGGAAGGACAAGGGGTGCCGAGACAATCACCCTCTGGTATCAACCAAGAGATTGCAGAGGTTGTTCAGAGGAGTAAGGGTGCCAGGCAGACTCATCTGCCTGTCACATGTGGTATCACAGGCAAACCGAGTCAGAAATTTACTCAGCTAGGCAACAGATGCCCCCCAGAGCTGCCTGCAAGGCAAGCTGGTGCCAAACATGAGACAAAAGATGAGAGAGTGAGTTCCAGTGATAGAAGAGAAGGGCGACAGGACAAAAAGATGAAGTCGGAACCCTTTTCCGGGCACAACACGACCAGGGACATATTCAGGGCCAAGGAGCTCAACGCTGTGCAGTCAAAAACTGGTAATGTGTTGACAACCAGCAAGCCAGGAAGCTCCCAAATGATATGTGAGAATCACAGTAAAATAGAAATTACTGGGACCATTGAAAGCCCTGCACCAAAAAGACAAGTTCCCCAAGACCCAAAGTCATCGGATCTTAAGGAACATCTGTTTGGGGAATTAAAGTCGAAACTAGAGAAGAGGAATCAGAGCCAGGTCCAAGGCCAACACACTGACAGGGCCCCTGCCTCAGAGAGCTTGACTTACAAGGCCTCACTGACTCATGCCCACGGTGTCTCCAGTGGGGACATGGGAGCTTCCCAGGTGCTGCATGTCCATCTGGAGGACAGTGGGATCAGCAGGCAGCAGCGGAAGGAGCCTTGGGTCCCTAAGAAAGACCTAAAGAGGTCCGAGGATAAGAAATTCCCACCAGCTACAATGAGACTGAGCCCTCCGGGCCCCAACAAAGAAGAGCTTGGTGGAGGAGATGCAGGGTTGGGGACATCCCAGCCTACAAGAAAGAGTTTCCCTACTCAGATCACAGCATCAGAGGAGACGCTTGGGAGCAAGTCTTCCCAGACCTCATCACAGAAGGCACAGCCTCCTCCTGAAAGTCTGTTCAGAAAAAAGATGAACCACATTTTTCAATGGCTTCGTCCTGGGACAAAAGGCAAAAAGCAAGAACATCCCCAGGAAAAGGGCCGCCCCATATCATCTGCACAGAGCAGAGGCCTGGTTAAAGGGAGAGCTGCCGTTACTGGGACCACCACGGCTCAGAAGACCAGGACGGTCCCTGGGAAGTTCCCAGTGGAGAAACTGGGGCAGCGGTGTGCAACAGAGGTCACCCGCCCTCAAGAGCCCCTTCCTTCCCTGAGGAAGTTTGTGAAAACTGAGCAGAAGGCAGAAGAGCAGGCCCAGGCAGAGCCCGTCCAGGGGCATCCTTCCAACTACAGGGCTCCCTCCTGTAAAGTGCCAAAGGCCAAGTCCTGCCACCAAGAAGTTGTCTTTTCTGGCCAGAATTATCCTACATGTTCTAGACGGATCAGAGACCAGAACAGACACCCTCAGAAAGTCGTGGCGCTTAAAGATCAGCTATTGGATCAGAAGCGTCCCTTATCTGTGCCCCGCAGGGAGCATGTGCCCCATCCAAGCTCCACCTGCAGGCGTCAAGCCGGCCCAGGGGCCTCCAGCTGTTCTCACCACTGCTAAAGGCACTATGTTTAGGGATCCGTCTCTATGTCGACAGAAAACGCTTTTCCAGCGTTTCGAGAGCGGAAAATTTCCCACCGCAAAATAATTCCTTCTTGTGGAGAATATTAATTCTCCCCAATAAATGATTCTCTAATAATAGTGATGTCTTTTCTGCGTCCTGTGTTGGGGGCATGGGTTTCAGGTAACTCAGGGCTTGTGCTTAGGGAAAAGGAGGAGTGAGTTCAGCTCTTACTGATTGCTTCCTCTGGCTTCTGAAAGGTCACCAGTGCTCTGGAGCTCTTGTTGACAAAGAGATATCACGTGCCCCCAAAAGCCCATTTCCTCCCTGATGAAGTTTGAGGAGGTGGGTTCTGCCTCCTGCCTCTTCGCTTAGCCTTAACAAAAGTGTAGAGCAGCCCACACCTTCCGCTCACTGAATGTTTTACATCCTTCAGAGAGTAGGGAAGACAGGTCTTCTCTATCCGAAGAGGGTCAAGAATAGGTATGCAGTTCATAAAACAACAATGAAGAAAAAACAGTGGCTTCATCATGATTTAGAGGTCAGTGACCAGAGGACCCCACAGGTGGGTGAACCCTGAATGGGATTTGGGGGGTGGGGGAGGGTATTGCTGCAGTGGATCCTGGGCTGGTGGGGGAGGGGCTAGCAACAGCACAGACACTCCTTAAGAATCTGTCATGTGAGTCATATTAAAGTGTTAGGGAAGAATACTTTAAACTTTACATTGAGGTTTCCCTACTGGAAAGGCACCTGGGGGAAGTGGTTCCCCTCTGTAGGTATTTCTTCAGACTGCCCAATGACATTTTGTTGCAGAGCAAAAGCATCACTCAGCTGCCAGTAGTAACAAGGTTGACCAGGTAGCCACCTACCTCCCAGGATAAAATAAAGCTGAGAGTAAGGAAAAGATGACTTGGAGTAAGCGAGGAGGGAAGAAAAAATGAAGAGGGGAAAGAAGGACCTTGCTGGTAGAACAAAGCTTTATGCCTCATCATCCATATGGTGACCCTGTCCTGTTTCCTGTTCCCCCCGCCCCCTCCTCAATCTGATCCAGGCATCACCACCTTGAGGCTGATCCAGGCACTGCGCAGCACACTGATGCCTTATTCCAAAAAGGCACTGGGCTGTTCTTTGAATACTAAACAATATCTGCAGGGAGGTCATGAGGCATGGCATCCCCCTCTTTGGGGAAGGTGATCTTGCTGCCTTCCTTCCATCTATGCTTAATAAGAATATACAAGATCTTGCCCTTAGTGTGTACAGTTCACCTGTCGGGATGGAAGTGCTGCCTCTGATATTCACGGCCTTGAATTGGTCTCCCCCAGAACACCTGCAGCTCATGAACCAGAGATGAGTCCCAGACTATGCACCAGGTTACAGATATATGGGGGTCTCACCATGGACTGCACACATACCCACCCTTACAATAGGGGTTGGGAGGAAAGGCAACTCCACTTAGACAGACTGGGACTCAAAAATTGGCTGAGTGTCAACTGGGGCAAAATTCAAAAAGCATTATGATGGTGAGCGTTAAATACATTAAGTTGTAGATGTCTAAGTAAAATAAAGATGGTTACAAGGGTGGAAAAATAAAATACCAATTTTGTTTTCTAAAAACAACATGATTTTAAAAATGGAAGGGAGGAGAAAAAGGGAAAAATAGAATAAAATGATTGTTCTGTAAGTAAAAAGAGGGGGTCAAGATATAGGTGACAAACGAAATAAGACTCCAAGTAAGGGAAAGGAATTTGAGGACATTAGAAAAGATACAAGTATAATGGTAACTATTGTAACAAAACCGCACACGCACGCAGGCACACTCTACACAAATGGGGTGAGTATCCCAGAGGGCACTGGAGGTAGTTTTCCCAGAAAGACTTGTGAACGCTAGGTGTTAAAACAAAAACCAAAAACAAAACCGGTGTCCACTACAGCCTCTCTCACTCCACACTTGTATCTTCTTGTCCAGAGTTATGCCATTGACCCCACAATGTCTGAAACTTGAGGTCAAAGAAAGAATGCAGATTCTGTGGAGGTCCTGGGAAGGGGATGGGGCCCAGGGCAGGAGACTTGAAGAGGTGAGGAGGCCACGGAGGGCTCTACCATCGATGTGGATAGACCAGCCAAAGACCAGCCTCTCAGTTTCTACATCATCTCATCTTAGGGTCCTTTCCTTCCATTCCAGTGTAGTTACTGCCACACTCCAGAGCTTATCACCAGGAACACTTCAGCCATCCAGATTATTACAGTCGGACATTCCACCCTTTGGCCTCGTCTCTCATTCTTCTGATTCACATGCCCCTTGTTAACTTTTCAACTCCAGGCCATTCATTTTTCCACTTACTCCTTGTCTGTCCGTCAAGCTCTTGTTTACATTTCCTCCCTCTCCGGGGTAGACTTGATGGTCTGTCAGGTAACCAACATTTAAAAAGCTCCGCTACTAATGGGCCCCATCCAATCCCTTTTAATCCTTCCTGTCTGGCAAAATCCCATCTCTCTGCCTTTCCCAGAAATGCCTTCCTATATCTAATTGATCACTATTGGATTAAATCTCACAATGGAGTCTACCGATGCCACAGTAAATTCAGCCCCAACACTAGCTGGAAATCACTCACTCATTCCACAAAGAATTATCCCATGCTTACTAACATGAGAACAAAACAAATGGAGCTTAGGTCGCTGTTTCCTTACTCCATTCTCTCTCCAGGGACACTCAAATTTATTTCAAATCTCCTTCACTTTCCTCAAATTTAGGCTGTCTCCATTTGCTCAGTAGATGTGCTGGACCACTGATCACAGAGGAACTAGAAGTCAGGAGACAGGAACTTTCCGTCAATAAAGCTTCACAAAAACCTTTTCCCGTTCCTCCTTTCCTTCTTTCCTGTTATATGAAAAGAGGTTTCCTTCCTAACCTCAATGATTACACTTCCTGAAATGTCCTTATTGAGAGAGCTGAACCCTCATCTTGACGGACTGAGCCCCCTTGCCAGGTATCCTCTCGTCCCCTCCCTCTCTTTAGGAGGCACCCAGCTTCTTTCATTATTTTAAGCTTCTATTACAGAAATGTTTAAACACGCACAAGAGCAGTGGAACTTCCCATGTACCCCTGACCCCACTTTCACTGTTATCATCTGGCACGTGTGATACGGCCCGTCTCCTACACTACGGTTAAGGGGCAAAAGCCCATGGGAACATCCTGCCGTCCGTCTCTCAGGTGTATGCTTTGTGCCCATGTCACAGCTCTCATGTTTCTTTGACATTTACTACCTGTGGAGCTCACTGACCCAAAACAGATGGACAGAGCCATGGGGAGGAAACGCACTGAGCTTTAGATGCTCTGGCCATCAGTTCTGCTCAGCCCTGTAGTCAAGCCTGAGAAGTCACTGAGTTAACTCCTCCCTCCACCCCACGCAGAAAGGAATCTTCCTAAGAAAATGCAGTGCACGGTGTTGCAGTCCCTCAGTCACACAGTGACTGCAGCACGTAGAGAGCACAGAAGGAGAAAACGGTACATGTGATAAGGACTTCACATCACCATGCAAGTGTTTTCAAAGATTTAGAAGAAAGTTTTTTTCCTGTAATACATTTAAAACAAGCTACTGTATGATGAGTTAAACACAGGAGATCAAACACTTTTTTATCTCCTCTCCTTCCCCAAAAGTAAAATATTACATGAAAAGATGCTCCACATCATTAGTCACCAGGGAAATGCAAATCAAAACCACTGTGAGATAGCACTTCACACACAGGATGGCTAGAATCAAAAAGTTAGATAATAGCAAGTGTTAGAAGGCCGAGAAACTGAAACCCTTCTACGCTGCTGGTGGGTATGAAAAATGGTGCAGCTGTTTTGGAAAACCGTCTGGCAGTTCCTCAAAAGTTAAACACAGAATTACCATATTACCTAGAAATTCCACTTCTAGCTATACACTCAAGAGAAATGAAAACATACGTCCACACAAAAACTTGTACACAAATGTCCATAGCAGTATTATTCATAACGGTCAAAAGACAGAAACAACCTAAACGTCCATCAACTGACGAATGGGTAAATAAACTACGGTATATCCACACAATGTAATATTTTTTGGCAATAAAAAGTACTGATACATGCTGCAATATGCACAAACCCTGACAACATTACGCACAAGTGAAAGAGGCCAGTCACAAAGAACCTCATATGATTCCATTCATACGAAATTGTCCAGAACAGGGAAATCTAGAGCGAGAGGAAGTAGACTAGTGGTCGCTTAGGGCTGGGGGGATGAGAGGACAGGGGCATGACAGCTAAAGGTTATGAAGTTTCTTTTTGAAGTCATGAAAATGCTTTAAAATTGACTGTGGTGATGGTTACCCATCTGTGAATATACTAAAAATCATGGAATTATACACTTTAAATGGGTAAGTTGTATAGTATGTGAACTCTATTTCAATAAAGCTGCTAAAACAAGTAAAGGATTTAAAAAGAATAAGGCCCTTGCGGATGACAAGAAGGGGAGAAGATATGACAAAAGATGTCAACACATTTTTTGAAGACGGAAATCCGGTGCAGGAGTGGTAACTGACTAGCAGAGCAGAGGAAGTGCCGGCAAACCAACTCACACCACAAAACCCCAGAAGACGGACGACCCAGTGGCACCACATAAGGAAGAAATTAAGGGTTTCATGCTGTACACATGTTGAATATTTTGTTCTTTGCTTTGGTTTTTGTTTTATATTATGCATAATTTTTTTAAAAAAAATTTTGGGGGGGATGCTCTTTTCCAGTATTTTGTGAAACCCTGTTGGAATGTTAGCACACTTTAAATGTACGAAGAGGATCCAGGGTTTCTTGCCTGGGACAGAACCTGCGACAACTGTTTTAAAGTCACCATTGCACACTTCTGGGGTTTGGGTACGCTAGTGATGGCAGCTGTGGGAATGAAAGCCAGAAATCTCAAAGGTTAGGCAAAATTTGGGACAACAGCCAACGGTCCATTTTTAAAATGTATTTATTTAAAGATAAGCTTGTGGAAAAGTTGCATGGATGATAAACAACCATATACCCTTTATCCAGGTGTACCCATTAGTATTTTGACCCATTTTCGATATCTCTCCACTTTGTCTCTGTCTCCGCTCCCTCCCTCCTCTTTCTCTATCAGCACACGCGCACACACACACACACACACACACACACACGAATGTCCATGAATGTGCCATGTCCGCGCCCAGGATCCAAACCGGCGAAACGCTGGGCCACCAAAGCAGAGTGTGCAAACTTAACCACTCGACCATGGGGCCGGCCCCACCTGAAACTATTGTTGGTGGAGCTTATCTTGCTCAGACTTTAAAGGATGATTTTACAATCATCAGTCCTGGGGACCTTAGGGGCAGTCAGGACCAGACTTGCTATAAAAAAGCAATGCCAGAGAAGAAAAGATACATAGAGGGATTTGTCTGAACAGAGACCTTCTGCAGTCGAGGGAGGGTACATGAGAGGGGTGGGCTTGAAGTGTACCTTCCTTTTGGGTAGAGACGATGGTGAAGCTGTGGATGAGGGAGAAGACAGGGAAAGAAAGGAGCTGTCATTACTGGTAAACCCTCTCACATGGGAGGGAAAGGATTGGGTGTCTGCGGCCAAGATAGGTTCATCAGACTCAGCGAGGGAATGTGGGCACGCAAAGGGAGGACATGACACAGGGCTTCATTCCAGCAGTTTAGCACTAAACAATGAAGCTGTAAAAGTTATAACTATTAAATGACTAGCTAGCGTGGGGGGAGATGAAATAAATATATATACACCATCAACAATAATGACATTATTGTTTAAAAAGGTACAGAGATGTCAATGGGAATTTTGGGGAAAAGATAGAAAGTAGATGGGGAAAAAATCATAAAACCTTTCATGGAAGAATTAACCATAGGTGTGATTCAAACAAAATCTAAAGGTACTGTCAAATATGATTACAACTGTGCTCACTAGAAGTTATGCTAAAGAGAAGCCTAGTCCCTAAATCAAGATGAGTTTGACTCTGCAGGTCATGGTCCAGCACAATTGCTCTGTAAAATAATGGAAAAGTTTAAAATTTTGCTGGGAGGAGGGGATTTGGCAGAGAAAAAGAGGGAGCAGCAGGGTGAGACACCGTATGGGTGGAGGAGGCCAGATTTGAGAACCTTTAGAGGCTGACTAGCCTAAGAGGGATTCGGGGAAAAGAAGAACTACCAAACATTTTCAAGTTGTTTGCCCTGGGTCCACGGATGCGCCACGCCCTTGTGGCCCTCTTTCTCATGCTTTCTGTTGGTTGATACAGGCTACTCTGTTCTCTCATGCTTTTTGGTGATAGTGGATTCTTTTGAGGAGATAATGGGAGGTGGGGCTGCTGCTGAGTGTATTTCTGGTTTCATACAGGTAAAAACACATTATGTATGAGGGGAAGTTTTAGTTGAAGGCCGAGTAGATCTTGGGGATGTAAATCCCTGGGCACAGGACCGACTTTCAAAGATGACGTGGGGGTCCAAAAGGAGATCGCCAAGCAATAAAAGGCTCTTAGGTAATAGCTGGGTAACAGAATAAATAGAAAATTTCACCAAGGTGAAATATATGCTATGGTGAATATGTGGAGTTGGAAGGTAAGTTGGAAGTATCTAAAGGGCCTCAGAGGGGTGGACTGATTTGCTGGCCTGGATGGTGGGGGAAGGGTTGTGGGTTCATCACTTCTGTGTTTTCCCCTCCCCGACCTTCAAGGACCTTTGGTGTCTATGCTAAAGCTCTGTGATGCGGGCCTGGAACTCTAGTCTAGAATGTGCACTCTTAATGCCCAGCTGCCTGAGGTGGCAGTGCACTTCTGGTGATGCAGATCACCCTCTTTGTCTGAGGAATGTTAATGCACCATGGCTGAGCTCCAGCTTCAGTTCCTAGGTATTCCCATCCCTGCCTTCCTGTGTGGGGTGGGGCTCCTTCTTCTGTCACTCTGCTACCTAAAGAGGAGTCCATGTTTCCCAATATTTCGGACAGAGAGAGACATCAATCAGGTAAGTAAATCAGGTCCCTCAGAAATATCAAATCTTTCTTTTCAAATAGATGCATTCAATGCTATCAATTTCCCACTAAGTACTGCTTTTGCTATACCTTATAAATTTTACTAAGTTCTATTTTAATTTTCATTTTGTTTAAAATACTTTGAGACTTCTTCCTTGACCAATGTGTTTAGTAGCGTGTTGTTTAATCTCCAAACATTTTAGGATTTCCAGCTATCCTTCTGTAATTGATTCCTAGTTTAATTCCATTATGGTCTGAAAACATACTTTGTACAATCTCTATTTATTTTTGTTAAAGTGTGTTTTGTGGCCAAGAACGTGGTCTATCTTGGTGAATGTTCCATGAGAGTTTGAGAAGAATGTGTATTATCGGATGAAGTACTCTAAAAAATCTCAATTAGATCACGTTGACTGATGGTGCTGTTCAGGTCAACTGCATCTATACTGATTTTCTGCCTGCTGAATCTGTCCATTTCTGAGGGAGAGGGTGAAATCTCCAAACATAACAATGGATTCAACTATTTCTCTTTGCAGTTCTACCAGTTTTTGCCTCATATTTTGACACTATGTTGTTAGATGTATACATGTTGAGGACTGTGTGTCTTGTTGGAGCATGGACCCTTTATGGTTATGTAATACCCCTCTTTATCCCTGATAGTTTTCCTTGTTCTGAAGTCTGCTTTGTCTGAAATTAATATAGTTACTCCTGTTTTCTTTTGGTTAGTGTTAGCATGGTACATTTTTCTCTGTCTTTATTCGTAATCTATCTGTATCTTTATTTTTAAAGCGGGCATTTTGTATACAATATTTAATTGGGTGTTGTTTTTTTATGCACTGACAGTCTCTGTTTTTTAACTGGTGAATTTACACGATTTATATTTAGTGATTTTTTAAAAATACGGTAGGACTCATATCTACAATGTCTATAACTGTTTACTATTCATTATATCTATTCTTTTTTCTTCTCTTTTTCTGCGTTTTCTGGTTTTACATAAGCATTTTATATGATTCCATTTTCTCTCATCTCTTACTATATCAATTGTTCTTTAAAAAAAATTTCAGTGGTTGCTGTAGAGTTTGTAATATACATTTATAACTAATGTAAGTCCTCTGTATCAGTGTTTTCATTCCTTTCACTTATCCATATACTATAATCACCCAATACATTGTCACTATTATTATTAGCTCAATTGAGAATAAGAAAAAAAAAGTTTCATTTTACCTTAATTTATTCCTTCTCTTCCTCTTTTTAATGAGGATCCAAGTTATCATTTTCCTTCTCCCTGAGGAACTTTTAAAAAATATTTATTGCAGAGCAGGTCTGCTGCTGATGAATTCCCTCAGTTTTTGTTTGTCTGAGAAAGGTTTTATTTCTCCTTCACTTTTGAATGATAATCTCACTAGATAGAAAATTCTAGGTGGGTGGTGTTTTTTCTTCTTTCAACACTTTAAATATTTCACTTCACTCTCTTCTTGCTTGCGTGGTTTATGATGAGAATCCCACAATTCTCATCCTTGTTCCTCTAGATGTAGGGTGTTTATTTTCCTCTGGATTCTTTCAAGATTTATCTTTTGGTTTCCTACAGTTTGAAGACGATATGTCCAAGTATAGACTTTTTTAGTATTTATCTTGTTGGGGTCTTTTCTGAGCTTCTACAATCTATGGTTAACCTGTCATTAATTTTGGAAAATCCTTGGCCATCATTACTTCAAATATTTTTCTACTCTGTTCTTTCTCTTTTCTCCTTCTGGTATGCCAATTACACATGCTACATATTTTGAAACTGTCTCACAGTTCTTGGATATTCTGGGCTTTAAAACTTTTTTTCTTTCTCTCTGTGCATTTCAGTTTGCAAAGTTTCTATTGACATATATTCAAACTCACATATTCCTTCCTTGGCCGTATGCAATCTACAGATGAGCCAATCACAGGCCTTCTCCATTTCTTGTAGTGTTTTTGGTTTCTAACATTCCCTTTTGATTCTTTCTTAGAATTTCCCTCTGTCTGTTGACATTCCTCATCTGTTCTTGTGTGCCATCTATTTTTTCCATCAGAGCCCTTAACATACTAATCATGGTTATTTTGGATTCTATGTGTGATAATTCCAAAACCTGTGTCAATGTGAATGTGGATCTGATGCTTGCTTTGTCTGTTTAGACTGTTTTTTCTTGCCTTTTAGGATGCCTTGTAATTTTTGGTTGAAAGCCAGACACGCTGTATTAGGAAATAGGAACTGAAATAAATAAACCTTTAGTGTGAAGTTTTATGCTCATCTGGCTAGGTGTTGGGCTGTGTTTAATATTTACCGTAGCTGTGCGTATCAGAGGCTTCCATTTCCTCTAGTGTCCTTGTTTTTGTGTTTCTTGTGTCTTTAGGTTCCCCTAAATCTCCTCCTTAAACAGAGCCCATGCCTTGCAACTCTTTCAGCTATGATCCCATCACTATACTGCAGCCCTGGGGATGCGGTGGGAAGGTGTTAAGGGAGGGGATATAATTAAATCTTTTAGTGGGCCTGTGTCCCTGGGTTGTGACGTTCACAAGTGTTTCTAAGCTTTTTTTTTCTTTTCTTTCAACTCTTTAGATGAGACGGGAAGGCTACAGGGGGCTGCAGTTGGGTAACTGCCCTTCACCCACGTGGGATAAGGCTTGGTAGTCTTTTCCCCTGCTGAGGAGGCTTCTATTACGGAGCACATTCGGGATATTTCAAAATCCTTTCAAAATGGTAACCTTTCTCCCCCACCCTCCCGTGCCAGAAACATCAGAGTTTCTTCATGGTTCTTCACTGTGAGAACTTAGTAGGGTTCCTGGAAGTAAAACTCACGAGTAGGTGGGGCCTCCCCTTAAACGGTCCTCCAGGAGTTTCTCACTTTCATGCTAGCCCACATGCATCCTCAGCAGTTTGTCAGTGTCTTTTACGTGTTTCTACCAGTTTATGGCTCTAGTGGCTTCTGCTCCAGGTAAGCTGATCTTAACTGTGATTCTCTGCATTCACCCTCTCTGAAGATTTTGGGTAGTAGTTTGCCCTGCAACCTCAATTCTCTGGTGACTTCAAGAAAAGCCACTGATTTTCAGTTTGCTCAGCTTTTGCTTCTCCTAAGGACCGTAGTAAAGACTCCCAAGCTCTTTAAGTGTTGGAGCTGGAACCAAAAGTCACTCCTCAAAGAATAATTCTTTATTTTCCTGTTCCCTTTCTCACATTTTTAAATGAGTTTGGCTGGGCCAGAGAGACACCTAAAATGGGAAGTCTGAGGAGAGGACAGACCATTGCTCTCTTAGGGGAAGAGAACAGGCAGAACTAGGGCTTCAGGGAGGACTAAGGATTCCATTTAAAGCTCACAGACTGTCTGGGTGTGCTGGTAGGTTCCCAAATAAAATCCCAAACAGTGATTCTGTAGTCCTTGATTCAGTTATTTAGCATTTCAGATCTGTGTAGGAGAACACCGTTCCCAGCACTTGATCATGAGTCATCTTGCCATGTCAGGCGCCACTTGCCAAGCCTTCCTTCGTGTTGGGCAGATCAGGAGAACAGAGCTGAGTCTCTGAGCAGATGCTGGAGCAAGAGCTCTGTCCCAGGATACAGGGGCCTATCTGAGGAAGCACAGATGTGACTGTGGGCCTCAGAGTCTATGCCCTCCTTGAGCAGAGGACTTCTGACTGAGAATATCAAGTGTGGACCTCATAGCCGAAAATCCTCCTTCGAGGTTTTCAAAGAAGGAAAAACTGAAAGAATTTTATCACCTTTAAAAATTAATAAAAGGAAGGAACGCAAAATTATAGGAATTAAAATAGAGAGTCATATTATTCTTGGATAACAAATATCTGACTTTCCCAAACAGAGAAGTGAGACCAATGAGTCCCAGCCCCTCATTCTTTTCTTATTGTTCTCAGTGTCAGGACAGAGCCAAGAGGAGAAGAAAAGGTGGAACACCAAGTGGTAAGGTTCTACCTATCCCACCTGAGCTCTCCAAGGGTGACCCTTCCTGTCTTTTCCATGAGGTCCCAGGTCCATGGTCTCTGAGGATGTCAGTCACTAGATACAGTCCCTCTCAGAAAACAGAGCCCTCAGAGGAGAGGCTCATGGGAAAGCAGTCAGAACCTGAAACATTTCTCAGATTCCTGCTCTGCCCAGCTCTGGGCATGAAGCAGTGATGGACCTGGGCAATGGGCGTTGCCCAATAAGTGGCCATATGAGATGTCAAGAGTCAGAACTTCTGTCTCCTGACCTTGTGAAAGTACTTTGACTTCCTGGATGATCAGATTCTTCCTTGGAGTAACCAGTGACCTATGTTCCTCACATGGTGTTTTTGAGCCTCACATGGGATGACATACATATATGAATGAAAGCCCTTTGTGAATGATAAAGCAACATACATACGTGAGCTTTATTATTATCATTAACCGTGCGATCTTGAATCCTAATTCTTGGAGCTCTCCAAGTCCAATCTACCAAGGGTACCATAAAGGACATTCTACTCTGCCTCCTAAAAGATCTCTTTGCTTCTGTCTTCATCACTTTTCTGGTTTCCCAGGTGGGAGAGCTTGCCAGCGCGAAGCAGAGGAGGCAAGGAAGGTGCTTTCTCTGCTGCAAAGGTGACTAAACACAATCCTTCTTTCCTGTATCCTGCTTCTTAGTAGGGTCTCAGAATTTCTAGGGCCTCAGTGAAACGTGAGATTGCTAAGGGAGGGAAAATCCTCAGATTTTGAAATCCAGATTGTGAAAGTCTTGGGGAGAAGGAAACAACATAGATTGTGAGCTCAAGGAAGTGGGGGGATGTGAAAGGACAGTATGCAATGGGTGCCCCTACCTCTGTCAGACCTGCCAGGGCCCCATATATTTGTTCTGGTCCTGGCTGCAGCTGTGTATGTCCTGTCTCCTTCAGTCCCCGGGGCCAGCATCGCGATACCATCTGCTTTCGTCAACTGCTATGTCCAGACCCCTCCTGGGAGGTGTGTAATAGCACAACCGTGGAGGTCAATTGGCTGCTGTTCCTGGAGGACCTGGAAGATGATACTGCCTCTGTGTCCTCTCTGGCTTCCATAGCTTCTGGGACTGAGTCATCATTTACTCTGTCCTCCGCCTTCTCAGAAGTCCCTCCAGGAGACCTAACACCATCCCCACCACCTGACCCATCCCCACCGCCCCCCTCTGTTCTCTCACCTAACCCAATGACACCCTTAGCTGACTTTCTTTCACCCTCACCACCGGGTCACTCTATGCCACCAGAGCCTTTTCCTCCCTTGGAGTCCAAATTCCCAGCAGACCATTCCCCACCCCAACCCCTTGCCCTTCCCCCTCTCCCACCACATGACACCCAGGCAATGGATCCTATTCTCCAACCAGAGGCCACTCTGTCTCTGAATACGATCTTCTCTCTTGACCGCACCCTTTCCCAAGATATTAACGCCTTACCAAATTTGTCCCAGATAATGAATCCACTAGCTTGATTCACTAGCTTGTCATCACGGACCACCAAGCCTGTCTGTCTCACCACCGACAGACCACCCTTTAACTGTGACTCAGTCTAAATCGGTTTCCATCTTATTGAAGTCTCTTCCAGAGAACTCATCTCCAGATAGCCCTGGTGGGTTGTCCACTTATGTCCCAACAGTCAGA
Source organism: Equus asinus (assembly GCF_041296235.1). Taxonomy (NCBI): domain Eukaryota; kingdom Metazoa; phylum Chordata; class Mammalia; order Perissodactyla; family Equidae; genus Equus; species Equus asinus. The sequence continues at coordinate 10,232,445 of NC_091803.1, read as the reverse complement.
GGCACTGACCATTCAAGTCTGTCAATTTCAGAATTCTCTTGTTGTCAGGCTCCTGCCAGGAACATGTTCCTCCCCACATTATCACACTCTGATTTTCAACGAGAGCAAGTTTCCCTCTGTCTACTAGAGACCTGTCTCTGGGGAGACTCTGCTACCAATCACATGGAGGCCAGCAGCCATTCTTTCCTTGGCCTTAACGGTCAGGCATTCTTGGCAAGACAAATAAAAAAGAGAATGGATTTCCAGATTTTAGAGAAGAAAGAAAAGGAGGAAGGACTATTTTCAAAACAAATGTGCTCAGAAAACCAACGGATGTCTTCAGGGAATTCATTGCAGCCACTTGACGTACAAGACACCACAGCCCCCAAAACTGGCTGGGACATCACAGGCAAACCAGAGCAGCTGAGCATTCGTCAACAGCTACTGTATGTCAAGACTTTGGGAGAAAACTTGCAGCAGAAATATACCCAGCTCTTTTGGGGTCTTCCCTCTCTGCACAGTGAGTCCCTGGTGGCCACTCTCCTGGTTTCTAGTAGTAGTGCCCCACTAGGGTCTCATTTTGTCTTATTCAATGGAATCTGTAATGCTTCTGCAGTCAAGATGTGGGATCCAGAATCTCCACCACTTCCCCATTCTCACCCTCCTCCCCTCTCCGATGTACATCCGCAACCCTTCTCTCAGACCAACCCCCAATCCCAGCCCCCACCTTTCACTCAGGTCCAGCCCCATGCCCACCTTCAATCCCCACTCTCAATCCTACCATCTTCTTCTCCATCCCAGATTAGGGACCATGGAGTGTCTTTCCATAGATCCCAGATTGAGTCAGACTCTCATATCTCAACTGAAAATCAACACCTGAAATGGCATATGTTGCAGAAGCAACAAGAAAGTCTGTGGGGTTTAGTCCCTGCATTCCAAAAATCTCAAGAAGCCACTTGTCCTCAAGCTCTCACCCCTCCTTTGGTCAGCCAGTCCTCCCATGCCTATGTACCAGTCTCTGCCCTTCCTGGCCATTTTCATATCACCAGTGAACCCCAGGATAAAATGGAGCTCCACATTCCAAGGAGGCTATTCTCACACTGCTGCCTCCATGCCAGTAGGAATCTAGAGTCTCTGTGTAAATGTACAGAAACATCTCAGCAAAAAGGCAGACACACTCACTCACAGCTCCGTCAGCTTCAGGGCCAGAGTAGCAAGGATCTAGCAGAGACTGAATTGAGTTTCCCAGGAAGCTTCCATGAGACGATCTCAACAAAGTTTCAACTAAGGCAGGACATGAAGAGGAATCTTGGACATATCCTAGAGAAGAGCCCAGAAGATAGTCCTCCAAGGGTCTCAGAATGCTACCTACTAAAGAGTCTGAGGGCTGCCTCAGAGACAAAAAGTAGCTGTGTGTGTCACTCAAGGAATTACTCAGGGAATCAACTCTTAAATGTCTCAAGGAAGGACACAGACCAGAATGAAATGAAAACCATTCTTAGATTACATCTAAGCCAGAAGTTTTGGCAGATCACTGCCGGGAGGATCCCCCTCGGGGTGTGTCATTCATGGCTGGCTGTGGACAACCCATCCCCTCCTTCTGGGAGTTCCCAGAACAATATGGAAAACAGAAATTTGAAAAACATAACAGTAGGTGGGGTCCACCCCCAGATGACCACTCCAGAGCTTTCTTTTCTGGATCCCAACACCCGACGGGTGCTAGAAGCCCATATTATAAGGTTTCACGTGAGTCAGAGGTGGGGCCTACCCCTCAAAGTTCTTGAATCCATAAAATCCTATAAGTTGAGAGAAGCCAAAACATGGCCTCTTCCCCAATTTGACTTTCTCTCCTCAGCCACCTATATTTCTGGGGTGGATTCCAAAAGCTGAGGTTTCCAAGCCCCTTGAGGGAAGCTCTAAAAGTTTTCAGGGAAATAAGGTGAAAACAACGAATTCAGTCCCCATCCTGGATCTTCCACTCCCTGCTACCTCATCTGTGGGCAACGAACGACAGGGGGCCCTAAAACCATCCCACTCTGATATCGACCAGGAGCTTGCCAAGGACATCCAGGCAATCCAGCATGGCAGACAGACTTCAGAGATCCTCACACACAGCTTTATAGACAAAGTGAGTCAGAGTAAGACTGCACTAGACAATAACAGATGCAGCCGAGAGGTGCCCACAAGGCAAGCTGGGGCTGGACATGTGCCAAGGGATGAGAATGTGAGTTCCAGTGATAGAGATGACATGATTCAGGGCCAAAAGATGGTGGAGGAGAATTGAAAACATTTTTCCACGTCCACCATGAACTTCAGGGAGATATTCAAGGCTGAGGAGCTGTGCGTTCTTACATCACAATCTTGTGACATCTTGACAACCAACAACTTGGGAAGCTCCCAAACGGTAAATATCAATGTGAGCAAAGTAGAAACTACCCTGACCAGTGAATGTCCCTCACCAAAAATACCAGTTCCCCAAGATTCCAAGCCATCAGACATTAAAAAACAGCTCCTTACCGAGTTGAAGTTGCAATTGAAGAGCAAGGAACATAGCCAGCCTAAAGGCTCTCCCGCTGACATATCCCTTACTTCAGATAGCTTGCCTTCCGACTCCTCACTGACTCAGTCCCAGAGCGTCTCCAGTGGGGACATGGGAGTTTCCCAGGTACTGCAAGTCCACTTGGAGGACAATGGGGATTGGCGGGAACCCTGGGCCTCTAAGCATGTCTCATGGAAATGCCAGGATAGGAATTTCCCACCAGCTGCAAAGACAGTGAGACCTCTGGACTCCAGAGCAGGAGAATGTGGAAGCGAGGATTCAGGAGTTGGGACGTCTAAAGCCAGAAAGAAGAGCCACTCTATTGAGGACAGAGAATTAGAGGGCACTTCCCCGTATCTGTCACAGAATGAACAGTTTCCTCCTGAAAGTTACTTCAGAAAAAAATGAGGCAGTTTTTTCAGTGGATTAATTCCAAGAAAAAAATCACAGGGCAGGAAAGTCCCCAGCAAAAAGCCAAGTTCACGTCAACCTTTGCACCGCTCCGAGACCCAGCTCAAAGTGCAGCTCTCGTGAGCTGTGGGCCTCCTGAAGCTCATGAGCTCATGGCAGCCATCGGGAAGATCCTAGAGGAGAAACTGGCATGGAGATACGAACCTGAGGCTGCAGAGTTAAGTCAGCAGAAGGGGGAACTGCAGGCCCAGGTAGAGCCTGACGAGGGACATCCCTCCAACTACGGGGCTCTCTCTGACCCACAGCCAGGGGAATGGGCAAGGACCACATCCTGCAGCCAAGATGCTGTCCCTCCTGACAAGAGTTTTTGTACAAGGGTTAGACAGAAAAGAGACAGGATCAGACAGCCCTGGAAAGTTGTGGCCTTCAAGGACCAGCATTTATGCCAGAGTCAACCCCCTTCCCCACCCTACAGGGAGTCTGTGCCCCATCCAAGACCCACCTGCATGCATGATGTATCCCACGTCCCTCCGGCCACCCTCACCTCTAATGAAAGCACTGTGTTCAGAGATCTGACTCTTCTATTCAAACAGGAAATGCTTCTCCAACACTTCCAGGGAGGAAAAATGTCCCCAAAGAAATCATTCAGTCCTTGTGGAGAAAGCATTGCCGTTTTCACGAGAACACATCCTCTGATGAGAACCATAGTTAGCACAACCAAGGATACTGATCATCCTCAATAAATGTTTCTGCCAAGAGAGAGTAGTGTTCTCTGTGTGGTGCTTTGGGGGAGTGGGTTTGGGGTTCCCAGCACTTATGCTCAGGGAAAGGAAGGAGGGAAGTCAGCTCTGACTGATCTCCTCTTTTGGTTTCTGCAAGATGACTAGTCCCTTGTAGAGGGCCTGACAGTGGCTTTCTCAGTTTTATCTTGGGTCCTGTATTTGACCTTACTCAGATGTCCTGTACTTAAAACACTTTACTTTTTCATAAAAAGTACAAAAAGTTTACTCTAAAAACTTCCAGGCCTTTTCAAAATGAGAAAAACCCTTCAAGTTCAGAATTTGGCTCAACTTGTCTTTCCATCTGCTCCCTGACTATCCTGAACTATACACAGCTGCAGGGTGGGATGCGTTCCTCTAGAAGGATACAGCCAGAATTTCCCCTTGTTGCCTCAGAAAGTTTTGGAATTGGAAGTGTGGGGGTGTTTAGGCCCTGAGGTGAGTGGCAGGGGGAAATGTTGCTCTTGGATCTCTTGGTGAGAAATGAATGTCACCTGCTCCTAAGAGCCTTTCTCTCCCTCAGGAGGTCTGGGTGGTGGGCCGCGTCCCCACGCCTCAGCTGACCCTAACGAAAATGGGGGGCAGTTCACCCTTGCCCTTCCTCTACCCTTCCTGGAGCAGACGGGAGGAGAGACCTTGCAGCTCTGAAAAGGACCAGAGATATGAATCTTTTCCTGAAAACGGTAACTTACCTTCATTTAGAAAAAGTTGCTGATTCCTGAGTATCTCACAGGTGAGCAGTCAGTTCAGGTGTGTGTATGGATGGGTTTTGCGATTGTGGACACTAGAGTGGCCAGGGCAGGGTCCAGGAACTGGGTGGGTCCCGCCGAAGAATCTGTTATATGTGGGGTGGTAATCTGTCTGGAAGGCACATTCTGAGCTCAACAATGAGGTCTCCCTGCATGTGAGGACACCTCAAGGAATGGGAAGAGCCGCTCCCGAGGGAAACTTCCTCAGGATGCCCAGCTTGGTAGAATTATTGCAAGACCAAGAGATCACCTGGCTATCATTTGTAGGAATGGTCGTCGGGCAGCCACCCAGAACTTGGGGCAAAAGGAGACAACAAGTAGGGAAAAAGGAATGGTGGAGTGAGTGAAAAAGCAAGGAAAAGATGAGGAAAGGAAGAATGACCTCATCATCACTCCTCATGGTCCCTGAGGGTCACTTTGAGCTCGAAATGTCCCTTCCAGACAGATTAACACCCCACATCCTGGCCATCCACTCCACCCAGCACTACCTTACCTAGGCCTCACCTCCTGGAGACTAATCAGGGCTGGGGGGAGCACAATGATACCACTGCAGCTAAGAGAACTTGGGATAGTCTTCGAGATTAAAGACAGTATCTCCAGGAATGTTGTCAAGGAGGTTGTCCTCTCATTTGGTGCCTGCCTTCCCATCCATGCTACATCTTACACCAAGGTTACAGTAATTTAGGGGTGTGTTAGTTACTATATAACAAATACCCCAAAAGTTAGTGGCTTAAAAAAACAAGTATTTATTAATTCATAGTTTCTGTTGGTGAGGAATCTAGGCAAGGCCTACCTGGGTTCTCTGCTCCAAGGTCTCTCACAAGGCTGCAATTAAGGTGGCAGCTGGGGCTGGGGTCTCAGCTGAAGGCTTGACTGGGGAAATACACACTTCTTTGCTCACTTCTATAGTTGCTGGCTGGATGCAGTTCCTCAAGGCCTGTTGGACTGAGAGCCTCAATACCTGGATGGCTGTTGGCTGGAGTTTGCTGGAGGCAACCTTCAGTTCCTTGTAATGTAGGCCTCTCCAACATGGCAGCTTGCTTCATCAAAGCCAGGAGAGAGTCTGCTAGCAAGACAGAAGTCACAATCTTGGAAACTAATGAGGGAAATGATATCCCATCACCTTTCCCTTATTCTATTAGTCAGAAGCAAATCACGAGGTCCAGCTTACACTCAAGGGGAGCAGTTTATACAAGGGTGTGACTAGCAAAAGAAGGGATCTTTGGAACCTTCTTAGAACTCTTCCTAACACAAGGGTTTCTTCTTGGACATCCCACTGAGTTCACTGAAGCAAAAGTGACCAAAGGGACCAAGTGGATCCTTGTGCTCATCCATATCCACGTCATCAAAGTTAAAGCTGTTTAATGGCTAAGCGGAGTAACGTCTGGTAAGAAAAACATCAAAGAGATTGAAGCATCCAAAGAAGGAGGGAAAGGTGGCATGGAGGTAAAGGCGGTGTGGGGTCATCATGAACGGTAAAGTGAAAGGAGCCCTTAGAACCACCTGCCTCACCACTGCCAGTATTCAGACTTAGAGCGGAGGAAAAATTAGGTGCAAGAAGGCTCATCCTCGCTCCGCCACCGTATCTCCACTCTGCTCTAGCTCCCCGACTATAGGCCTAAAGAAGCAACCTTCAGTTCCCATAGAGATAGCCAGGCTTATAGAGGAAGCAAACCCTACAGCTTGCAAGGTTTAACTTCTGCTCTTATTGATATAGTTAATATAGCACATCCATCATTTCAAATTTGCTTCTCACAGCTTGAACATCAGAGAATGAATCACACAATCGATGGCAAAGCCAGTACTAGGGAATTCAGCATGTAGCTCCCATTCTGGGATGTTTTCCATGAACCCATTGCCAAAGAGCTTCTAACCAAGGGAGAGGTGGTGGCTCAAAAGGGCTGACTTACTGGCTGGGGTCACAAAACAAGTCATACCTGGTGCCCAGATATTTGCTTCTATTCAGAGAAACACTGGATGAGGCAACGAGACAGAATTTGCACACTCAGCACATCTAGGCAGTCAACTGTCCAAATGAGGTGACAGTACCACCCAGGAGTGATCCCACACTCTTGTTCTGCTTCTAGTACTGTTTTCCTTTTTCCCAGATTCCAGTTCCTATGGGAAAGCAGGACTCTTACCAAAAGAAGGAAAACGTATTAGCTGAACAGTGACTGGAGAGATGAGGAGGAATTTCTCCAGAAACAGATTTCATGGGCTTGCTGCTTATACCCAGAGATCAGTGCTGTGCAGCTTGGGGGGCATGGGGGTGGGGGTGGGGGTCTCATTTACATGGTACTCTGTGGCACCCGAAGAATTTTCAGTGACATAGAATGTGATGGGAATGGGTTACCTGAATTTTTATACCCTCAAGCCCACACTCCAAACCTAATGTCAGGGCGAATAAAATGCATGAATTGACTGGTACCTTGATGTGGCTTGGGTATGGGAACCCCAGATCTCAGCTTCAGGCACTGTGAATTTCTCTGGTACCAGGTGCTGCCTAAGGGAATCAGCTTTCTTGAGGCAGCCTTCACATGGATTAACACTCAGAACTGTGCCGTAATCTGCAGCCACAATGAAGGGGCCCAGGCTATGAGAAGGGGCTCTTCTCTCTCTTTTTTTTTTTTTTTAAAGATTGGCACCTGAGCTAACAACTGTTGCCAATCTTCTCCTTCTTTTTTTCTCTTTTTTCTCCCCAAATCCCCTCAGTACATAGTTGTATATTTCAGTTGTGGGTCCCTCTAGTTGTGGCATGTGGGACGCCGCCTCAATGTGGCCTGAGGAGCAATGCCACATCCACACCCAGGATCCGAACCAGTGAAACCCTGGGCAGCCAATGCGGAGCTTGCGAACTTAACCACTTGGCCACGGGGCTGGCCCCGGGGCTCCTCTTGAGGCCTTTCCTCTGGAACTTCCATTGGCCCTGGATCAGAGCCTAATTTAGGCTATATTCCTGGGGTCACAAGGACACGTTTGGTATTCCTTAGGGAGGCCAAGTGGAAGCTCAGAGATTTGTGGAGGCTGCCTCCCTATCTCTCCCAGGAGATTCGGGGTCTGTTCCTTCCTTCTATGGGGGCCAGGAGGTAGAGAAGGAACTGAGTATTATGCAAGTTTAGCAATGCTTCACTGTGGGAGGGGGTTGGGCTGACAAGAGTAGGTAATTTTCCTTTGCAGGGATTCTTGCCCAGCTTGAGGCAAGCTTCATTTGAAGCAGGATAATGCTGTTTCTACCCTCCACCTGAGGGGACTCCAGAAGGAATAAAAGTTACCTTTCCTCATTTGTCTTACAGGAAGTTCTGGGCTTCTGGGTTCAGGAGTTATTAATGGCTTTCATGTTTGCCGAACCCAAACAGAAGTTGTGAGATACCTGTTGTACAGTCCTGTCCAGACCCTCATGTGGGAGGAGACTTTAGCTGGCTGCTCCAAGGAGAGAGGAGATAGGGGTTGACACAAGTGCTGGGGTGAGAGAAGGAGAGTTGCCTAAAGGTAGCAGTGGCTCCAAGACCCTGAGAATCAGGATGTAGAGACGAGTCCCTTAGGTGGACAGGTTCTGTGTGGAAGTCCTCTAGGAGACAGCACAATGTTTTAAGGGATGAAGTGATGATGCTGAGATGACTAATCATCAAGCCCCATCATCTTGAGAGCTGTCGCAAGACACGGCATTGCTCACACTTAGCACAGAGGCTGTGCAGCCACTGGCCTTTCAATGGGCCTGAAGGGCTTGGGCAATGAAAATCCCAGGGGCAACCAAGATGGACTCAAGATCACAGGCTCTTACCTACATATTTCATGGTGAATACTTAACTAAATAGGCAAAAAGTTCCCATTAATGACTACTATTGTATATCTTCCTACCCTTGAAAATGGGGTCTTTGAGCCAGATTTAATTTAGAAAAATTAAGTACTGCTTATTGTACTTCAATGTTGTGAAACAAATTTATGCTTTTTATGTATATTATCCCATTTAAACTTTACAATGCTTTGAAGTAGGTTTCTTTACCCTCTTTTATAGAAGGGCACGACCTGAAGGACAGAGAAGGTAATATATATTCAGAGTGCTAGCACAGAAGAGGGAGCCAGGGATGGAGAGCCCCCTTACGCTGTGAGGGATTCTTTGGATGTAAATGATGGCAAGTACAATTCAACTGACTTTAAAAACAGGCTCCGTTGACTCAGGCACCTGAAAAAGCTCTGGGAGTAAGACTGCCCTCACGCAGGAGGATTCATATTGGGGCTCAGCTGATGTCATCAAGTTTCAGTTTCTATCCATTTCTCTGCTCTAGATTCTGGACTGGCTACCTTGTAAGTCTGTCTGGCAAGTTCATAGCTACATCTTCCAAACTAAAAGCGCAGCTAAAAATGGGTTGTTTCTCCCACTAGTCCCTTCAAAAGTCCCACTGTGCCTTATTGTTTCCTGTTGGGTCACATGCCCATCCCTGACCAATCACTGTTGCCAAAAGCATGGACCAATCTTTTTGGCCAAGCCTGACTTCAATGCCCTCCTTTAAAGTAAGAGCGTTAGTGATAAACAACTCCACTTGACATGGACTGAAACTGACAACGGGGTTAGATCCCCAGAGGGCAAAAGAAGGACTATTTTTGGAAGGTGAGTGAATGCTGAGTGTCAAAATAAAAACAAAAACAAAACGGATGTCTACTTCAGCTCTCTCTCTCACCACCCCATTTCTGCCTTCTTGTCCAGAGTCATGCCATGGACTGAAGGTTAGAGTTAGAGGAAATGCCAATTCTGTGGACAGGAAAGGAACTCAAAGTGGAAGGAATCAATCAGAGGCCCCAACATCCATGCAGATAGACCATCCAATGATCTGATCTCTCACTGCTCCTTCTCATCTTAGAGTCCTTTACCTTCATTCCAGTTCAGTTATGGCCATATCCTAGAACTTATCACCAGCAACACTTGTGTGTTCTGAAAAAATATAGTCTGACATTCCTCCCTTTATCCTCTCAGCTTATGCCCTCAGCATGCTAATGCCTCAACCTATTCAGGAACTACAAGCCACTCTATACTTTCCCCTGCTCACCTGACAACCTTTGTCTTCATTTCCTCCCTCTCCAAGGAAAACTTCATGGGGCATCACCTAATCCTAAACCTAAATATACTGCTCTGCTCTAAACAGCCTACCCCCTTCTTTCATTCGTCCTGTCTAGCAAAATCCAACTCTGCCTGTTTTAGAACTGCCTTCAAATAAGGGCCTGTTTCCTCTTGGATAAAATCACACAAGTGTGTTTGTGCCCCATAAACTTCTGTTCTACATCTGTTGCTCAGCTCCACCACTGCCTCCGAATCCAGTCATTCCTCCTGTGTTACCATGTGCCAGACGCTCTTCCAAGCACTTGGGACACCCAGTGGAGGCAACAAACAGAGGCCCTGTCTCGGGGGAGCTTCTGTGATTGTTTTCTCAGTCAACTCGCTTGCCTAAGTTCTCAAAACAATTCCACTTTCCTACACCTTGTCCACACTCCTCGCTCATTGATCATATGTGCTGGACCCCCAGAGGGAAACAGAGAAGTCATCAGATGGGAACTTTTCTTCATAAACACTTCAACACAAAACAAAACCAAAACCAAAACGAGATCCTCCATCTCTTCTTTCCTCCTTCCTTCCCACCATCCTGAAAGGTTTCCCTCAATGCTTTCCTTAATCCTCCCAACCTGGGATCTGCCCGCCCTTTCCAAGTCACAACACTTTCACATGTGTGGACTATCTGCCTTAATTATCTACTTTTCCAGAGGACCAAGACTACATTTACCTCATCACAGCTGGAAACACCAAGCAGAGCTCAGAATCCTCTGGAGGAATACATTGGCAATGGGAGGGATCTATGGGGAGGTCCTGCCCAGCATGCTCTGGGGCGGGGCCACGTCCGGGGGCAGGGCCTGAGAGACTGAGAGCCTGTTTGGCTTCTTGAGGGTGACGGCACTAGCAACACGGCCAGACATCTCACCTCAGGCTTCTGGAAGATATGAGTTGAGATTTAATTCAAAGACAGGTTCTGAGGAAGGTTTCTGGATGCCTGAGTGACCTTCCCCACTGCCCAGCCTGAAGGATCCTTTCCTCCATCTGCCATTTCCATTACGGTGGGCAGGCCCTCACAGCCCCTGGGCCCTCAAACTCTCACTCCAGGCCCAGCCTTAGCAGGCGCTCAGAGGCCTGGGGGCAGGGCTGTGCCTGCCCAACACCACCCCCTTTGACGATGGCACTCTTAGGAACTCCACCAAGGTGAGAATAGTAATACATAGAGTAACAACATTGACAACTGTTAAGGCTTCACCTTACACTGGCTGCCTGGCCTTGCACAAGTAGCCTGAGTCTCAGATCTCATCTATTATGTGCAGATACTGACGTGTACTGATAGGGTTGGTCCTCGGAACTGGAATGAATGAGTAAAGAGTTTTGAACAGTGTTTACCTAACACTAGAAGTTTAATATGTGCTACCCATTATTATCACTCATTTAAAATGCTAGGCCTCCTCTTTATTATTGTAGAAGTATCAATTTACCACTCATTCATTCTTCCTTCCTTCAGAATGAATTTATTTAGTACCTAACATGTGCCAGACACTATGCCAGGCTCTGGAATACAATAGTAAGCAAAAAGGTAGAGTCTCTGCCTTCATGGATCTTACAGTCTAGAGGGGAGATCAGGCAGAAATTAATCATACAAGATTGTGTAAATGTCCCATGTTACATTCTATGAAGGGTTCATGAGCTGGTTGTCGGTGCCAAGGGAGTTCAAAACATGGGGATTTGGCCTAACCAAGGAGAAGAGGGTCTTCCTCACCCACCCCTCAGGAGCTGATAAGGCTTAAGAGGTAAAAGGTGAGTAGGAGACAACTTGGCAAAGCAGGGAGGGAGAAGTGTTCCAGGCAGAGGAATCTGGGTGATGAGAGCAGAGAGAGTGAGGAGGGAGGAACGTGATGCAGCAAGAAGAGGGAAAAGCGTGGGAGGCACCGATTAAGCAGAGTTCTCTGGGCCAAATCAACTAGTTAAGTCTTTGGAGCAATGGGGAGCCAGGGGAAATTTTTAAGTTAGGATTTCTTTATATGTGTAGGGTATTCAGAGTTTAGTTGTATTATTTGAGTTTCCAAAAGATTACTGTGAATTAATACTGTGAATTAATGAATTACAGTGATTTAATGTGAAGAATGCTTTGGATGGGGTAAACAGGATGTGAGAGACCAGTGAGAAGGCCACTGCAGTAATCTACGAGAGAAATGATGTCAGCATGGATCACAATGGTGGTGACCAAAGTGGAGTAACGTGGACAGATGTGAGTGGCATGACTTCATTAATTCTAATAAGACGGAACATTTTTCCTTTTGTTTCACTCCAGTGCCCAAGAGGTACAGGTCGGTGCAAGATGTGGGGTCTTTTATAGAGTTGGACAAGTCAGCAGACACGAAACATTTGAAAAGGCTGCTTGAACTGCTGACTAGCCAAAATCAAAGAGGAAGTTGACCTTCAACCCTTTGTTTGATTCCAGCTGCAGAAGTCATTTTCAGTTACTCTCTGACTCAAGTAAACACCACTCCCTGTCACCTTATCCCTTTCAGGGTTGGTTCACTTCTACATTTTCACTGGGACATGATTCTCACCGACAGTAGAAAGTTCGGCACCCAGACCTGCAGCTGTGAAGACACTTGCTCCTCTCTCGAGCTATTAGTACTTCTGGGAAACACGTCCCAGTGCCAAACTGTCCTGGTCCTGAAATGACCCCGTTATTTGGGGAGGTAGTAAAGGAAATTACATGTGTTAAACCCCGAGCGGCACTCTCTTTGGACATCGAAAGGTGTAAATGATAAAATACTTACTAGACTTAAAGACCAGGGAGTAAACGGGGGGCTGGATGCTGCCCAGACTCTGTGTGTCAGCAAAACATATCTGAGCTCAGCGAAGTAACCCAGGACCAAGTGTTTTCCTCAGTGGAATAATTAGACAACAGAGGTGGGCAATTTAGAAAAGATAACTTCTTCTGTCCCTGCTTTAGAATTTCTATTACAAACAAAACCCAATCCTTAGCAAGATTTAAGAGCATGGGACAAAGACTGCTAGATGTTGAACTGCTGGGAGTGGAGCCCACGTTTTATTTATCTTTGTATCCAAGCACATCCGCAGTGCTTGCCACGAGGCAGATACTCAGTGAATGTTGGGTGGATCAAGGATTCCTCTGTGTTTTCATGGGGTATTTATATGGTATGGGAATTCAGTCATTTTTTGCCCCACTAGGTAGAGATGGATGCTTTCTGTTCTCCATGTTTACTTTGAACACCATTTAGCTACAGGGATGTTCTAAAATGGAATAATAAGGAAACCAGCTTTAATACGACTTTATATATACAGACAGATACACTTTCTGACCACGTGCAGATATGAATGCTCTCCCTGGAAGATGCTGTTGTAACCTAAATTGCACTAGAATGAGGTTAGAGATGGGGAAGAAAGGGAAAGTAAGGTAAAACTGACAGCTTAATTTCTAGACAGGATTGCTGCTTTAAAAATGAATTTCAGGTGCTTCTTGGCATACTTGGCCCAAGCACTGGAGATTTCACAGTGATTTGTGATTTGGTGTGACCCAGAACATGGCCCAATGGTCCTCTATCCTTTGAAGCAGTCAGTCTGTTCTCTTGATTGCTGTTCTGGACTGTCTCACCGTCACTCCCCATCAGGGCCCCCTTCCTTCTGCTCTGTCCTAGTGGAACAGTCCCTTGACCTTCATTCTCCCACTACTCTAGTCTCGACTTCTCCTTGTTGCCAGATTACTCTATTATTGCTTCTCAAATTGTGGTTCCCAGACCAGCAGCATTAGCGTTGCCTGGGAACTTATTAGAAATGCAGATTCTCGGGCCTCACTCTGGACCTACTCAAGAAGAAACTTTGATGTGGGGCCCAGCAATTTTAACAAGCAAGGTAATCTCCAAGGTGAGAACCACTGCTGTACGTAAAGCTCAGTTCTGAGCATATCACCCCTTTGCCCAATACCCTTTATTGCTTTCCTGCCGACAACCACATGAGTGTGTGTGTGTGTGTGTTTGTGTGTGTCTGTGCGCGCCCTTCTATCCAAGGCCTTGTGCAATCAAGCACCAGCTCATGTGTCCCCACGCAGGGAGGTGTGTTCCACAGTCATCCTAATGGGTTACCTGCTCTTCCCTCTGCTCTCCTGCCGCCTCTCTCTGTTAATGTTGGGTCTTCTGCTATAAATACCCACCCTCCTCCCTCTCCTTGGAGAAACCTTACTCATTCTTTAAGGCTCACTTAAAAATTAATATTTACCTAAGGAATCCATACCTGTGCCTTTAAAACCAAATAGTACTGAAGGCTTTATAAAGAACCATGGCAGGCCCTCCCCCACCTCACAACCCCAATCCTTCCTATCCCCCCAGTTCCATTCCCCATGGAAACCACTTGAGCCGTTTCTATCATAGTTGTTCTGGTGTTTACCTCTATTTATATAACTAATACGCAAATACTTGTATTTAAAAGTAATTTTAAAATATTAGACACTAACTTCTTGCCGTGGTAGATAAAATTTGAGTAGGTAAAATTGCAGGTGGATGAAATTTGGTCGATACCCCATTCCCCTCTTCACTCTTCTCAATCTGTCCTCACTTAAATCTTTATTCATGCAAAGTTCATCTTGGCATGGAAGGTGACCCCTTTCCTGGAACGTGTTCAGAGACTGCTCCTCCCCTGCTCCCACAGAGCTGTGTATCTCTCTTAGTGCACTGTCCCCCTTGCCCTTCCACGTTTGTATGTATGTGTCTCCCATTCCCACCAGCTTGTAAGAGCCAGGAAAGTCTAATCCGTCTTTTACTTTCTCTGAATCCTCCCAGGGCAAAGCACAGGGCCTGTGATATAGTACACACTGAGCAAACGTGGCCAATTTAACCGTAAAGTAAAATATCTGCCTGACCTTTGAAGCTTGCTGGTGTGACAGCAGTACTTGGAATGAGTCTTCCCCTTCCAATGTGGTTTTCCGACATTATTGTGGGGAATAGTAAACTGGAGTCAGGAGACTTGAGCCACACCACCTTCTTGGTGACTTCTTTTATGACCTTGGGGAAGGCACTTAATGGTTTTGCTTCCATTTTTTCATCTATAAAGTGGCAACAATAATATCTATGGACAGAGTTGTAGGGAGGACCAAATACAACAGCACAGGTTATCAGGTATAAGGCGTTATATTGATTCCTTATGTTTAAAACAAAAAGGCAAACCATTTTCTGGTAGCACATAGGGCTATAATGAACATTAAAACCAACCTTTAAATAGAAAACTTTATTTTTAGATGATCCAGGGGGTCTTTCTCCCAAGATCAGCCTAAGATTTTTTCGGAGGAAACTGTATTCTCATTGTCCTGAAATTTGAAGCAAGAAAACTCAATCATTTAAGACCATTTGCCTATTCTTACTTGTTGATGAGAAATCACCACTACTGCCACCCTTTTAGCCTCTGAAGGGATTGTAAGCTTTGTCTTGATTTGATGGCTCAAAAATAAAATCTACCAAAGGTACGTTTTCTAAGCCTCGTCTGGCTCTACCCATTAGAAAAGTGTGAGCTACTGTTCTATCAAAACTAATTATATTTTAAATCTACAACCAAGTCTCAATTACCAAGGTTAATGGGACTACATGCATACATAATTCTCTCTTACATTTATCCAGTGCTTTTAACTTCTTCAAAGCACTTTTCACTGTACTGCATATATAAAACAGATGCATTTTTTTAAATCCACAAATAAGGTAAAAAATAAATCTTCAGATCAATAATTTCAACTTTGTACCTGTCAAAAGCTATTAGAACTTGCAAGATTGTCTAATAGGACTTTCATTGCCCTACTCTCCTCTCGACCCCTCTCAACTAAGGCCAGAAAAGACCGAAAGATCTGGAGGAATCTTCAGAGGAGAGGAAGCCAGAGAGGGAAGGAAGCCAAGGACCTGGGCCATCCACAGCCTGGATCATTAGCTCCAGCGTAATTGAGAAGAACTGACTGTATGTGTGACTATGGCCAGAAAATCCAGAAAGAGATGAAAAGGCAAAGAAAATGACGTGTGAGTAACAGTATTTACAGGGTCTGTCTTTGTCATTCTCTCAACAAGCATTACTGAGTGCCTACTGTAATGACAGGTGCTTTCAACAAAGAGGATGGACACAGCATGAACAACCCAGGCAAGACTGCTATTTTCATAGTGATGACCTTCCTGAATGGTGCAGACAGACAACAAACACAAAGACAACTTCACATAACGAGAACTTCAGGTGGCACTAAGCTCTGTGGAGTCCATAAACACAGGAATGTGATAGAGCCTTGGGGAAGGGATGCTGTTGTAGATAAGGTTGCCAGGGAAGGCCTCAGGGTATCGGAGCTGCAATCTGTGAGAAGAGCCCACCCTGTGCAGGTCTGCAAACCAGATGATGGAATGAGTGAACTCGCCAAGTATGCTAGAGGGAGAGGGGTCCAGGCCAGTTTCAAGGGGTTCCAGGAAAGTCACTGTTCTGTGGTTATTCACTTTGTGTCCTTTTGGGGATATTACTAAAACCTCTCCAGGACCCCGGATTTATTGCCTCTACAATGCGGGTTGCTAACACTGATCACCTGGACAGGGGAGCGCTGAGAAATAATGGGTAAACAATTGTGAGGAGCCACATAAATGCTAAATAATGCTCATGGTAATAAGCTTTTATTAAAGTCAGCACCTTGATAGGCAGCTCACAATCGGATACCTTGGCAAATGTGTAAATTGACGTGGCTGCTCCCTGTGCACACCAGCACCATCCTTTAAAACAGAAAAAAATAAATGAGCCTATGGTCATGATATTCGAAGTAGTTAGTGATCAAACAACTGTCTGGAGAGAAAGCTGGTGTGTGAAGTGTAAAATGGGAGCAGGAAGATAACGGCACATCACAGCCCAGCTCACGCAGAGGATAACTCATGAATTGACTGGATGCTTGCTGGTGCACACACCATCCGCTCCAGGGTGGTACTCTCACCCCGTCAGGACTAGGTGCTGCCACCAAAAGCCCCAGCAGACAGGAAGGGGAGTGAGAAGGAGCCAGAACAGAAGCATCTCTGGCAGCAGCCCTCTCTGGCCCTCTTGGCCTTGGAAAGCCACCCCTGGGGGAGGAATGAGCAGCCAGCACCAAGGGCCCTACCTTGGAAGGGCACCAAGGAAGTGGTGGGGGGTGTGAGGGAGGAGGGATGAGCATTGCATTTCTCCCTACGAGAATGAAATATCCCAACGCCAGGAGAGACTTCAGTTGTCGTTATAACTGAGCCTCCCCACACAGAGATATGAGTCCACCCCTTAGAAGCAAATCTTCCTCCCCCCAAACCTCCCCCCAAAATATAACATTAACATCACAAAAAATGAATTCTTTTTTGTGGGTCCTTCCATCTCTTTGATATAAATACACAAGTGCCTAAACATTCTTTCCCATCTCCCATCCCACATCGGCAATCAGATTGTGACACACACACACACACACACAAGCACATGCTCACACAAATACCACACACACCCAATTCCTTTGTTAAGCCCTGGCTCAGCTATTATAAGGTACCTGTGGAGTGTAGGTCACATAGTAGAAAAGTTTAAATTACTGTTGCTTCTACTCTGAAAAGCAGACAGGAAGAAAAGACAATAAAAAAGAAAACACTTATTTTAAGGCTGATACTAAACACTCTACTCCACGTTGACTGAGGTCACTTTCCCACTGTGGGATGGGGAGAATCGAGATGATCTCTGAGGTGCTATGAACCCACAG
Source organism: Equus asinus (assembly GCF_041296235.1). Classification (NCBI taxonomy): domain Eukaryota; kingdom Metazoa; phylum Chordata; class Mammalia; order Perissodactyla; family Equidae; genus Equus; species Equus asinus. The sequence continues at coordinate 10,215,200 of NC_091803.1, read as the reverse complement.
TGCAGACTTCACGTTTTGAGGCTTGACTAGAAACGACGGGGACGTGAAAAAGAACATGGCGAGATAATCCTAGTCTTCAGGAAATTATGGTTTAAACTGGGCTGGAGAAAGACCAAGATCCTCAAAAAAATCTGATTGATTTTAACCAAATGGAGTAATTTTAAAATGTTAAATACACTGGGATATCATATTAAAAGTATTCTGGGAGAGCATGCCGCATGGGACATGGTAAGTGCTGAATTTCCTGCTGCTAAGGGAGGCATTCCTATCTGCCAGTGTCTCATGCTGCTCAGATCTGAACCATTCATTTAGGTAGACCATTTGTCCAAGTGCGTCATTTCCCAAAATAGCCAATGGAGGAATCCAGGGAGAACTGTCCTGAGGAGATGTGGTCATCCTCAAGGCCAAATCAGTCTAGACTAAGCTGGTTCTTAGCAAGACTGCCCAAAGGGCTTCTAGACTTTGTTTGGTAAGTGTTGTTAATGCCTTGGTAACAATGGACTGTTGACAAGGTGGGAGATAATGTCAGAAGGAAGGAAGGTACCCGCTCACATCTTTTGCTTTTAACTTAAGCTAACCCATAAAATCCATTATCAAACCCCAAGGAATGCTCCCAATTATTGTCTTGGACCCTTCATTTCGCTTTGCTTTGTTTTGTTTTTTTTTTTCAACTCTCTATTTCTGTTTTTACCTGGCACTGACTTGCTTGACTCCTCTTCTCCTCTCAGCTTCTGGCTCTGTGCTCCCCCTTTAGACTTGATGAGTAATTTTGGTTTTCCTGCTTTTCACCTTTGGCACCCCTTCAAAAATGGGTTAGGTTTATCTTCTGGCTCTTTCTACTTCTGACTGCTTGGAAGTTTGGATCATACTTAGCCAAGTTTTGATCCCAGGACCTTTCCCTGGCTTTGACCTGTCTCAGTGGCATCTGTGCTGGGCTTGACTCCTCCAGGTGAGGGCGTCGGCAAGAGGGAGGATCAAGCAAAGATCAAGCAAGGAAACAGGAAGAATACCTGGCTCAGCTTAAACTGTGCAGGGCACTGAGGCCTTGCTGGCCGTCCAGTCTCTGCCTCCTCCTTCCTCTGCTGCTTTCATTCCCTCCCATCTCTGACTTTCAATTTTTATTAAGTTTCCACCTTCTGACTGCTCAATCCTCTTCTTTGTAAGATTGAAATGGCAGTGGGAGTGATATCCATTAGCCAAAATAAGTTCGATAGCTGGGAGAAACTGCTGAATCTCTGGTGTCTTTATAGCACTTATCAAATCCCAATTAACCATATTAGTTGGCAAACTGCTCTGGCTTCCAGGGAGTCAGCTGGTAGGTGAGTCAATAAATATCTGTCAGATGGATGGATGCACACACACTAGTTGTGTAGCATGGCATCAGGTACTTTAAATAATACGAAGTACAAGGCTTCATCCTTGGCTGAAGAAGGACATCTTCTCACGGCCATTCACAAAAGGACTGTTTGGAAATATCACCAAGCGCTAGACCAGCTTCGCTATTTCTTCTAGAAAACAAGAAGAAATCTCTTGTTTCAAGAGATGTTTGTGTCATCTCTTAATGCACAACTGGCTTCATGTGGGCAAAAGGGAACGTGAGCAAAGCCCTGGTTAAAGCATAACATACACCCTTGGGCTAATGAACTGTCGAAGGTATTAGTGTCAGCGGATTCTCTACATAACTGCGTTGTAAACAGCAACACGCATAAACCATAAACAAGGAGAATGAAGTGAGCACCCACAGACCCACCACTCATGTCAAATCATACAATGCTGATATCACCCCAGAAGCCTCCACTCTCCTGTCTGATAATCTTTCACTTACTTTTCTTTATAATTTCATCACCTTTATAGACTCCCATAAAACATTTAGTTATATCAAGTTTGGGGATCAAAATAGATTAAAAAACAACAATTGCAGGTGCATTCAACATTGGACATAAAAAAGAAAACTGGTTTTTTAATAAGATACTTGAAGTGTACACTTTCCGTAGGTGATCAAGACATTTACTCTTTCGTCCATTTTTATGTTTGCTGACTGCCAATCACTCTACTCCTTAATACTTCAAAGGTATTTTTCCCAAAGCTGCCTTTTGTCTTACACTAATGCTTTCCCGGACTCAAGTGAATTTTGAAGGAGACTGAGCTCATCATGATGAAATGGATGTTGACATTCCATAACCATCACTGTAATTATTCCTAATTTGTACTTTGCTTCAAAAACTCTCTTCCCTTGCCCCCTAAAGTCTGTACTTTCAGAATAGCATCTACAGCTTTAATTATACCTGACAATAAACTACTCTCACCACAAAATCTTGTTAATCACGGTGTACGTTACTATCTTCAAATATCCTGTTTTTTTAAAACTGCATTTATATCAGGTTCCCAAAGAGTTACAATATTAGCAATGAATGTTTTAACTGTTTCTGTAATTACTGTTTTTAATTACTACAAATCAAAGTTGTACAAACTTTGGATTGGAGGCTGGTTGAATTATCTACCAAACTGGGGTGAATGGTCTTTTAATCAACCGTATACTGAACAAATCTACAGAGTAAAAACTGAGATGGAATTTGAGTGACTTGGTGTCCATCGAGAATCAAATCTGATGCTGTAGTGTTAACAAGGGACTTCAGGTCCAGAATGATTCTGTTAATCACACGTCTTCCAAATTAGTCAGTTAATGTTGTGGGTCCTGATGAGACAGGATTTAGGAAGGCAGAGAGCGGCGGGGAATGCTCCTGGTGATAGGATCCTTAGAGCAAAGGACAGAAGACAAAAGGAGAAGGCTGTATTCGTGAGAAGTGAGCTGGACCATAAGCGCTATAATTAGAAGCTTATAATGTCACCACACTGCTTTCTGTAATGTAATATTTTTGTTGTCTGTTATTTTCCTTGATTCAGGTTTTGTATTTTTCATGATGTAATAGTGAGATCTAGTCTAATTTTTCTGTGTATTTGGATACATTGAGTAGAGTGCTCTGGCTGAGTAAAGAGTTTCACATATGGGAGACTTGAGAAACAAGAGAGGCAAGGAAAGTTAGGTCAGATTATGAAAATTCTTAAAATGTTTATATTGGACTTAATCCTTCAGAAGTCATTTAGTGTTCTCTTTTCTTTTTTTGTAATTGAGAGCACCATGAGGAAAGGAGTGTTTTTGATGATCTATTTTATTTTATTTCTTTCTCTTTTCTTGGAGGAAGATTGGCCCTAAGCTAACATCCGTGCCCATCTTCCTCCATTTCATCCGGGGCTCGCCTGCCACAGCATGGCCTGATAAGCAGTGTATAGGTCTGTGCCAGAATGGGAACCTACACACCCCAGGCCGCCAAAGAGGAGCACACAAACTTAACCACTACACCACCGGGCTGGCCCCATTTTTGATGATTTCTAAGGGGTAAAAACTAGGCAGGGAGATTAGGTAAGATGATATAGCAAAAATTCAGGCATTAAGAAATAAGGTTAGACTAGGCTGGCGATGGCGGCCATGGATTGGAAAGGAAGGAAGGATGGATGCAGCATCATAAGGGAAAAATTTGCTTCTTTCCCTTTGTCTTTTCAGCCATTTGGGCTTAACGGTGTTCAGTGCTCCTGATTTATTTCCCTTCCCATTTATATTTTCCTTCTTCCCTCGATAATCTACTTTTGCTTTCCCATTTTTCCCTCTCTTCTCTCCTTTGCTTGCATTCTTATCACCTTCCCTGACAGGACGATGACTGAATCAGGCAGGTAGACATGAAATGGGAGATCTGAGTAGAAACTAACTATAAGATTTACTAATTAGAGCATGTTGCTGCTTAACACATTTTTTTTTAACCTTTCATCTGCAGTTAAAAAGAAGAAAAGAAAGGTGAGGAGGCAAAAAAGGAGTAGAGAGGAAAAGGGAGAGACTCATTTATCCATTCATTCAAGAAGTGCTGTGTTTCCAGAGAAAGAGAGAGTGCCAAAGAGATAGAGAAAACACCACACAATAATTTGTGTTATTGTAGTTGTATCATCTATTTCCCCTTCTAACTCAGTTGGGTAAAGTAGAGATGCCAGATGGGAGGCTAAAGACTAAGGTGAGATGGGCAGTCTCCCTCCCTCCCTTATTGCCTGCTGCTTCTCATATCAAAAGATGGAGTCTACATCCCTCCCCCTAGGCCTCAGTGACTGGCTCAACCAATAGGATGCTGTGGAGGTGACTTTCTGGGACTTCTGAGGCTAGGCTGTAAGAAGCCTGGTCTTTTGGAATATATCCTCTTGAGATGCTTTCTTTTGGAACCCAGCCACCACTTTGAGAGATGCCCAAGTCACATGAAGAGGCCACATGCAGGCCCTCCAGTTGGCAGCCCCAAATAAGATAACAGCCAGCATCCTCAGCAAACACAGAAATGAACCATCTTGACATCCAGCACAATAGAGGCAAAGAGGATTTCAGCCCAAGCTGACATCTGACTGTACTTCCTAGGAGACCCCAAGCAAGAACTGCCCAGCGAATCCCAGCCAATCCACAGAACAATAAGAGACAAGAATAAGTTACTGTTTCAAGCTACTCGACTTTGTTGTGGTTTGTTATACAGCAATAGATAGCTTTTTTCATCCTTACACGAGACACAAAGAATATCGAAAGTTTGAAGATTCATAATGCCACCCAGAATGCATGTATATTTTTTACGTATTTTTTTCCTTTTAAAGGTCACTTTCTTATTCATTAGCCTTGAAATTGGAATTTCAATTGACCTTGATCAGAAATCCTAAGAAATGCTTAAGCAAATATTTTAAGCACTATCATATTTTGAGTACTAGTTCAGGATAAAGTGGTATTGATGTGACAAGAATAATGGATGCGTAATTAGAAGATGGAGTTTAAGTCCTAGTTCTGTCATTTATTACTGTGTGGCCTACAACAAGTTATTTAACATTTCTGCTTCCTAGTTTCCAATGCTATAATGTAATCGAAGGTATTTAGTGATGCATGACAAAACACAGACATTCAGTGAATTTCCATTTCTTTCCTTCCTATGAAAGTCCTGTACTCATAAGTGCAACCATATCAGAGCCTATCATACTGCTTCCTAAAACTAAATATTTTTATTATGTATCAAAGGTTTCCCTTGATAACTATTTCATAAGCTTCCATAGTGTTGCCTTTACTAGTGTGATCTGCCTCACTTTTCCTGTGGGATAGTTTACTTAATAGATTTTGGGGACTCATCCTGTTGCTGGATTCTTACAAAGACTCTTTTGTGATAACCTTCTTTGGTTTTCAAGGACATGACCCCGTTTCTCGAGTGTGGTTCCCTACTGTAGCATAAATGTTAACAAGTTAAATGCATATCACATAAGAATTTTAATTGTTCATCATATGTTTATGTATTGAAATATAGAGTCGAATTGATATAATTGGTAACATTACCCATTTGCTTTGATTTGAGATGTCAAGTGATTGAAAAAATTTTTAATTCAGAATTGAATTACCTTGCTTATTTGAATTTATCATTTTTGCGTAATTAGGATGAACTAATTTAATTTGCAGTTATCCTTAAATGACTTAACTGATGTCTGCTGAGGTGCTCAAGGCCACAGGATTATGGAGTCATGCTGAACATCACTCTGTCTCTTAGGGTTGGAAGTACAAGTCCACCTTGTGAAGCCTGGAGACAGAAGTTACAAGCTTGATTTTTTCTCCATTAATGTTTTTTTTCTGTTTTGTCCCCCTCACCTCACTCTAGGCTGCATCATGTTTCCCAGAAGGACCACATATTGCATTTGGAGGTGGTCCTCCTTTTCCAACTTTGTTCTGATTTTATGTCATTTTTACTTGGTGTTGAGCTCACATCTCAGTTCTGCAAAGGAAAGCTGGTTATTTATCTGGTAACTTGTGGTTGGAATCCCCAAGAGAGTGCTCTTTATAGAGACTGAGGGTCCTTTAGCAAATATTGCTTTTTGATGATGCATTTTAATAAGCCTTTTAAAAATCTGGATACCAGACTACCGGCTAGGGTACCTGGAAGCAATAATTTTAAAATAGTGCTTTTCAAACTGTCGCTCCTGACCCACTAGTGGATTATGAAATAATTCTAGAGAGTGTGACAAGCACTTAAAAAACAATGAAACAAAATGGAATAGATAATATTAGAGTGTATTACACGTAAAAAGGTAAGAAGAGTTTCATAAAATTTTTATATTCTTTTGGTGTGTGTGCGTATATACTGATTTATGATAAAACATAATTTATAGATTTATTTTGTGAGTTGCCATCAAAAGAATTTGAAAGTCACTGCCATGGATTTAAAGTTATCTGAAACACAGTTTTGTAATATAGCAGTTTGAAATGAAGCCCCAACAATATATGTAACAAAAAAAAGTGTAGATAGGTTTTAGCTGCAAATTTTAAAGGGATTGGCAAGTTACTTTTCCTGAGAAGTCTAGCCCTGGGATGACTGGGTATTTTCCAAAGGGCCAGGAACCAGTTATCCCAATAAACGGTAGGGGCCTAAATGCTCTCTCCCTGGGAGGCTCTGAGGTAACGTTCCTCATCTCACTTGTAATGCTGCTGTTGCCCTGCTGCAGTGGCTGTTGGAAGTACTGCGTCTTCCCTAACCAGATCAGAAGGACCCAGTTTTCCCAAAGTCTTGGTCTGCCAGAAAGATGGCATTGCACTTCTCCCCGATTTGTGGGACCTGCACCCAGCTTGGAGAGCTGGAAAACTCCAGCCCTTAACTCCCCTCTTTGCTAGGGAACCACGTTTTCCTTCCCACTGGGTCCTTGGAAGATGGGAAGCAGCAGTAAGGTTACTTGTGTTTTATCCACACCATGTGAGTCTGTGTTTTTGTGTGAAGGCTGACTCATGTGGAGGAAAGTTCTATGCCTAGAATTATAAAATTAACGCTAATCAGAGTAATGTAGCATCCCACTTCCAATCTGCTAATGAGCTTTGGGGAGAGATGGCACATCTTCCTGCAGCTGATGGATGCCCCTTTTAGAGGATCTACAACATCCTCCCCAGGTCTTCACTCAGCTGGGCTAACACACTTCAGAACAAAAGAATCCTCAGGGCAGGATGGGACCCCTTGCTTTTTGGTTCTTGTCCCTTGAATCAGTCTACTCTCTCTGCCACTAAAATGGCTGCCTATTAAACTCATCAGTGGAATCTGCCATACTGTGTCACTTAAACTTTTTCCATCTGCTTATGGTTTTTACTTGTTTTTCATAGAAAGCCCTGACCTAAATCTCTACTCTTCTTTTATAATGCTTTCATTTTGACCTTACTACTGCTGAAAGTCAACCAAACTCATTCATCACTGTCCCTCCCCCCAATCTCCATGAACAGTATCCTGTTATCCAGGTTTTTAACATACACTCAAGAGATTGTCAACAAAAATGGACTAAATCTTTACATGGAACTTCTTTACCCCCACATGGGACATTTTCAAGAATAGGAGCTTTCAGATGAATTAACAATGTAGATAAATTTGTTACCAACACTAGAATCTCATTCTAAAATATTTTCTACAGCTCAAAACATGGCATAAGGCAGATTCCTATTTAAGAGAAAGGGCCTTCTTTTAAGTTGTCTTGAAGATTCTGAGACTGTCCTTAAGAGCAGTGCTATGAGAGGATATGAGGCACAATCTCAGTCACCCCAAGAGTTAATTTAAATGGAGAAAGTGAGATGGTTTCCCAAAACATTGGAATTGATTTTTCCCTGAGTCTCTCCATAGTTGTAGATTCTGATAATCACAGAATATAGAGAAGGAAGAAACTTGGTGATCCTTCTAACTGCCTCATCTCACAAACCAAGAAATTGAGGATCAGAGACATGAGGTCATTAGAGTCATCCAGTTACTTAGTTGCTTACTTCGACTAGGGTGGTTTCAGAAAGGATGCAGAAAAGTAGAAGTATTTGAGAGCTACTTAGGGACTGTATTAATCAACACTGTAATAATCAGCTCTGTGTCCTTGGGTGCTGCGACAGCTGGGGGTCCACTGCTGCAGCTGACAAATAAAGTGTGAGGAAGAAACAAAAACTGAGGGAGTCCATCACCACTAGACCTGCCTTATAAGAAATGTCAAAAAGAGCTCTCCTGTCTGAAATGAAAAGGCAAAGGATACAAAGCTTTAAACAAGTTGATAAATAGATAAAATCAGAAAACTGCAACTCTGTATCAGAACATGGTAGTAAACAATTATGATGCAAAGGTTAAAGGGAAAGAAAGCATTAAAAATAACATTAACCATTCCAATTTGGTAACAAATTCACAATACAGAAAGAAATAATTTTGACAACAAAAATAGCAAGGTAAGAAGAAAAGGACAGAACTTGCCTAGTCAAATGAAGCAAAAATGCTATCAGCAGAAAAAGAACTATCTCATCTGTGAGACCTTTTATACAAACCTCATGGTAACCACAAAACAAAAATTAAGGCAGAGTCACGAAACATAAAAAAAGAGGAAATTGAAAAACACACCACCAAAAACCGTCAAGCTGAAATTGTAGTGAGAAACACAAGGAAAAAGAAACAAAGGAAATATAGAGCAACCATAAAACAAAAGATAAAATGGCAATAGTAAGTCCCTATATATCCATAATCATCCTAAATGTAAATGGATTGAATGCACCAATGAAAAGACAGAGAGGCTGGACAGGTTAAGAAAAAGACCCAAAAATGTGCTGCCTCCAGGAGACCCATCTCAGCTCTAAAGAAAAACATAGGCTCAGAGTGAAGGGGTGGAAGATGATACTCCAACCAAATGACAACCAAAAGAAAGTGAGTGTAGCCATAATTCTATCAGACGAAATAGACTGCAAGCCAAAAAAGACAAGAGACAAAGATGGGCATTATATAATGATAAAGGGGATAATCCATCAAGAAGACATAACATTTATTAATATATATGCACCTAACGTAGAAGCACCAAAGTCTATAAAACAACTATTAACAGATCTAAAGGGAGAAACTGACAGCAACACCATAAGAGTAGGGAACTTTAATAACCCACTTACATCAACGGATAGGTCTTCTAGAGAGAAAAATCAACAAAGAGACGTTGATCTTAAATGAAACACTAGACCAGATGAATTGAACAGATACATATATAATATTCAATCCAAAAGCAGCAGGATATACATTTTCTCTCCAGTACACATGAAACATTCTCAAAGATACACTGTTTGTTGGGAAACAAAACAACTCCCAATAAACTTAAGAAGACTGAAAAGATATCAAGCATCTTTTCCAACCACAATGGTATGAAACTAGAAATCAACCACAAGGAGAAAGCTGGCAAAGTCACAAATAGGTGGAGCCTAAACAACGTGCTATTCATTAACTATTGGAACAACAACAAAATTAAAGGAGAAATGGAAAAATATCTGGAGACAAATGAAAAGGAAAATACAGTGTACCAAAATCTATTGGATACAGCAAAAGCAGTACTAAGAGGGAAGTTCCTAGCAACACAGGCCTACCTTGAGAAACAGGAAAAATCTCAAATAAACAATCTAACAATACATCCAAAAGAATCAGAAAAGAAGAAAAATGAAGTGCCCAAACTCAGGAGAACAAAGGAACTACTAGAAATCAGAGCTGAAATAAATGACATGGAGAGTAAAAAGAAAATAGAAAAGATCAGCGAAACTAAGAGCTACTTCTTTGAAAATATAAACAAAATTGACAAACCTTTAGGTAGAATAAGACAAAAAGAGAGAAGCCTCAAATAAAATCAGAAAGAGAAGAAATCACAAGCAATATAACAGAAATACAAAGGATTACAACAGTATTCTTTATCAATGTTATAAACTACATTAACAAAATGAAGAATAAAAATCACATGATCATCTCAACAGATGCAGAGAAAGCATTTGACAAGATTCACCACATATTTATGATAATAACTCTCAATAAAATAATTATAGAAGGAAAGTACCTCAACATAATAAAGGCCATATATGACAAACCAACAGCTAACATTATACTCAATGGTGTAAACTGATAGCTATCCCTCTAAGAGCAGGAACAAGACAAGGATGCCCACGCTCACTTCTTAGTCCTAGCCAGAGCAATCAAATAAAAAAAATAAATAAAACATATTCAAACTGGAAAGGAAGAAGTAAAACTGTCACTACTTGTGGATGATGAGATTTTACATATAGAAAACGCTAAAGAATCCATCAAAAAACTAAAAACAAACGAGCAGAAATAAAAAATCAAGAATACAATCCTATTTACAATCACAACAAAAAGAATTAAGTGGGTAGGAATAAATTTAACCAATGAGGTGAAAGACCTATACACTGAAGACTATAAGACATTGTTGAAAGAAATTAAAGAAGACATAAAGAAATAGAAGGATATTCTGTGCTCATGGATTAGAAGAATTAACATAGTGAAAAAGTCCATATTACCTAAAGCAATCTACAGATTCAATGTAATCCCTATCAAAACTCCAATGACATTTTTCACAGAAATAGAAAGAATTCTAAAATTTATTGGAAACAAAAGTCCCCAAAGAGCCACAGCACTCCAGAGAAAAAAGAACAAAGCTGGAGGCATCACATTCCCTAATTTCAAAGTATACTACAAAGCTGTATTAATCAAAACAGCACGATACTGGCAGAAAAGCAGACACAGATCAATGGAACAGAATTGATAGCCAAGAAATAAACCCATACATTTAGGAACAGCCAATTTTCAACAAAGGAGCTAAGAACATACAATGGAGAAGGGAAAGTCTCTTCAATAAACACTGTTGGGAAAACGGACAGCCGCACACAGAAGAATGAAAGCAGACCATTATCTTACACCATGCACAAAAATTAACTCAAAATGGATGAAACACTTGAATGTAAGACCTGAAACCATAAAACTCCAAAGAAGAAAACGTAGGCAGTAAGCTCTTTGCTATCATTCTTAGCAGTATCTTTTTGAATATGTCTCCTCAGGAAAGGGAAACAAAAGAAAAAATAAGCTAATGGGACTACATCAAACTAAAAAGCGTCTGTATGGCAAAGGAAACATCAATAAAATGAAAAGACAACCTAGCAACTGGAAGAAGATATCTGCAAATCATTTATCCAATAAGGGGTTGCTATCCAAAATATATGAAGAACTCAACAACAAAAGAACAAACTTAGTCAAGAAATGGTCAGAGGATTTGAACAGACATTTTCCCAAAGATATACAGATGGCCAACAGGCACATGAAAAGATGTTCAACATCACTAATAATTAGAGAAATACAAATCAAAACCACAATGAGATATCACCTCATGCCCATCAGAATGGCTATTATTAAAAAGACAAGAAATAAGAAGTGTTGGAGAGGGGCCAGTGCCATGGCCGAGTGGTTAAGTTCGTGTGCGCTACTCACTTCAGCAGCCCAGGGTTTTGCCGGTTTGGATCCTGGGCCTGGACACGGCACCACTCATCAAGCCATGCTGAGGTGGCATCCCACACAGCACAGCCAGAAGGACATACAACTAGAATATACAACTATGTACTGGGAGGGTTTGGGGAGAACAAGAAGGAAAATAAGATAGACAACAGATGTTAGCTCAGGTGCCAATCTTTACAAAGAAAACAGAAGTGTTGGAGAGGATGTGGAGAAAAGGGAGCCCTCATACACTGCTGGTGGGAATGTAAATTGGTGCAGCCACTGTGGAAAACAGTACAGAGATTCCTCAGAAACTTAAAAATAGAATGACCAGGCATGACATCAGCTTCACGGCGGAGTGAGCTCTTCCCTTAGACTCTCCTCCCTAAGAAACAATGAAAAGGACATTCATAAACCAACAGAGGACAAGCACACAACACAAAAGACATCTGAGAGACCCATGCAGCCATATGTCTGAAGGTGGACGTGCTGGACCCCCCAGGAGGAAGGAGGAGGAAGTAAGGGGATCTCCTCTCCCTCCCCAGCAATGACCCAGGGCACAGGACCATGCACAGCTCTGAGAAAAGAGGGGCCTGGGGGGAGACTCTGTGGGAAAGCCTTCGCTCTCCAAGTTCCCTCACATCCCATAGGAAAGCTCCACAGAGGAGGCTAAGCTATTGTGGGGTTGTCTTCATGAAGGCAGCACGCCAGGAGGACAGACAGCGAGGGCAAACAGAGAACACCCACGGGATGGCACATGCAAAAGAAGTGCCCCTCCCCCTGCTGGGCTCACAAGCTCAGCCAGTCAGCCAGAGCAAGGGACCCCGTCTAGAGTGCCCATGCGTACGTTAGCAAAGCAGCAGCTACAAGCAGGCAATCGCAGATGGGTCCTGTCAGCATAGATTCCAAAGGACAAGCACAGACACCAGGGATCACAGCAGGCTCAGAATACACAGCTCCTGAACCTCCTCCATTGGCGGCAGGTGGAATCTGCAACCAGATACTATCTATGTGAAGGCACAAACCAACCCCATCAAATAGTATGAAGAAATATATTAATAGTCCAGACCAGAAGGAAAATGAAAAGCACCTAGAAATCAATCCTGAAGGCACACAAATTTACAATGTAAATGACAGAGAATTCAAAATAGCTAACATTAAAAAACTCAACGAGTTACAAGAAAATTCAGATAGTTCAATTAAATCAGGAATAAAATTAATAAACAGAGGGAATACTTCACAAAAGAGATTGACCCTATAAAGAGAAACCAATCAGAAATGTTGGAGATGAAAAACACAATGAGATATAGAAAAATCTGGACACACTGAATTACAGAGCTGACGTTATGGAAGACGGAATTAGCAATCTGGAGGACCGAAATATAGAAAGGCTTCAGATGGAGGAGGAGAGAGAATTAAGACTAAAAAGAAATGAAGAAATTCTCTGAGAAATATCTGATTCAATTGGGAAATGCAACATAAAAACTATGGGTATTATAGAGGGAGAAGGGAGGGAGAAAGGAGCAGAAAGTCTGTTCAAACCTGGGAAAGGAGCTGGAATAACAAGTAAAAGACGCTAACAGAACTTCTGATTACATCCATGTAAAAAGACCTACTCCAAGGCATAGAGTAGTAAAACTGGCAAAAGTCAGTGACAAAGAAGAAATATTTTTAAAGGCAGCAAGGCAGAAGAAAATAACTTACAAAGACCATATCAAACTTTCAGGAGATTTCTCAGCAGAATCTTTACAGGCTACGAGAAGGGAGAATGAGATATTCAAAATTCTGAAAGACAAAAACCTTCAGCTGAGAATACTCTATCCAGGGAAAAATATCCTACAGATATGGTGGAGAAATAAAAACTTTCCCACATAAACAAAAGCTGAGGTAGTTCATCGCCACAAGACACCCCAAACAGGAAATGCTCAAGAAGACCTTCATACCTGAAAAAGAAAAAAAAGAGTTCACAAAGCCTTGAGCAAGGAGATAAATAGGCAGGCAAAGTCAGAAAATTGCAGCTCTCTACCAGAAGAGGTTAGCAAAAACTTAATTATGACATGAAAGATAAAGGGAAGGAAAACATCAAAAATAACTATACTCTTGTGATTTTAACCACAAAATCACAACACAAAACAGAATGTGTTATGACCAACAAATCAGAGGAAGAGGAAAGGGATGGAACTGGCTTAGACCAAGGAAATAAGAGGCTATCAGAAAATGGTATATCTCATCTACGAGATTTTTTATACAAACCTGATGGTAACCACTAAAAAAATAATCAGAACAGAGACACAAATGATACCAAAAAAAGAAAACTGAGGGGCTGTCCCAGTGGCATAATGGTTAAGTTCGCATGCTCTGCTTCAGCCACCCAGGGTTTGCAGCTTCAGGTCCCAGGCACAGACCTATGCATCTCTCATCAAGCCCTGCTGTGCTGGCATCCCACATACAAAAAACAGAGGAAGATTGTTGCTGAGCTAACATCTGTGGCAATCTTCCTCAAGCTAAAAGAGAGGAAGATTGCTTACAGATGTTAGCTCAGGGCCAGTCTTCCTCACACACAAAAGAGAGAAAACTGAGAAAACCATCATAGAGAACTACCAAACTGAACTGGCAGTCCAAAATACACAAGACGAGAAACAAGGGAAATACAGAGCTGGAAAACAAGTGACAAAATGGCAGCATTAAGCCCTTATATATAAATAATCACTCTAAATGTAAATGGATTGAATTCTCCAATCAAAAGACAGAGTGGTGGGATGGATTGAAAAACAAGACTCATCAATATGCTGACTCCAGGAAACACTCTTAGCTCTAAAGACAAACACAGGCTCAGAGTGAAGGGATGGAAGATGATACTCTGAGCTAATGGCAAACAAAAGAAAGCAGTTATTGCAATACTTATATCAGACACAGTAGACCTCAAGATAAAAAAGGCAACGAGAGACAAAGAGGGGCAGTATATAATGGTAAAAGGGACACTCCAACAAGAAGACATAACACTTATAAATATATGTGTACCCAACAAAGGAGTACCAAAGTACATAAAGCAACTATTAACAGACCTAAAAAGAGATATTAACAACAACATAATAATAGCAGGGGGCCCCAATAGTCTACTTACATCGATGGATAGATCATCCAGACATAAAGTTAACAAGGAAATAGTGGAATTAAATGAAAAACTAGACAAGATGGACTTAATAGATATATATGGAACATTCTGTCCAAAAATAGCAGAATACACATTCTTCTCAAGTGCACATGGAGCATTCAAAGGACAGACCATATGTTTCGAAACAAGATAGGCCTCAATAAATTTAAGAAGATTGAAATCACATCAAGCATCTTTTCTGACCAAAATGCTATGAGACTAGAAATCAGCTACAGGAAAAAAGCTGGGAAAGTGACAAATATGTGGACACTAAACAACATGCTACTGAACAACCAATGGATCATTCAAGAAATTAAAAGAGAAATCAAAAAATATCTGGAGACAAATGAAAATGAAAATACACCACACCAACTCATATGGGATGCAGAAAAAAGTGGTCCTATGAGGGAAATTCATAGCAATATAGGCCCAGCTTAAAAAACAAGAAAGATCTCAAATAAGCAATCTTAAAATACAGTTAGAAAATGAAGAACCAACAAAGCCCAAAGTCAGCCGAAGGAGGGAAATAATAAAAATCAGAGCAGAAATAAATGAAATTGAAACCAAAAAAGAAAAAAGAACAGTAGAAAAGATCAGTGAAACAAAGAGCTGGTTCTTTGAGAAGATATGCAAAATTGACAAACCCTTAGCCTGACTCTCTAAGAAAACAAGAGAGAAGGCTCAAATAAATAAAATTAGAAATGAAAGAGGAGAAATTACAACAGATACCACAGAAATATAAAGGATTATAAGAGAATACTATGAAAAACTATATAGCAACAAACTGGACAATCTAGAAGAAACAGATAAATTCTAAGACTCATACAACTTCCCAAAAGTGAATCAAGAAGAAACAGAAAATGTGAATAGCCCAATCACAAGTAAAGAGATTGAAACAGGTAGCTTAGTGGGAAACTACTTACCCTGACAAGGTTACCCACTCAAAGCTAACAGCCAACATCACAATTAATAGTAAAACACGGTGTATTTTTCCTCAAGACTGACTTGATTTCTACTATTTCTACTTCTCCTTTTCCTTTAATGCATGGATCCTGCTAAACCTTATAAATCCATTACAATATAAAGTGGGGAATGAATAAAGAGCTCACCTGAGGGATGTTCACTTTCTGTGGCTCCTGGGCGAGTACAGAGGACTGTGGTTCAGCTGAGGGGACAGAAAGAAGACAGGGGTCCTGAGATTTAGCTGCCTTACAGCTCTTAGATTCACCTCCTCAAATCTCAGCACCCCAGTTGGGGATCATCCTCCCCATAGGCACAGGGCCCTCTGGGCTTTGAAAAGGCACAAGAAGGATCATGGACAGGCAGCAACACCTGTCTTTGTGTGATTCTGAAATGACCACGGAGCTGAAATCTGCATTTTTTTACTGAGTGAACATAAACTTTACTCGATTGATTTAACAATAACGCATGCGTCCTTCTGAATAACAGAAAGAAATAAAAACAACCGATCCGTTGAATTAAAGTACGCCAAACGACAAGACACTATTCCTTCATTAAAGTTAACTTAGCAGAAAAATACTCAGTATGCATCATTTATCTATTTTTCTCAGTAATATTATTTAACCCCTGGTATACACAATCCACGGAAAGCCTAGTAAAAGAGATGGGAGGATTTAAGGCAGGAATTTTTAATTGTTCATTTCAGCTGGGAAGTATTTCTCAAAAGGCCCTTTTGATAGATGCTTTTGGTAACTTACCTGTGAGAGAGTGAACTGTCACAAACTGCGTTTCCCTGGACAAGTCACTGAAATTTTCAGGCCCAATGTCTTTAAATCTTTCAAAAGAGTTAGAAGTAGGTGACCTTGGAAAACTCTTCACAGATCATCATTCTTGGATCCTGTGACATCAGGATAACGTCACTAATGTCACATGTGGTGGTGGACATGTGTGACAGCAGCGCATCTGTAAATAGCGGGGGCCATTTAAGGGGACTGGAGACAGAACTTCCTCCCTCTGCCTGGTTGTCCCTTACCCCCAGACCTTGCCCTCATGGCTCTCCAACAAAGCAGCCTTTCCTGAGCAGCCTGCCCCTGGGCCACCCCAGCTCACCTGTACTTCCCAGGGACGGCCCAAATGCCCCACTGTCACACAGTGTGGTGGCTCCTGAAGGTGGCATCATCATCAAGTCTGGTTCATTCTGGGCAGGAGGACCAAGACCTGCTTCTGATCTTGCAAATCTAGCATCTGCTCCTTTCTGGGCTCTGGTCTCTGCTCTGAAGCTCTGGAGAGAGGTCTAAGGTCAGAGGGGCGCTCTCTTCCAGGTACGACTCCCTCACAGAGGCCCCCTGCTTCCTGCCTCACAAGGGCTGGTTTGTTTCAAGGCAACTGGGACATGGATCTGAGAAATAAATTCATCTTAGGGGCAAAAAGCCTGACTCTTGGAATTCATTATAACATTAGACTTCAAGGACAGAAAGCCTGACAATGCAGAGGGGGCCAGGCACCTCTGTCTGACCCAAGGGACCTGAAGAGACACTAGAAATCCCAGGATACATGTGACACACGGTGGGATTCCATCCACATCCTTTCCTTTACATCCCTGGGGACGCAGGGACAGGCCATGTTCCTAAGTGCTGTGAAGGCTGTAATGCCAGTCTTGGGCAGGTGTGACATCAGACAAAGCCTGAGACTGAAGCGAAGCACACCTGCCCTCGAATCCAAATTCCCTGGCTGGGAGCTCCTGACTCGAGCACATTGGGCCACCGACCCGAGCCTCGGTTTCTGGTGAAGTGGTTGTCAGGGTCCATTAAACTATCCAGTAAAAAAACAAAGCGTCCTCTAACTATAACAGCAGTTGTCACTTACTTAAGGCTTCCTACCTGGCACTTGTCTAAAATAGTGATCTATGTTTCCAAACGTCGCCGTGAAACAATCATTATTAATATTTATAGATGAGAACCCTGACTCTCGCCCAGGTTCCTTCTGTCGCCCCTGCTTACAGGTGACAGAGCTGGCACTGACCGGGCCTGTAGTGCTCCAGAGCTCGGCTCCACCGCAGACCCACGGTCACCGTCCGCCTGATAAACGCACTCCTCCCTCCCGCACCCACCGCCGCCGACACGGGCTTCTCTCCGGGCGGGCTGCAGGCAGGCTGGTCACACGATCCTCGGGCATCCCGGACCGCCCCGAACACCTGCGCCCCCCCGGCAGCCCGAGGGCCGGGGTCTCCCCCATCGGCCTTACCCGCTCTGACGGCCCGCCCGGGTTTATACACCGCCGCGGGGGGCGACGAGGTCCCAGACACTTCCTGCTCCCATCCCCAAGCACAGGCACACCCTTCCCAGCTAGTCCCTCGCCCTCGGTGCGCACCCTGCATTTTCCGAGCACACCCCAAAGTTCCCCAACGGTTCTCCGGAGTCCTGAGCAGACAAACGAGGAGGCTACGGCTGCACATGCGCAGAAGGAGCGTGGCGTGCCCTTCCCAGAGTCCAGGCGGTGAACCTCACCTATTTAAAACTACATTTCCCATAGGCCTCTGCGTCTACATTTCAAGTCACTCTTGGCCTTTCCGCGAAAGCGGGATCACGATGTTCTTAAACCTTTTCTGCCCAGGGTCCTCTGAGCCCAAAGAGGTTAAGGGTTAAGCCTGAACTCTGCTGTCAAATGCAAAGGGTAGTCCGCTATTGGCTCCCGATTAAAATAGCATTTTTTTTCATAAGTCACTTGGAGGTAAGTGGGGAAATTTGAATACGGATTGGATACGGAAAATATTAAAATATCGTTACTTAAATGGTGTGAAAAAAATTTGGAGTTATGTAGGAAAATTGACTTTGTAAAAAGAAAAAGACATGACGACTGAAGTAGTTAAATTACATAGCTGTAAAATTATAATTTTACAATTTTTCAACCTGGGACCTCCACCCTGTTCCTTTACAGCCGCCGGACCCACCAACCCCTGAGCTCCATCCTGGCGCGCCTGGGGCCCAGTGTGCAGATTCTACTGAGGGTCTGCACAGGTGCTCCAGGGGTGGATGTTTATAGGAAATCTGTTGGGTCTTATACATTAACAGTGCTTCTTGCTGAATTCTCTTATTGTTTCATAAATACTTGTGTTAAATATCTTGGATTTCCATGCACATAACGACAAGTTTGCTTGCTTTTTGCTGACGTTTATAATTCTTTGTCATTCTTTAGCAAATTACACATAAAAGCACAAGAATGCTGGTTAAACTATATTAAATCAATCATAATAGACTTTAACATAAATATCACAAAGGAGAGAAAGTGGTCACAACATATGTCATTTAACAAACATTTATTGAAAACTGACTGTACAATCGACGTCATTCTAGGTGCTGGGATAGCAACATCAAATAAAAGAGAGTAAATTCCCTACCCCCATGGAGTTTATGATCAGGGTTGTTGTGGGGCCTATTAGTCAGGGTCCCCTCAAGAAACAGGTGTGAGTTGTCAAGAAACCATGGGACACTTGAGGAGAGTCTAATAAATAGGGCTCTAAAAATGTGGGTAGGGTTAGGGAAGCATCCTGTAACTAGTGTTGGTAGAGAGTTATTATCACCCCCAGGGCTGTAGTGAGAGTAGGTAACATTATCAGAACTTAGCACAAAAGGCCACCCTTATGAGAGCTGTGGTCTTAGGAAGAGAAACATTGTGAATGCCCATTACATGGCTCAGCACGGAGAGCCAAAGGAATAAATACCCAACACCTCACTTGTTCTCTTCCCTCTGATATCCTATCCTCTGTTAAGCATTTATAAACCCCATTCAATACCTATTCTTAGAATTCCATCCACATATGTCTCTTCTAGACCTTGTTGTCACCAATTTTCCAGTCTTATTCTTGTTTAGCCCCCTACTACCTGTCAACTCACTGAGCTACTGGACATAAATCAGTATAAATCGAAACTCAAGTACATGTCAGTTCTTCACAAAGTGAACTAAATATACCTCAAACTCTACCCACTGGGAAGATTTTTTTCACCACACGTTTCAGAACCACCCCAAGTGAGACTGTAATTGTAGCAGCCATAATTTCCAATGATGCCACCATACACTGTAAACCCAGTTTGAAGGAAAGTTGATGGGTATGTGGCCACAGGTCTCCCTTGGGGACTTTTGGGGAATGTTTAATTGTATATTATTGTGACCAAGTTATGAGGAATTTTGTCAAAGGGACCCAGCCTTCCCTTTAGTCAAAGCCTCCTGTCTATAAAGTAGGATATATCAAGGATTTAGAAAGAGAATCTAAATCCCTGTTGTGGTGATTTGTGTTCATTTTCTGCCCACAAGATCCAGAATTTCACATGTATATAGATATATATCTCAAGAAGCATCTTAGTAGAATACCCATCTATTTCATTTCAATGAACTTCATGATCAAAGAGCCACCACCACTGATCCCTTCATGTCACCACAAAAGATGGCTGCACATGAGAAACACTCTAAGAGTTTTAAAAAAACATTTGTCAGTATCCCATTAGAGAAAATACATATTTCATTGCTTTGAAATGCAACAGGGGCTGCTCCTGAGTCCACAGGGAGTATACTCATATTGATTAATTTGAGCCTATCCAAACATAATTCATCCTTCCTAATCTAATATGGTAAGGATCCACCCCCTTATGTGCTACCTAGTTTCTGCTTTATTGGGCAAGATCTTGAGTTCCTTTTGTGTTTTTGGTTTTTTAATTTCTGGATTTCTTGCAATTTTACTCTGAACATAGCTGGTTTTTTATTCCCATTATGGGCCTGGAGCCAGTAAGGAAGTTCGGACAGGGCCTGAGGATAGTGTGTATCTCCTTCAGGGGTAACTTATACTAGGATCACCCCTTAGGATTTGAAGAGAGAGAGAGAAGTGAGAGAGACACTGTCAGAATTCAGTTACTCTTCACTTTTTTTTCTAAGCTCCTCAAAGCAGTGACTTTTAGTATACCTTAAAGGCCTTAAAATTGCAGAGAGTGTGGCAGGTACAACAAACTTGAACTGTCTAATAAGCCTCAAAGCTGTGCAGAGGCAAGTGTGCACCTGCCAGGCAAAGTGCACAGAGTTTAGAATATCTGTTCCGACCAAGTAGTAGTATATGTTTGACCATATCCTTCTCCTCTGATAATAACTTTGGGCTTCCTAGATGCTCGGTAAATCCATGTAAGTGAAGGAATACAATTTCTTCACCTTAATCTTGACCTCACACTGAGTCCATCCTAGCAGTAACTGGGGGAGGTGTACTTACCTGGCATTCACCCTCATATGGGTAGTGATCATTTTATAAAATATTGAGGAACATAATGCCCCTCTTGAAGATATTCTTGTATTCAAACCTTATCTGAGTGAGTAATTGAGGCAATCTATTGAGAGCCCCAGTATATTGGATCACTCTTCAAACTGTTCAGACACCTCCATCTGGGAACTGTTTCTCTCTATTCCTGTCAATATTAGATTAGTTTTATCTTTTTAGGGTTTCATGCAAAAGGAATCATACAGTGTATTTTCGTGTGGCTTTTTTTTCACTCAGGATAATGATTTTGAGATTCATCCTATAGTTGAATACCAGCAATGAAGGAACAGCCTCACACAGGGAGAAATGACTGCTTATGAAATCAAGGGAGACTCATTGTGCCCAATGAGTTCAGCTATATCTGAATCCAAATACATGTAATCATTCCAATTTCCAGGTTCCTAGACTTTCCCAGTAAATGTCCCAAATCTCATCTAATACAACCTCCTCAAATTGTGGATGTAATAGTTATTGTAATTTTTTGAAGAAATAATGTCCAAAACTTCCCAAAGTTGATGAAACAATGTTAATTTACACATCCAAGAAGCTTACTGAACTCCAAGTAGGATAAATACAAAGATATAGTTTTACCTAGACACATCATAGTCAAACTGTTGGAAGCCACAAACAAAGAGAAAATCTTAAAAGAAGAAAGAGAAAAACAACTGAACATGTACAGGAGAGCATCAACATAAATAATATCTAACTGCTCATCAGAGAAAATAGACCCTAGAAGGCAGAGAAATGGCATATTCAAAATACTGAAAGAAAAAATGGTAACGAAGAATTTTTTTATCCAGCAAGACTATCCACTAATTATAAAGGTAAAATAAGGACATTCTTAAATTTAAAAAGACTGGAAGAATTTCTTGATATCAGAACTGAATTGTGAGAAATACTAAAGGAAATTCTTTGGGCTGGAAGAAAATGACATCAGACAGTACCTCGAATCAGCTGGAAGAAATTAAGAGAGCCAGAAGTAATAAATTTCTGGGTTTTAAAAAAAAGAATCTATAAATATATTTTTCTCATTTCTTCTGTTAAATTCTTTAAAAGACATGAGATTGTACAAAGAAATAATTGTAACATTGTAGTATTGGTTTTGTAACATATATAGATATATATAAAAAAATAGCACAAGAGGGGAAAGTAATAGAGTTACATTGGAGGAAACATTCTATATTTCATAGGAATTAAGTTAATATTCGTTTGAAATAGACCATAGTCAGTTAAAATGCATATTGGAATCCCTAGCACAGACACTGGGAAAATAGCTCAAAAACAGTAAAAAATATTCAATAGAGGAATTAAAATGATATGCTGAAAGATTTATTTAGCACAAAAGAAGTTAATAAAGGAAGGACAGAGAACAAAAAAGCCTGAAGACACAGAAAACAAATAGCAAAATGGCAAATGTAACTCTGATCCTATCAACAACTGCACTAAATGTGAATGGTCTAAAAAAAACAATTAGAAGACAGAGACTGGGAAAATGAATAATAAAGCAAGATCCAACTATATGTGATCTACAAAAGACACACTTAGATTCAAAGACAAACAGAAGTTGAAACTAGAGGGATGGGAAAGAGATATCATACAAATAGTTACCAAAAGATTGCTAGAGGGTTGTATTAATACTGGACAACGTAGACTTTAAAACAAGAAATATTATTAGAAGCAAAGAGGGATATATCCAAATGACAAAATGTCCATACATCAGAAAGATATAAAAATTATCAATGCTTACAAACGTAACAACAGAGCTTCAAGATACGTGAAGTAAAATTTGACAGAAATGAAAGGAGAAAGAGACAATTCAACAACAATACTTGGAAATGTCAACTGCCTCCTGTCCATAATGGATTAAAAAGAGGAAAGACAATCAGCAAGGTTATAAAAGACTTGAACAGCACTATCAACCAAATTAAATTAAGTGACGTGTACAGATCACTGCACTCAATGACTACAAAATACACATTCTTTTCAATAGCACATGGAACATGCTCCAGGATAGACCGTGTACTCAGCCATAAAATAAATTCAACAGATTTAGCAAGAATGAAATAATATAAAATATGTTCTCCAACCACAATGGAATGTGAGCTATCAAGAATGGAATATATCTGGGATATCCACGAACATTTGGAACTTAAATGACACCCATCTGAATAACATATGAGTCAAAGAATAAATTGGGAACAAAATTTGAAAGTACTCTGAAGTGAATGAAAATTTAAAAAATAGAATATCAAAGTCTATGGGATGTGCCTAAAGCAGTACTTAGAGAGAAATTTATACTATTAAACACCTATAATGGAAGAGAGGAAAGTCTCAAATCAATAATTTAAGTTCCTACCCTAAGAAAGGAAAGAAAGGAAAATAAACCAAACTGAAAACAAGCAAAAGAAAGGAAATACAAAAGATTAGAACACATGTCTGTGAAATACAAAACACAAAGATCAATAAAACCAGAAATTGGCTGTTTACCAGATAAAGTTGACAACCCCTTAGCTGGCATCCCCAAGGAAGAGAGAAGACAGAATTTACCAAAATCAGAAATTAGAAAGGGCCACCCACAGAGAAATTAAAGGATTATAAGAGAATATTATGAACAACTTTATGCCACAAATTAGACAATTTATAAGATATTGGCAAATTCTTAGATCCAAATTTCCAAAACTGACTCAAAGAGAAACAGAAAATCTCCATAGATCTGTAACAAACAAGAAAATTAAATTACTAATTAAAACCCTTTCAGGGAAGAAAAGCCCAGATTCAGATGACTCAACTGGTGAATTCCATTGACTATTAATGGAGAAAATAATCCCAATCTCCCACCATCTATTTCAGAAAATATCGAAGGAGAGAGCTGGTCTCTCATCATTCTATTAGGCCAGAGTCACCTTGATTTCAATGGCAAGTGAAGACATCACATGCAAAGACAAGACCACTATCCCTCATGAATATAAATGAAAAATCCTCAACGATGTGTTAGTGAGTGATGTCACCAAGATGGGGGAGTAGGAGATGTTAGCCTCTGTCCTCCCAGAAAGATCAACAATTAGACTGCTACCTACCCATGATCAAAAAGAGTTCTGGGAGAGCTCTCAAGCCCTCTTAAGAAACTTTAGCAATGTAGCAGAACAAAAAATGTGAGAATAACCACACATAAAGAGAAAGAAGAACAGCTTCATTTTGCCTGCATCACCCCGTCCTTTAAGCTGGCATTACTCAGTGCTAAGAGGGAACTCCTCAGCTAGAAAGAGCTCTCCTTTCAGGGAAAGAGAGAGCAGAGTAAACGACCAGCGTCCCAGCCTTTCAGGGCACACATGAAGTACCCACTTTGGTTTCCCCCCACCCAGAGACTGGCAAAGCAGAGAGATATAGAGATGGCTAGGGACAGGGAAGAAGAGCAGGGTTTACCAATATCGGGCACACAGCAGTAAAGACCACAGTTGTGTGACCTGTTCTATAGATAACCCCAACGTGGAAGGGCAAGGGGAACAGTGCACTAAGAGAGATACACAGCTCTGTGGGAGCAGGGGAGGAGCAGTCTCTGAACACGTTCCAGGAAAGGGGTCACCTTCCATGCCAAGATGAACTTTGCACGAATAAAGATTTAAGTGAGGACAGACTGAGAAGAGTGAAGAGGGGAATGGGGTGTCGACCAAATTTCATCCACCTGCAATTTTACCTACTCAAATTTTATCTACCACGGCAAGAAGTTAGTATCTAATATTTTAAAATTACTTTAAAATACAAGTATTCATACTAGTTATATAAATGGAGGTAAACAGAAGAACAGCTATGATAGAAATGGCTCAAGTGGTTTCCATGGGGAATGGAACTGGGGGGATAGAAAGGATTGGGGTTGTGAGGTTGGGGAGGGCCTGTCACGGTTCTTATAAAGCCTTCAGTACTATTTGATTTTAAAGGCACAAGTATGGATTCCTTAGATAAATATTAATTTTTAAGTGAGCTTTAAAGAATGAGTAAGGTTTCTACAAGGAGAAACTTGTAGTTTCTCAGTTTACTTTTCCTGCCACTCTAGTGCCTATGACCACAGGGCGTGGGAAAGCCCTGGCCCCGCCTTCAGAGTGGCTGTGGCTTCACGGGAACATGGATGATCTGTCCCTGTGGTACCACAGCATCACGTCTGCCTGCGATCCTGCTCTAAACCAGCAGCCTCTGTTACTGCCAGAATCCCAGCATCATCCCCGCTGGCAGTTCTTCATGCCAGGCCCCACCCACTGGACCAGACTCCTGAAATGCTGAAATGGACCTGAATCCCTACTTTCTCCATCCCTAGTTCAGCCTCCTCTTTTTATACGTGGCCCACGTCAGCCTCTGGACAGCATCCACGATGCACTGATGGTCTCCCACCAGAACTCATTTGTGCATTTCTGCCTGTTCCTCCTTCACCCGCTCTCTTCCTGCAGAATGGCTTGGCTGCTCCTTGGAGCTCCTGCAGGATCGATGTATCAGTTAGAGCAGCTCTAAGGAAACATCTGGTGAGGGGGAAACAGGACTCACTCGAGGCAATTACCAGACGTAGGAGGTACTGCCGATTTCCACAACCAAATAATGCACTGCACCAAGCTCCAAGGTAGGAAACGGCAGAGATCCTAGAGCCAGGATGCTGAGGTTGGAATCCCTATAACACCACTTACTAGCTGTGTGATTTGGGGCTCTTGATTGAACCTCTCTCTGTCTCAATTTTCTAATCTGTAAAATGGGGCTACTAATGGATCATGGAGGATCCAAGCCGAAGATACTGAAATTGGTTAAGAGGTTCTTGCATTAATCCAGACAAAAGACAATAAGGGTCTGAACTGAGGCAGTGACAGGGAGGATGAAGCTGAGGAGACCGAATTAGAAAGTTATTTCGGAGGCTGAATGGCACAATTTGGTACCAACTGACCGTGGGGGATCAGGCACGAGAAGAAGAGGACAGGTAGGAGGAGAGAGAAACCATTTAAGTGTAGCTCCTAATTTTTTTATGAGGGTAGCTGAGTAAATGTGGATGCAATTAACACTGACAGTTCACAAAAGAGACTCATATTTGCTGTGTGTGTGGCAGGGAGGGGCATATTCCAGAGAGTTCTGTTGTAATGATGACATATCTCCTTTCATTTTCATCACCACACTGTGGTTCCGATCCTCAGATGACGAAAGTGTGTCTGCAGCCTGACATTTGCTACCTCACTTAATCCTCACACGAGCCCCATGAGGTAAACGTGCTGCTATTATCTCTGTGACGTGACAGGGTACTTGAGTCTCAGAGAGGTAAAGCAACTTGCCCAAGATCACACAGCACCTTGGCTGGGATTTAAATCCAAGAGGATTGGACTCCTTGAGCTATCAGCCTTCCAGTATTGCACACTGCCTCTCAAATACACTCTTCCAGAGAGGCGTCCTAGATATTTTCATCTGTGCAGTCCTCCTGCATGAAATAGTTCCGATTCTTCTACCTAATTTTCATTTGAAACTCTCCTTGTATACTCTAGAATTTGTCCCAGCTAGTGAACAGGTGTTTTACCATATTATATATTTGTCACAGCTGCTCTATAAACCTGCATGTGTGCACTGTGTTGGCACGGTGTGGTTTCTGTGTCTAATCACAGTGTTGAAAGCTACTACATGCACAGATAGATATGTATATAGAGATTAGGAACACAGAGCGGTTCCCCTTTCACATAAAAGTGCATGTGCTGTAGAGGAAGAATAGCATATGTTTAACTCTTGAGCACTATTTGCTTAGCTGATAGCTAAGTGAAATGAGGGGGTGTTAGAAAGCTGTGAATAATGTTCAATATGAATACTATAGGTTACCTGGGAAAAAGGGGTTTTACAGTATAAAATGATACTGCCAAAATCCAGCAAAAGGCTTAAAAGTCCAAACCACTCTAAACATTGATTTGACTCAATCGTGCAAGTTAGAACATTCCATTTCCCCAGAAAGAAGTCATTCCTGAGAAAAACTGTGCAAATGAAATGTAAGAAGGAGAGAGAAGAAAAAGTAAGATTGCA
This sequence comes from Equus asinus, assembly GCF_041296235.1. Taxonomy (NCBI): domain Eukaryota; kingdom Metazoa; phylum Chordata; class Mammalia; order Perissodactyla; family Equidae; genus Equus; species Equus asinus. The sequence goes on along the minus strand of NC_091803.1, from coordinate 10,188,403 downwards.
GATCCACAATGAACAGCATCCACTTTCATCTTTTGGGAAATTTATTTCTACCCCTCAAAAAAAGAGAGCCACAAATAATGGTTTTCCCGATGAAACCACCCCAGCTGGATCATGCTAAAAAGCTTTCAGGAGGGAAGCAGTAAGTAAATTCAACTGTTCAGAGGCACTTGGATGTCATCCTAAAGCAGCAGCCCCAGTAATCGCTGCGCCATCAACAACTAAAAGGATCCAGACTATTAGATGTGGACAACAGAGAAATAATGGATCCTAAAGAGGTCGGAAACAGAAATGATGGCATTCACCCACCACATAGCTTCAAAGCGGATGAGGGGAAAATGGAGGCTCCATTTTCTAACTACTGAACTATTAAAACACACACACACAGACTGATAAATGCCAATATCAGTTTTATCACGTAGGTGGTTAAACAGTCACTTTCTTCTTCAATATTTTGAAATATACAAGGACTTTGGTCTTCTACTAATTTCAGAGTTGAAGAGGCAGGACGGCTTCCTTCTCTGCCAACGTGCAGACTGGGAAGATTTGATGCTGGGGCACCAAAGGTTCCAGAACCTTGGAGGCAGGATGCTGGAACATAAGGCAGGCAGGGACGCACAAAATGTCTATCCGTGAGCTTAAAGAATTTTGGATAAGAACCAGTTCTGCTTCTCCAGCCAAGCTTTCACTACTTGCCAAGAACATTATGCTTCGGTAGCCCAGTGATTCTTGCAGTAAGGACCCACGAAGTCTGCTTACATCAGAATCAGCTGCATCCCTTGTTGAAATGCAGACGCCCAGGCCCCAACCTACTGAAGCAGAATCTCTTGAGGTGGGGCAAGGATTCTCATGCCACTGTCCTTGAGACTTAGCAAGGTAATTAATGTGACCAGATGTCGTGGTTTGACTGGGACAATCCGAAATTCCAAGATCTTCGAAGTATTATGATATAGACTAGGGGTCCACAAACTACAGCCCATGGACCGAATTTGGCTGCCATTTGTTTTTGTAAATGGGTTTTAATTGGAACACAGTCATGTTCGTTCATTTTTGTCTTTGGCTGTTTTGACCCTACAACAGCAAAGGTGGATAGTTGCCACAGAGACTGTATGGCAGGCAAAGTCTAAAATATTTACTATCTGGCACTTTACAAAAAAAGCTCGTTCACTCCCAATGTAGACCAAAGGTTTTCAACCATTTCTGCACATCAAAATCATGTAGGGATTTTTATAACACCACTTCCCCAGACCTAGTCCCAGAGTTTCTGAATCAACTGGCCTGGGGTAGGACTGGATATAGCTATCATTTAAAAGCCTGTTCAGGTGATTCTAATGCGTGGCCAGGAAGAGGCCAATTGCTCTAAGGGAGACTGCACATACTTTGGAACCAGGCTGAAAAGACTCTGCTCCATAATCCCTCCCTTCATAATCCGGCTGAATGTCCTTGGGCAGCCCGTGTAACTTGCGTGAGTCTCAACTGCTTTATCTGTAAAACAGAGCTACCAATAGTCACTTTGTTGGGCGAGGTATTAGGAAGATGAGAGACAATATACGCACACCTCCCGAGACAGGGCTTAGCATCCTGTGAGACTAAATAAATGGTACTGGCAGTGATGAGGAGGATGATAATGATGATAACCATGATAGAGGGTAATGCCTACGGCTTCAATAATGCAATTGGATATACATTCATTAAGCACTGTCTGTGTGCTCTGGAAGGGGAAACCTTGATAAATAAGATGTGATGACCACCTGAAGGAGCTCACAGTCAAGTAAAACAAACAGGCACGTAAGATAGTGACAGCAAGAGAAAAGAAAAACGGGCCAAGAAGATGGAAAAACGAGTCACAAAAGAGAAACTAAATTCTAATAAATATAGACAAACATGTAAACTTCAGCAATAATCAGGGAAATGAAAAACAAAACTCGAATGAGACATTTTCTCCCAGCAAATAGGCAAATATTAAAAATATCCCACCTTCACAGAAGCATAATTTTTACAGGCTTTTTAAAGGGTGAATTGGCAGGTTAAAATCTGCACACTTTTCAAATCCTCTATTTCCCTTCTAGGTATGTAGTCTGGAGAAACACATATGCTCTAACAGACCTGTGTAGGAACTTTCACTGTGGCATGGCTGCAGCAATGTGAACCATCTAAATACCCATAAAATGGGGAATGGCCAACTAAATCTTCATGCCTCCATTCTATCTAATTCAATGCTAAAGTATTTTTTAAAGTGATTTAAATGCATACAGGTACAAAATGGACAGTCACCCAAAGTACTCTGTGTCAAAGATGCAAATCATAGAAAATGCCAGAACATAGGGATAATAAAGCACACACATGCACACTCAAAACAAAACTTTACTTTTTTATCCATGTATGTGTATGTAAATTCCCAGACAAGATTACTTCTGGAAAGGAAAGGTAGATTCTGAGAGTAGCCTAGAGGAGATCTTTCACTTACTATATTGTTTGAATATTTAATAAAGTGAATGTATTCATGTACTGCTTATGTACATCTTTTAAAAGAAAAAAAACCACCAGACAATAATTGAATGTAGTGAGTATTGTTAGAGAAGTATGTGTAAAGTATGATGGGGGAACCAAAAACAATGCTGCTGGGGTGGGATGGAGAGGAGGAGGTGCCGCAGAGATAGGGTAATGCTGAGCTAGGCCTTGAAGGAGAAGATGATGGTGGCATCCCAGAAAGAGACGGGACCATATGCAGGGGCTCAGAGGCATGGCATGTATGCTTTCATTCATTCATCCCATTTTTCACTCAACAAACATTTGTGGAGTGTCACCTCTGAGCTCAGGAGTGTTTCAGGTGCTGGAGAGACAGCAGGGAACAGACAGACAAAGGTCCCTGCCCGCACGCTGCTTCTCTTCTAGTCTGTCTAGATAGATAACATGCAAGAAACAATCAAGACGCATAGTGTGACGGGGAGTGCTGTGCGGAGAATAATGCAGGGAAAGGAGGTGGGAGATGCTGCGGTGGGAACGGGGTCCCCTACTTTAGTTGAGGTCACCAGAGAAGATTGTGCTAGGAAGTAGCATAAACAGAGAGCTGAAGGAGCTGAAAGAGCTAGCCATGGGGACAACCAAGGGAAGAATGTTCCAGCCACAAGGACAGCAGGTGCAGAGGACCCCATGCAGGGCTGAGCTTGACGTGTCCCAGCGACCACCAGAAGGACAGCATGGCTGGAGCGGGTCAGCAAGAGGACAGAGAGACGGTGGAGGGAGGCTGGGAGGTGTCGTGCAAAGCTTTGTGAAATGTGGAAAAGATTTTGACTTTTCCTCTGGGCGGGGTAGGTGGGGGTGGGGAGCGGTCACCGGAGGCTGGGAAGTGGCTTGATTCGTTATATGTTTCAAAGATACCTTTGGATGCTCGACTGAGAAGACTCCAGGGGGCGAACGTGGAGGCAGGGAGACAGTTGGGAGCCTCCGGCATTTGCAGGGTCTGCTCAGGGCCAGGGCAGCTGAGTCACGGGGCGCTGGGTCACTACATACAGGGGTGGGAACACGGAATCTCAACAGCACGTGGACATCACTGGCCTCTTCCTCGGGTAGCAGCATCCTGATGCTCTTTGACCGACCTGCCTATACCCTTGCAGGACCCAGAGGAAGAGTACAAATGAAGGGCCATATACCACATGCCCAGGGATTTGAAAGTGATAAAGCAATCTATTAAAGTGTCATTTAAAATATGTACTATCCTCCTATCTTCATAATGACCCGGAAGGCCAAGTTCAAATTTGGAATCCTCTGACTTCTCAGATTTTCTTGCCAGAATATAGCAGCATGGGGAGAGCTGGCTCCTGGCTTATGGCTCCCGGATCCCTACCCTCAGCCTGTTCCCCACTTCTCTTCCTACTCCCAGCTATGCCCATCACTGTAGTGGCTTTTTGTACATGTGTGAGTACATCATAACCTGCACAGTGAAAATGGGTGGACAGCAGTCTTTACATCCCCTCTGGCTTTCATGTGCCATGTGCCCTCGGGAGGACAGATCCAGGGAAGAGCCAACTTGGGCAGGGAAGTCCAGGGTCTCCGTGACCAAGAGAATGGTCCAGAAGGGAGGGTGCAGGTTGAGGTAGGCAAGTGCCCTTGGCCTGTGGCCTCCTCATCCCCTGGGAAGACATGATGGGAGAAGGACTAGAGTGGAGACTTCTAGGGCGGATGACTCAGTGCAGGGATGTTTTCTGCATGGGCTTAAGAATGGCGCTGCCCTCCTCAGTCAAGCCGGCTGAGCTTAGGTCACTGCTCCTTACCCAAGGGACGTGGGACACCTTGGTTGGTATTTCCTCTAAGAAGCCACACAATGGTAGTGGGAGGTGGTTCTTAGGAATTTAAATCATGAACGGAGGGGCTGAGGGAAATGTCTTGGAGCTGGTTTGTACCAGCCACAGCGTCTTGAAGAGATTGTCGCTTAAGTCCTATTCTCTGGATTATTGGAGGTCTCCTGGTTCCAGTCCTTTCTTAGGCTTCTTTGATCAGCTATGCCTTCCATTCCGTGAGCTTTCTAAGGCTTGCACCATTCAGAGATAGTTACTGTGCCTGTAACCAAGAAACCCTACAAGATGCAGGCCGTGTTACAAAGAATTCCATGTGCCACATTAGAGCGGCTGAACTTTAGTCTGCAGAAAATTGGAGGCTTTTAAACAGAGAGCTGGCTTTTTTTTTTTAATGTCTCTAGAGAGACACAGAAGATGGGCTGAAAGGGAAGAAACTCGTCTGGCCTTCCTTGCTCCTCCAGCACTTCAAACGGTGGATTAAACAGAGGCACCTATTAAGAAATATAAGTTCAACTTCAAGAAAGAAAGAAGAAATCTTCAGGGTAGGTAGGTGAGAGAGACACCAGGAGACTGGCGATGAGCAATTGAGCTCATTTTCAGGCAAGAACAAAGATTCAAGGCCGACTCCCAGGAATTAGAGATCGGGCAGTACAACATCAAATCCCAGTTCAATTCTAGAAGACATTATAGAACAGATGGTTTCTGAGCAGGGAGAAGCCAACGGAGGTTCAGTATGACCAAGTCATGCCAGACTCCTGTCAGCCCCAGCCTGCTCCTGTATAGCTCCATGAACTGGAAGTCTTCAGCAGTCAGATGTATATTAGGTGCCTTGGCCTCACCACTAGTGCGGTCTTACTAACGCTGCCCTAAACTTGATATACGTGCCCTGATTCCACTCAGTCAGCTTTTCCCTAAGCCTATAAGGTCTCTTAGTCTCTTGCTGAAACCATTATCTCAGCCCACCTGTACAGGGTCTTGAAATCCTGTTAATCCCTTGCAAAGTTCTTCCTGGAGAAAACTCTCCCTTGAGAGCCTGTCCTTGTGGTGGATGTCTGCTGTCTCTCCATGACCAGAATCCACTTCCCCTTGTGCTATAGCAGCTTTGTACCTGGCCTTGATAAAGGACCCTTCCTCCACTCCCACTTCTGTGCTCAGCTGGGGAGAGCTCACTTTGCCTCCAGCTCTAGAGCATATCTTTATCATATGAGCAAGGAGCCACCACTGAAGAGTTTTAGTATGTCCCTATGAGGACAGAGTCAATGGCAGGATGATGTGATCAGAGATGCATCTGGGTAGAATCCCTCTGGGTGCAGGGTGAGGAAGAAACTGCATGCAAGAAGACCAGCTGGAAGACTGCAGGGAGTTTTGAGGAAAGAAATGGCAGTTTGGACTAGCATATTGGCAGGAGGTGGAAGAGAAGTAGATCGACTCGAGTGACTTTTAGGAATTAAAGTCAACAGGCTGGTGATGAATTGGATATGGGGGATGGAGGGAGAAAGAGATGTCACAAATGATTCCTAAGTTTGCGCTTTGTGCAAGTGAATGGATCACGGTGACTTCACCGATAGAGGGAAATCAGAAAGAGAAGCAGACTTGAGGAAGGGAGTCATGAAGAGCATGGCTTCAGTTCGGAGTATTTTGAAACACCTAAGAGAAAGTGTTAAGAGGCAATTGGATATACAAATATGGAACACTGAGGATGTATCTGAGTTGGAGATATTAACTTGCCAGTCCACGTAGAAAGCCAAAGACGTGCATTATATCAGTGAGAGGAGAAGAGCGACCAGAGACCAACCTCATAACTGCCCCCTCTGTGTTCCCTCCGACAACTCTCTCTTTCCATCTTACATTTATGCTCTTGGTTTTTCTACCTCTCAAAATGCACGCACACATGACTTGTTCCTACTTAAACCCAATATTCCCCCCCTGCTAATTTCTGCAGATGGTATTTTGACTTTGTTAAATATTTTTCATGGCAGAATCATAGCAATGCCTTGCACAGAGATGGCAAAAGAGATGTGGGCAGACGATGAGGCTAATTCTACTTTGTCTTTTATTGGTTCTTGAAATGGAGACACCAGGCATCTGGAATCTGAAACCCTGTACTCTATGCGTCCAGACCTGCTATTCCATACTTCATGAAGCATCTCCAGTTTGGGAGATTACACATTAGGACAGGAATGGATGAACTAGTTTATGTCCTGTGGACAAGGGTCCAGCACAGAGAGCAGGCTGGAAGCCATGCAGGATGGGGAGCAAGGTAACTTGGGGATATTATCTGACTTATTCCATGTGGTCCCAAGAATAAGGGCAGGATCCATGACTTACACCTCTTGTGTTCTTGGGCCAGGACAGGCCTGTTACAAAGCGGGCTTCAATAAATGTGTGTTAATAACTCTGCAGATGATGAATATACGGAGCAGTGATGAGGCCTGGCTGAGGATGCTGAAGATGTCATTCAGACATCCTGGCATATATTACCCTTAAGTGCTGCCTCGGTGGTTGGGCATCTGCACTTAGAACCCAGCAGAGTCTTGCCCCTGATATCAAGATATCCATGGGCCTGCCTCCCGCCGTCCCTCCCTCACCCTACCCTCCGCCCAAGAACCTGTGGAATTCAGTCAGACACCAGAGACTCCAGGAAGGTCCTAGAGAAGAGGCGATCAGGGGTGAGACTCTCTCAATCATTTATTGCAGCTCTCATTGGCTTTCCTAGAATCAGCCAGAGCTGAAATCTGATTGTGGAACCTTGGATTCTGGATTGCGGGGGTATGGACCCAGGGAACATTTATTAAGCAAGACTATATGTAATGTCCACTTAATTCTCACTGCACACTGGCGTTCTTATTACTTTTGCTTAGGGAACTGAGGCTCAGAGAGGCTCAGATTGTCCAGCCTGCAAGCAGTGGAGCATGCATCAAATCGAGACCAGCCCAATTCCACAGCCTGTGTTCCTTCCACTCAACTTCACAGCCTCTCTTCAAGGTCTTGATGAGGGGGTCTCACCTCATACACACTCTCCAGTGAGTGTAAAGAGAACACCTGAGCTAGAGCCACTTTCTCCTAACGTATTATGAGGATACTCTGGCTTAGAGTAGAAATCAGAACTCAAACCACACCTTACTCTCTGCTGGGCCATGCTGCCGGTGAATCAGGCCAGCGCCCCTTGTTGACACGCTTTCTAAATGATCATTCTTCTCTTTCATTTTTTAAATTTGGAACCAATTTGCTCCTCTCTGCTTGATTAGGATCTAACACTTGCCTAGTCAAAACAAATGGAGTGATAATCAGAGCTTGCTTTTGTGCAGCGTGTTGCAGTGGGTGCCAGCCTTCCCCAGCCCCTCCCTGGCTGGAATACAAACACCTTCCTCAGGTAAGCTAAGCTCTACCACGATTCTAAGCTTACTCTGATAGAAAAGAGTGAGATGAGAGCCTCATCTCTGCCTGAGGGAGTCGGGGGGCATTCTTCCTGCTGCTGCGTAAGTGGAAACTGCCACGTGACCTACAGCCATCTCCTTCCCCTCGTTCTGCTGGAGAGATCCACGCACCTGGTTTTCACTTCAGCAACTCTGCTCATCCTTGCTGTGGCAGATCCCTCTTCTCAATCCCAGCAGCACGCCTGGGCAGGAGCAGGGACAGGCAGTCCTGCTCCGAATGGAGCCCTTGGCTAGACCCACAGTGTTCCCACCCACCTGACTTGAAAATATCCACAGCCATTGCTTTCCTGAGCGTCTGCTATGTAGGGGCCTGTCTCCATGCTAGGTACTTTACATAAATCATGCTATTTAATTCTCTCAACAATCCCTTCCTTCAAATATTTATTTTGCATTTCCTGAGTGCTAGGCACTGTCCGAGGGATGCAGCAAAGAACCAAAGCAAGCAAACCCCTCTCCTTGTGGAACTTATGTTCTTTTGTGGAGGAGCACCTCTCTAAATGATACTGCTACCCCCATTTTTAAAGAGAAAAATAAGGTTCTGGGAGTTTTCATAACTTGGAATTTCACACAGCTGGTAAAGAGAAGAGATGAAATGTACGTGCTGGCTTCTAAGACCCGAACTTATGCTCCTTCCCTCACATCCTACCTCTTGCAGCTGATCGCAGGTCTTACTCCAGAATTCCTATGATTGAAGGGGTAAGATCAAGATATAACAGCTTGTGCCTGGGTTCGCACAGCTAGCAAGTTCCCAGGGACAGTTGCAAACTGGTTCTTACTGATTCTAAAGGTCTTTCAGTTAATCAGGTCACAGAGCGTGGAAAAGCATCATAATTCTAGCTTATGGACAAGAGTACCCACTCTGCAAAGGCATGGCTCCAGCTGCTGTGTCTGCATGGGTTCATCTGCTCCTCCTAGCTGACCTATGAATGTAGGTAATTTTAGTATTATTTCCTTCTTACAGATGAGGAGACTGAAGGATTGAGTGTTTATGAAACTCCCCCAAAGTCATGGAGCTAGGAAGGGGCAGAGCTGGGATGTGAACCCAGGCTGGCTGGTGCCGGGTCCAATTCCTCCCCACTATGTCTACTCACTCCTCAAAGATGAGATACAAATTGATCTTGCATTAAAGGAAGCCTAGATTCCCAAACATCCCCAGGGCTATACTATCATGCCACTTGCTCGCAAGTTTGAAAGGTCTTTTCTCATAAAGAGCAAAAGATGTGGAGGACTAGGAGTTCAGTCTTGACAGGCATGCAGGGGAAAAGTGTTACTGGCAAGAGGAAAGGGTGTGCAAAGGTCCAGGGGTAAGGAAGAGCACATCCTGGTTCCCCAAAAAATGGGCCAGATGATCACTCACTCCTTTTGACACCAGATGTGGAAACGGTGCTCTCCCAACCAGGAAGATCCCCTCCCTGGCCAGCTCCTTCTGGGGAGCATCTTTCTCCTCCTGGGACTGGTGCTGTAACATGTCCAGGGGATCTCCAGGCAGAGCAGCTACAGACTTTGTGGGGCCCAGTGCAAAATGAAAACGTGAGGACCCCTGTTCAGAAATTATTAAGAATTTCAAGATGGCTACAGTAGATCATTAAACCAAGCGTGGAGCTCTCCTAAGCACAGGGCCCTGTGCAACTGCACAGGCCACATGCCCACAAAGCCAGGCCTGCCCCTGGTCTCCCTGAGCTACAATGTCACCTCCCTTATCTCATTTTTTCTTCATGACAATTCTGGGAACTGAGTATTGTCACGCCCAAGTTCCAGCTGAGGAAACTAAATCTGTAAGGCCAAGAATGACTTGATCAAGTTCTCGGAATTAGTAACCATGTCAAGATCAGAATAATAATGAAATGACAACTAATGCATAACATTTGTGGAGTCCCGGGGCTCAAAGCTGAGATCCTCTGACGCCAAAGCCCATGTTCTTACACAGTCTGCTACTGTGCCTCCTGCCCACAGCTCAGGGTTTCTGTGTCTAATCCCGACTTCAGACAGTTTTGTGCCTGGATTGTAAAAAGGGCCTGGACCAGTTAGGCTTTGCCAAGAGATGGAATCAACACATGTCAACAACCATCCAGTGCCATGAACATCTTCCCAAAGCCTAGAGAGGAAATCCAAGTGGAGACGCCGGGTAGCCTGAACTTCTTAACAAACTGTTGTTGCTGCCGAGGCCACCTCATCCCTGGGCTATCCCAGGGACCAGGCCTCCACGCTGCACTCAACAAGCAGATCGAGAAGCTTCTCTCCTTGATAACCAAACACATCCATTCAAGGCAACAGAGTTTTCTATTCATTTATCACAAATTTTCAGGAGGTTTAAAAACAGAACCCCAAGTTCACACCCACTCACTCTTTTACCCTATTTAGTCCATTTAGACCAAAATTAAGAAGACTCTGTTATCCAGGTCGTTTCTTTCCCGTGTGATGGAACATAATCCAACCACATCCTGAGATGTGCAAAGTGCTTAAGACCCTGGAGTCGGGCATAACTGAGTTTAGGCCCAGCCCCTCGTGGTACCAGATGTGTCAACTTGAGCAAGTATCAAACCTCTCCTAAGCCTCAGTTTCTTCATCGTGTAATAAAGGAATGCCCAGTTCATAAGGTTGCGACTCTTAAGCGCCCAGCACATTGGTAACGTGCTTCATGGGTGTTGACCATTAGTAGCGGCGTGATTGGCAGTAATGTTATTAAGTTGTTCTCAGCTAACTCCTCTGCTGGTTCAGTCACGTATTCATTCATTTATCAACATATAGAAATATTGCTGCATACGTCCTATGTCCAGCTCTGCACCACAGTTTGGAGAAACAGAATGAGATTGAGGCCCAGATCCAGAGGAGCTCACAGACTAGTCAGCAAGGAGGAGGTAAATGTGGACCTAAATAACTAGACTACAGAGAAGACAATGTTCACGGAGAACTGGAAACAGGACCTCAGACTGGGTGAACTAAGGAAGTCTTCTTGGAAGAGGAAATATTAAGCTGGGCTGTTAGACTGAACAGTAAGCACTCAGTAGGCAGTGTTTCAATTACCGGCCAATGAAAGCCACACTACCTCTTAAGAATGGACCTCTCTATAGTTCCCCGACGGCATGGCTGCATGCAGATATTCTCCAGCTCAGAGTTTGACTTTCACTTTTGAAAAGGTAAAACAGATTTTACTTCTGAAATTAAAAAGAGTATTTTTTCATATTCCAAAGGTGTATAGTTGGGACTCAGGCAGTAGAAATTTATAAACAGGGGCCCTTTGAACGAGGAGGGAAGACAATGACTTAGGAGTAAGGAGTCTATCATGTGTCGCAGGATATTTTCTAAATGCTTAGCCCACAGACGTATGCACATAAAAAGGTTTGTCATTTATCATTTAAGTGACCCATAACGACATCTACTCTCCCCTTTGCCCTGTGGCAGCAGGTTCTCGTGGCTCCTTCTTTGATGGCTTGAGCACCAGTGTCCATTTCCCCATCTGCCTTAGAGGACACATCTGATTAATCCAAAACAATTATGATGATCCCATTTCTCTTGCCAGTGATTCATGCAGGGGAGCTATGTGACCCAATTCTGGAGAACAGACTTGAGCAGAAATCAGCTGGGCGGCTTCCGAGAAAGGTTTCCTCTCTGATAAAAAAAAAAAAAATGGCACCAGAAATGTGGTGTCATATCTTGTTTTTCACGTTCTTGTTCTTTTGGATGGTGTTGATTCTGGGTGTGATGCCTAATATTGCTGAATCTACTTCACGACCATGAAGAAAAGCTAGCTTGTACAGAAAACTGACCTATCACAACAGGAGAGGAGAAAGCCAAGAATAACCAGATCACCAGTGACATCATTGAGCTGCTGAATTATCCAACCTTGGCGCCACCCTACCTTCCAAACTTCTCCTTATGTGCAGTAACGAACTATTCTTATTGTGTAACCTGAAAGAATCAAAGCCCTTTGTTACGTGTGGCTAAAAACACGCTTTCTGATGAAGCTCTAAGATAGCGGCTTTTGAAATCAAAGAATTGGTCCTGGAAAGGCCTTGTAATTCTCATTATATAGGTCCTTCACTTCCGTAGTTAAATTTACCCCAATCTATTTTTATTCTTTTTGTTGCGATTGTGAATGGTATTGTATTCTTGAGTTCTTTTTCTGTTGGTTCATTACTGGAGTATAGAAATGCTACTGATTTATGCAAATTGATTTTATACCCTGCAACTTTGCTGTAGTTGTTGATTACTTCTAACAGTTTTCCAATGGATTCTTTGGGGTTTTCTATATATAAGATCACGTCGTCTGCAAACAGCGAGAGTTTCACTTCTTCGCTCCCTGTTTGGATTCCTTTTATTCCTTTTTCTTGCCTGTTTGCTCTGGCCAGGACCTCCAGTACTATGTTAAATAAGAGTGGTGATAGAGGGCATCCTTGTCTTGTTCCTGTTTTCAGGGGGATGGGGTTCAGTTTTTGCCCATTGAGTATGATGTTGGCTATGGGTTTGTCATATATGGCCTTTATTATGTTGAGGTGGTTTCCTTCTATGCCCATTTTGTTCAGAGTTTTTATCATAAATGGCTGTTGGATCTTGTCAAATGCCTTCTCTGCATCTATTGAGATGATCATGTGGTTTTTATTCCTCAGTTTGTTGGTGTGGTTTATCACGTTGATTGATTTGTGGATGTTGAACCATCCCTGTGTCCCTGGTATGAATCCCACCTGATCCTGATGTATGATTCTTTTGATGAATTGCTGAATTCTGGTTGCCAAAATTTTGTTTAGAATTTTTGCATCTATGTTCATCAGTGATATTGGCCTGTAGTTCTCTTTTTTCGTGGCGTCCTTGTCAGGTTTTGGTATCAGCGTGATGTTGGCCTCATAGAATGTGTTAGGAAGTGTTCCATCTTCCCTAATTTTTTGGAATAGCTTGAAAAGGATAGGTATTAAATCCTCTCTGAAAGTTTGGTAGAATTCCCCAGGAAAGCCATCTGGTCCTGGGGTTTTATTCTTTGGGATGTTTTTGATTGCTGTTTCAATCTCTTTCCTTGTGATTGGTCTGTTCAAATTGTCTGCCTCTTCTTGAGTGAGCTTTGGGAGATTGTAGGAGTCCAAGAATTTATCCATTTCCTCTAGGTTATGCATTCTGTTGGCATATAGTTTTTTGTAGTATTCTCTTATAATCTGTTGTATTTCTGCAGAGTCTGTTGTTATTTCTCCTCGCTCATTTCTGATTTTGTTTATTTGAACTTTCTCCCTTTTTTTCTTTGTAAGTCTGGCTAGTGGTTTGTCAATTTTATTTATCTTCTCAAAAAACCAGCTCTTTGTCTCATTGATCCTTCCTACTGCCTTTGTCGTTTCAATAGTGTTTATTTCTGTTCTGATTTTTATTATTTCTCTCCTTCTGCTGACTTTGGGCTTCATTTGCTCTTTTTTCTCTAGTTCAGTTAGGTGTGCTTTAAGGTTGCTTATTTGGGATTTTTCTTGTTTGTTAAGATGTGCCTGTATTGCGATGAATTTTCCTCTTAACACAGCTTTTCCTGTATCCCATATGAGTTGCTATGGCATGCTATCATTTTCACTTGTTTCCAGGTATTTTTTTATTTCTTCTTTAATTTCTTCAATGATCCATTGCTTGTTCAGTAGTGTGTTGTTTAGTCTCCAAATCTTTGTGCCTTTCTCAGCTTTTTTCTTGTAATTAATTTCTAGCCTTATAGCACTATGATCTGAGAAGATGCTTGTTATTATTTCAATTTTTTTAAATTTGTAGAGGCTTGCCTTGTTTCCCAACGTATGGTCTATCCTAGAGAATGTTCCATGTGCACTTGAGAAGAATGTGTATTCAGCTCTTTCAGGGTGGAGTGATCTATATATGTCTATTAAGTCCAATTGTTTTAGTTTTTCATTTAGCTCCACTATTTCCTTGTTGATTTTCTGTCTGGATGATCTGTCCATTGATGTGAGTGGGGTGTTGAGGTCCCCTACTATTATTGTGTTGTTTTTAACATCTTCCTTTAGGTCTGTTAATAGTTGCTATATGAATCTTGGTGCTCCTGTCTTGGGTGCATAGATATTTATAAGCATTATTTCTTCTTGATGAAGTGTCCCTTTGATCATTATATATTGTCCCTCTGTGTCTCTCTCTACCTGTCTTATTTTGAAATCCACTTGGTCTGATATGAGAATTGCAACACCTGCCTTTTTTTCCTTGCTATTTGCTTGAAGTATCGTCCTCCACCCCTTCACCCTGAGTCTGGGTTTGTCCTTGGGGCTGAGGTGTGTTTCCTGGAGGCAACAAATTGTTGGATCTTGTTCTTTAATCCATTTTGCCACTCTGTGTCTTTTTATTGGAGAGTTCAATCCGTTTACATTGAGAGTGATTATTGATGCATGTGAACTTAATGCTGTTAATCTGTCGCTCATTATCTTGTTTTCCTGTGTTTCTTTTCCTGTGTGCTTTAGACTACCCATTTAATATTGCAATTTCTTATGCTGGGTTTCTTAGATTTTTCCTTATTTATGATTTGTGACTCTGTTCTGTACTTTATTTTAGTGTCTACCTTGAAGTTTGTATTTAGAATCTCGTGTACAATATAGTCTATTCTCTGGTGGTCTCTTACCTACTTGACCAATACTGATTTAGACCCTTTGCTCTTCCCCTCCTAAATAATTATTTTCATTTTTTATTCCAACTCGTCTTACTAATTTGTAGTTAGAGTGCTAAGATCGTCCTTGCTTTGGTAGTTTCCTTATCTCTACCCTAATGCTATAATTGAATATTTGCTATCCTGTTCTGGTTCTATCCATCGGTCTCCCTAGTCTGTGGATTGTGTCCCCTTTCTCCCTTTTTTCTTTTTTCAGGTATGAGAGCCTTCTTGAGGATTTCTTATAATGGAGGGCTTTTAGTTACAAATTCCCTTAACTTTTGTTTGTCTGGAAAAGATTTAATTTCTCCCTCATATCTGAAGGAAATTCTTGCTGGATAGAGTATTCTTGGCTGAAGATTTTTATCCTTTAAAGCTTTGAATATATCACTCCATTCTCTCCTAGCTTGTAGGGTTTCTGTAGAGAAATCTGCTGACAGTCTGACAGGGGCTCCTTTATAGGTTATTCTCTTTTTTCCCCTTACTTCCCTGAGTATTCTCTCCTTATCTTTCCTATTTGCCAACTTTACTACTATGTGCCTTGCAGTAGGTCTTTTTACATTGACAAATCTAGGAGATCTAAAACCCTCCTCTACACACATTTCTCCATTGATCCCCAGATTTGGGAAGTTCTCTTCAATAATTTCGTTAAGCACACTTTCTGTTCCATTTTCCTTTTCCATATTCTCGGGAATTCCTATGATCCTTATGTTCTTACTCCTCATTGAATCCATGATCTCTCGGATATTTTCCTCATTTTTTAATTCTTAGTTCTCTTTCTTTCTCTGTCTGGTGCCATTCAGCCTGTCTGTCCTCGATTATGCTAATTTTCTCCTCTATGTTGCCTACACGGGCATTCAGGGAATCCGTATTCTGTTTTATCTGGTCCATTGTGTTTTTCATCTCAAGTAATTCTGTTTGATTCTTCTTTATGATTTCATTCTCTTTTGTAAAGTAACTCCAGAACTCGGCTTGTTTCTCTATCTTTCTCTCTACCTCATTGAGTTTTTTGATTATAGCTGCTCTGAATTCATTATCACTTAGTTTACCTAATTCCAAGTCCTCAGGACTTAATTCTGTGTTTTTATTGTTTTCCTTCTGGTCTGGGGCTTTTATAAATTGCTGGATGGTAGAGGAGCGGTTTTTTCGCATGGTGGTAGAATTCAGTTGTAGTTACAGCCTGTCGCCACTAGATGGGGGTCAAGAGCAGCGTGTTATGAGCTCTCAGAATTGGGACAAGATGGCTGCGCCCAGTGGTTTTGCCGGGGGTGGGGGGTGGGGGGTTGGGGGCCGGGGAGGGCGCTCTTACTCACACGCGCCGGTCTGGGTTCAGATCAGTTCTGTTCTCTGGTCTCCCAATGCCCTTGATTTATGGGATCCCCATGGACGGAAGCATTCCCCCCGTCAGCGGGTCTCCACTGAATCAGCGACAGGAGTCTTGGATGATCCCCTGGTCACGCGGCCCCTTCCCCGCTCCTTCCTGACCCGGGCCGCAGCGATCGCAGACTCTAGGGGAGGGAGTGATGTTCTCTCTACCGTTCCAGCGCCTCCGAAGGTGTAAGCAAGGTTTATGATCTCCACCTTCTTGGTATTGTAGGTCTCTAACAAGCTGGCATTATGTTTATTCTCTGAAATTCACTTCTTCCAATCTTTTGTTGTATTTTGGAGGGGAGAGAATCCCGAGTCAGCTCACCCCGCCATTTTGCTCCTATGCTCGAGTAGAAGTCAGGCTTGAGAGGCAAGATGGAGATGAGATCGGATGAGAAAGAAAAGTTGAGTAGCTGGCAGCTTCCACTTGCAGGATAAGAATGTGATGTTTGCCACCCTTTGTTAGACGGCTGGAAGAATCGTTAGCACCAAGATGTGGAAATTAAAGATAGTGTGGAGCAGGGGTTGCAAAGTCACATGACTACGGGAGACAGGTGGCGCCACAAAGGGAACGGAGATGGGGTGACTGTGTTGAAAGTAAACACCTGCTTGCTATTTAGCTCCTGTCAGTTTTTTGCCACGAGGAAGCATGGGCCCAGCGTTGCCAGATCTTCTGATTTTCAAGAGAAACTTGAAAACTTGATGTTTGTCTTAATTTCCCAATTTTCCAAACACTATGTGAGCCAAATACAATGTTTTTGAGGACCAGATATGGCTCCTGGGGCACTAGCTGCGGTCTTTGGTGTAGTTTCTAATACTTAAAAGCAGAGGTCAGGATATTGTGTCCTTTCCTGACCTTGCCAATAGCTGGCTGTATTACCCTTCCCTCTCTAGGACTCAGTTTCCTCATCTGTAAAATAGAGTCTTCTAGGCTGTAAGCTCTTTGAGGGCAATTATTATGTCTCTTTTGCTCATCATGATCCCCCCAGAGCACAGCAACATGCCGGGAGCATAGCTAGTGCACAGAAAATGTTTGTTGAATGACTGAATAAATGAAAGAATGAGTGAGGGTCCTAACATCCAGTCTTCTGGTTCCTTACTGTCAGTTCTGACCAGTCTTCTCTCTGCAACTCCTCGTCCTATTGACCAAGACATAAACCCTGGTCCCCAACTCTGCTGCTTGCTCAATTTATATTTCCCTTTATCCACTTTCACTCATTTAGTCATTCATCTATGAAATCTTAACGTAGTCCCACTCTCCTAGGTTAGGTCCCATGCTGGGCACTGGGCATAGAGACAACGACCTTAGCTCTGCTCTCAAGCAGCACCCAAACTAGAGAGGTCGAATAATAGGTGAGCCTGGAAGAGGAATGCCATGTGATCAACTCTCTAGTGGAGATGTGTGCAAGGAGCCATTTTGGCGTATCTTTTTGACTCAGCTGTCTAACTCACCCATAATCCTACCTTAGAAAACACATTCTAGAATCCCGGTGCTGCTCCCTGACTTCTGAAAATTCATGTCAGAAGTCCCACTCTGCTCCCTCCTGACAGTTCTTCTCAGCATAATCTTGGCTGTCCCAATCTCCCTCAGGTACCATCCATGGAGCCTGCCTTTCCTTCCAAATTGTGTTTTCTTCTCAAGGCGCTTGACCCCTCAGCCCTTCAGCATTAAATATCCTAAACCTATATCTTAGCCTTATTCATCAAGGGAGTTCCTTGAAGACTCTTTCCAACTTGAAGAACCCTAGTTCTGATTTCACATGAACTCCATGATTCTGCTGATGACTGATCCTGGACATGTGCCCTCCTGACACAGGGGACTTCATTTAAACAGTAACTCCTCAACAGAAAGAGTCAGCTCCGGACAGCGCTGCCATAAAGGGTTTCCATTTTTGCCAGAACTACTTATCTCCTGTTCTATGACTATGATTATGCAAACAATTGCTGGAATCTCTTTATTCATTTATTTTTTATTTCTGACTACAAACTGACCAATTTTTTCCTAGCTCATTGCTTTCACACAATATATTGCCACATGCAGCCAACACACACTCCTAGTATCTTATTTTCCAATTCTTTCTTAGAGCCATCAGTCAATCAGGTGCATGGTCTGCCTCCCAAGTTATCACAAGGGACAGTGTGACCAAATGTTTGCTGCTGCCCACTAGGGAGAACCATGCTAGTGGCCTCTGACAGCAGTTTCCAGGCGCCTCATCTTCCAACTGCTAAGCTAATGCTGCATATTTTCAGTTGTTATAAAATCACCCCACTCCTGGTACTAATTTCTGTGTTGCAAAGAGAGCTAGGCTATGTTGTAATAACAAACGAATCCTGAAGTGTCAATTGTCTAATGCAGACAATGCCTACTTCTTGCTCATGCCACGTGCCCAGTGTTGGCTGGCAGGAGCTGTGCTCTGCCCCCACCTCAGGGAGGCTCCACCAGAAAGTGCTTACGGTCCTCTCAGCACATGGCTTCTGGGTGGATGGTGGCTGAGTGACAGTGGGGAGATCACGCAGGCTACTCCCTGCCTCAGCCTGCCTCTGAGCCAGGACTAATGTCCTGGCCCTGTCTACCTGCAGGAAAACGGGACAGAGTTCCCTTGGATGCCCAAAGGGAGGACCAGATATGAGTGAGCACCACAAGTTTCTACCACATTTACTTAATATCGTCTTTCAATTGAATGACTTTTACATAAAAAGCTCTCATTTAAATTAGAACTTGTACTTCTTGAGAGAAATTATATGTATAAGGAAACTTAGCATAACTGGTATCATTTGCCAAAAATGGATGATAAGCACAAATATATCAGAAACAGAAACGAAGTACACTTTAAAATTTTACGTAGACATTGTCGATAAAGGGTCCAAGTCGAAAACCCCTCTTTCTTTATAAAAAACAAGGAGGTAAGCTAACGATAGAGAGGTGTTAAAGATACACTAGCCCCAAACTCAGACACTCTCCTTGGCAAAATCAGACAGAAAGAGAAGTAAAATGTGAGTAACGTCCTAATTATGTGACTCGGTGTTATTTAACGCCCTGTCCACGTAGCTTCTAGAATGATGTAGTATATACCAGCGGTACTCACACCTGTGAGCTACTCTGACCTACAGCATGTCTAGGTGAACAGAATCAGATATTTGGGGCCTGGTCTGACCGCCACATTTATAGGCAGATTCCTATATCCTTACCTATAAGGATAGCCTCATCAGAGTTGCTGTGTTTGCAGGAGCAAGACAGCGTGTGAGAGGGCAAAATCGGTCTGTTCATATTTTGGTAACAGTCGCACCACCTCCCACCACAGTTGTGACAACCAAAAATGTCTCTCCTACCTGACAATGTCCCTGGGTTGGATTCCAAGAACTCTTAGCCGAGAAATGTTGGTTTAACTTAAATCCAAAAAATTGGAGAGACAGCTTGAGGAGTAAGGAATTTGGCCTCTAGAGAGAGGTCTGACCTTTGTCCTCGCTCTTGGGAGAATTTCCTGAGTGACTGGAATGTCTCTGTTATTCATGAGGGGCCGCACCCGAATAGTTTATGCTAATGAAGTTCCTCAAAGGGGGCCCAGAGATAGTTTATAAACTGTTACCCAACTGCCTGAGAGGGGGCTGGCCGTGCCCGGACCACAAAGACCAACCCTGTGCTCAGAGGCTTTGAGCTTTGCAGCAGCAGCCTGACGTGGGTGGAGGGGAAGAGGGCTGGAGATGGAGCTCAGCCACATGGGCAATCACTCAATCAGTCATGCCGAAGTCATGGAGCCTCAATGAAAACTCTGGACAACAAAGCTTGGAGGAACATCCTGCCTTGGCAATACCACATGTGAAAGGCCACACCTGATGTCCGGAGGATGAGGCATCTCTGAGGAAGACAGAAGCTCTGCATTTGGAACTGCCTGCCTGATTCTGCCCTATATGCCTCTTTCTTTGGCTGGTTCTGATGTGTATCTTTTTGCTATAATAAAGCACAATCATAAGTATAGCACTTTCCTGAGCTCTGAGAGTCATTCCAGTGAAATATTGCACCCGAGGGTAGTTGTGGGAACCCCAAAATTTGTAACCAGCTGGTCTGAAGTGAGAGTGGCCCTGAGGATCCCTGAACTTGTGGCTGGAGTCAGAAATCTTGGGCAGACTGGGCATCTAGAAGACTATATCCTTAACCTCCCGTTTGGCTAACTCCAAGTACAGGTGTAATAGGGTCATCTATTTTTAACCATCAATTTTATTAATTTTGTCTTAAAAATCTTTTCTCTGGTGGCTCAGCATAGCTGCTGTGTTCAAGAGCTTTAGCTCACTGTAACAGCCAGGAGTAGTTTCCAACACATTAAGTCACATAGGTGTGGTGGAAATAGCCCGGACCTCGGAATCATGACTATAAATCCTAATTCTGTCCCTTTGCTTATATATAGTGGGCAAGTGACTTCACCTTTTTGAGACATGCTGTCCTCATGTGTAAAATGGTGATGACAGAACTTTCATTCGTCCATTCACTAAGTATTCAGGGAGTGCCCACCATGTGCCAGGCATTGAATTGGCCCCCAGGGTACAGCAGCGAACAACACGAGGTCCCTGCCCTCAGGGAGTTCACATTCCAGTAGGAGAGATGGACCACAAATGAACAACTTCAGATGATGAAAAGCGCCACCAAGGAAATGAAGCAGGTAAGGGAAGAGAAAGGGACAGTAGGAGTGGGTGTTCTTTTCAACAGAGCCCTTCGAGAACACCTGAGGAGAATCATTTGTGCAAAGGTCCTGAGGTAGGAACAAGTTTGGCATATTTGAACTACAGAAAACACAGTCATCAAGGATTAAAGAAAATTAAGCCTACAAAATTAATGAACTCAGTACCTGGCACTTAAATGAAAATTCAAGGATCTTTTAGGTGAATCTGCATAAATGTGTGTTGAATGTTACCAGAAAACACCCCAGGAATAATACTGATTGAATTCTATTGTGTGCTTCCCATAGATTTAATATCAACTAATGTATGTGATGCTCACAACAACCTCCTGAGGGAGATAACGTTCTCTTCACCATTTTGATAGATGAGGAAACTGAGGCAAGTGTCTTAAGTGAATTGCCCAAATTCACACAGCTTTTAAGTGGTAAAACTAGGAATAGGAACTGGGCAGTTGGCTCTCGATGACCTTGCCCCCGACCACTCTGCTGAACTGCACGTTTTAACAATAGCTCCAATCTAAGATCTGGTCTCTTTGTTGCGACCTCTCCAAACACACTTGGGCTTTTACTGTGAATTTCTTATTTAATAAATTAATTTATTCAACAAGCATTGATCAAACACCTGCCAGGTTCCCGGCCCTTGAACAGGCAGGGGGAATATAAAGAATGTGGCCCAGCCTCTATACCTCCTGGAGCGCAGGGGTAGAGACAAGGGCAAAATTATAATGTACTATTTCAAGCCTCGAAATGCCATTTAACTGTCTCATGCTCTTCAGCTTGTCTTCCCAACAGGGACATGTCAGCCGCGGCTGTGATGTACAAACTTTATTGCTAGGGTACCTGGACATTTTCATAAACAATGGAAAAAATATTAGTGGCTTCTGAGAAACAAAAAACTGTGGTAGTGGAATTACAAATTTCAGGAAATCTTCAATAGTGCTTAGAGATGATTCCGCTAACCAGGTTTTCTCAGCTGCCTGAATCTTGATTTTCTTCTCCCTGGAGCTTTCTTTATTAGATTTGGCTCATTGGATGAGGAACAAACCTTCCTTTCTTTTTAGTGTTCTTGCATATCATTTCTCCTCTCCCTGCTCCTCAAACTCATACACTTTGACAGGAAAATGCTGAGTCCTTTCTGCAGATGCCACGTGAGAGGAGGTAAGACGTGAATCTGTGTCTTCCTGTTTGACGGTAAAATGGGCTTGTCTGCAAGCCACTCTCTGCTGGCTTATCTGCTCAGACACAGGCCCTGTTGCCTTGGTTAATTAATCCTTGAGATTGACTTGGAACTTGTACATATCTCCTTCACAATCATTAAAAAGGCATTAACTGATTATTCAGGTGTAGAATCTACTCGGTTCTCCAACTTTACAGCCCTCTCAATCTCTTCCAGAAACTCCAAAGGCTCTTTGGCCCTGGCCCGGCTTTCATTAATTTTGGTTTGAATAACACATGGGAAGGGAAGCCTGGAATCTACAGATTTCATATCCTCACTTCTGTAACTCAGATCTCAACCTCATATAGCCCTTGTAATTTTGCCTCCCTTTCTATCATAATCCCTCACATTGTCTCCATTCCAAGCCCGGTTTCTGCATGCACACGCACACAAGCACACACACTCATGACCACACACATGCCTGTTATCAGGCTGTTATTGGCAGTCCACCAGCCAAACCCAGCCTGAAGTCATGATTTATTGTACCTGCTCGTGTGTTTTAAACAGTTAAATTTCAATGCTTTCAGGCAATAGGTGGGCTCTCCAGTTTGCCATAGTCTCCACCCATCTTTATTCTCCGGTTTCACTTGCTGATCTTACCTGCCTGGCCCCTGGAGCAATTTGAGTTAGCAATCCATATCTCTAGTCACATTGAACTACTTCCACTTTCCTAACCATGCCAAGCTGTGTCTTAGCTTTCTGCCACTGCACACGTACCTCCATACTTGGACTCTTTTTTCCTTCTCAAGCTGGTAATGATAGCTGCGAATGTGGTATGTGTGCTAACCGTTCTCGCAACAGGGAGTGTTGTCATGTCCATTCTTACAGAAGAGAAACCCGGGCTTAGA
Organism: Equus asinus; assembly: GCF_041296235.1. Lineage (NCBI taxonomy): Eukaryota > Metazoa > Chordata > Mammalia > Perissodactyla > Equidae > Equus > Equus asinus. The sequence goes on along the minus strand of NC_091803.1, from coordinate 10,165,962 downwards.
GAGATTAAGAGAACTGTTTAATATCATGTAGCTGATCAATGGCAAATCCCAGACTAGGAATCAGCTATCAGCTCCAAAACATACTCTCTCTTCTAACAAGTTATCTAGTCATTCTGCCTTCTTCTTCAATACCCAGTTCAGACAATCTCTCCTCTGTGAAGGCTTCTTTCACTTCCCACAGGCAGAATTAGTCATTCCCTCAGCACTATACATAACGTGTCTTTGTGAAGTCATCAAACTTTGTTGCATTTATTTGATTCCATGTACATATCCCCCTAGACGAATACTTCTCAGACTTGACAGTGACAGACATCCAAGAATATATCCAGAGATGGCCAGGTTTCCTTGAACCTCAATTTAAAAGCCCTAACTTAACAAACAAAACTATATTTAAAAATTACACTTTCCACACTGTAAAGCCACTTAGACTGTAAACACATTAAAAACTCCCACCCATACTAGTCTATAGACCTCTTGAAGGCAGGGACCATACCTTACTCATCTTTGGCCTCATTGCTCACCTTGGGCCTGGCCCAGAATGCAGTTTCTGAAAATGTTAGTTGAAGGAATGGAAGAATGGATGCTAATGTGGGCTTCCTAAGAGCAAGGGAGATGTGGCCCACGCTGCCAGGATAAATTAAGCTAAAATGAAAGGCTGACTTGGCAGAGCTGATTCCCCAAGGTCAGTGGCTGTAGTTCACACAGGTCTTATAGCCAAGACGGTTAAACTGGTTTTTACACAGGAGCATTGCACTTCCCACCCCACTGAGGTTAAGCAAGAACATGTGACCTGCTTTAGCCCATACAATGTGAGTAGAAGTGAAATATGTCACTTCTGGGTGGAAGGCTATTTAAGAGCTGGTGCACATTTGGCCACACTGACCATGCAACAGTCCAGATGGCAGAGGCTGCCTCTGCCTACACATCTGAGAAAGGATGACATGCGGCAGAGGCTGGAGCCTACTGCTGTGGACAAGAAGCGTGCCTGAAGGGGAAAGACCCCTTTGCTGTGTTAAGCCACTGGAATCTGGAGATTGCTACTCCAGGAAAACCTATTCTCTCATTCACTTGAAAATATTTATTGAGCACCTAATATGTTCTAGGCACTATGCTGGGAGCTAAGGATATAAAGGTGTGCAAAATCAGATATGGCCTTTGACCTGAGAGAAGTGCAAGTCTATCGGGGAAGACAAATACTTATTAAAGAGACTACAGGGTAACAACGACAGACGCTTTGAGAGGAGGAGCATGAGGCCATGAAACAAACTAACAGAATCAGGTGATCAGAAGACATTTCCCTGAGGAATTCACAATTGAGCAGAGAGCTGAAGGAAGGGAACAAGTAACTAGATAAAGGGTTTGGGGGAGAGGAGAGGCACACGTGAGACAGAGGAAACAGCATGTGCACAGACTCCAGGACAAGACCCCACGGTTTAAGGAGCTGCGTAAAGGCCAGTGAAGCACCAGCGAAACTAACTCAGAACGTCCCACTTTCTCTGACCACCAGCAGGACGGAAGCTGACAAGTGAGACAGTACAGGAGAAATTACTCAGGACCTCAAGGTCCTAGGAGCTAATTCACAGACGCCAGCTGAGTCTGAATCCGTGCTGCATGTCCTGAATGCCTGACTTCCTGCTTGATTTGTGTGTGTGTGTGTGTAACGGGGGCACTGTATCTAACTGCCTTGGTCCCCAGAAGTTTGTCCTTGAGGGGAAAGAGAGAAAAGTAGTGTTGAAGCAGCTTCCCTTGATATTGCCTCATAAACCCCCATTTCCCCTCATAGTTCATGAAAACAAAGTGCGGCGGCCCTGACGGCCATTGTCAGCTGATGGATAGAGGCTCCGGTCTCCATGGCCTGAAAAGATGCAAATGAGAAAGAGAGGAAATGGCCTAATCTTATGAGTCTGGCACCTTCGGAACAGAAGCCCAGGGGCATTTGAAAAAATGAGACAGGGGAGCAACATTTATTAAGTTCTAGGGCTTTCAGATATGGTGCCTTTTAAGTCTCTAACTTCTCTAAATTGTATACGTTAACATTCCCATTTTGCAGATGCTCCTGAGGCTAAACCATACAACAGATAAGGAAACTGAGACACAGAGAAGTCTCAAAAGCGGTAATGGTCAAGCCAAGACCCAAGTTCAGTTCCATCTGATCCCAAATCCTCCTGGCGTGAAGGGATAAGCTTCTGACAGTGCAAAAGTTAAAGCAGGAGTTAGAAAAGCAAATGCCTCCAGGAGCCAGTGCAGGCAAATGAGAGAAGCAGCCTGGGAGAGACACAGAAGAGGGGGGCCTGGACAGCATGTGTCTTTTTGAAAAGGGACAGCTACTAACCACCTCCTGTTGGTAATTACCATGTGGCACTGAGGACAGATCTCCCCATATTTCAGGAGAACCCCAAAATGCAGATAATTACGTGAAATCTCCAAACTGTTAAAATGCTAGCATCTAATACAACGACATACACACATACATACATGCCTACCTCTGCAGGGACCAAAGCTATATTTGAGCCTCATTTAACCCAGTGGTTCTCAATCCGGTGTGATGCTGGCTCCCAGGAGATAGTCGGCAATGTCTGGAGACACTTGTTTGTCAAAACTTGGGGCAGGAGTGCTACTCTCCTCTGCTGGAAGGAGGTCAGGGATGCTTCTAAACGTCCCCCCCATGCACAGGATAACCCCCACCAAAGAATTATCCAGCCCCAAGCGGCAATAGTGCTGAATTTGAGAAATCCTGGTTTCACATGTGGTCCCTCGAGCTCTGATGCCTGGTTTAAAGTTTTCTTCACCCAGCTAAGTCTTCTCCAGCTCTTATTACCCCTCACAGCTGTCCTATGCCAGGGATGGCATGATACTTGCTTTTCATTTGCTTTGCCTTGTTCCAGACCTGGGCTAATTCTTGAGTTACACTTGCAAATCCAGCTTAACGTTCAAGTGTATAAGAAACAGGAGCAATTCAACTCCAGTCAATAACATAAACAAAGCCTGGTTTAGATAAAGCCCATTACCAGGCCCAAAGTGGCCCAGGGCACCTCTGCTACTGCTGATTAGCCTAAATGCTAAACACAAACCAATTAACACACTCTAAGGCTGCTTATCTCCTGTCACTTACTGTGGAAATAAAGCCCAAGGCTAAATACACATATTGATTTAGCCATTAAATCCAGCATCACTCAAAATAAAACTCATTATATTATTGAGTAAAAACAAAGTCACCTTAGTTTTCGGATGGGGTATTATTAAGAAATTCCACTTTTACACTTTCCCATTGATTTCCAAAACCAGCCTGAGCACTTCCTTCTACCTGCCACCTTCTGGGTCTTAACCAGCCCCAAGGCTAACTTAGATAGTGGAGTTTTTGTATTTACCTTAACAGGATCTTTGCTTTTAGCCCTAAAAATACACACTCATATGGGAACCTTTTTTCTTTAAAATGCTATTTCAGCATAGGAGGGGAAATTTTATGCTTGAAAGAAAAGACATTAAATGGGAAGATGAGCTCGGATATTAAGTAACAACAACAAATACAAAAACCACAGGCATTATAAGAAAAATGGGTTAACTCTGAACATTAACCACAGGCACTGAGCTGATGCTTATGGACAAAAAAACAGAAATATCTTCCCAGTTCAGGTGGAAACCACTGACTGAAGAGTCTGAAAAAACGTAATCAGGAAATCACTTTGACCAGGTATTTTAATTTATTCTGTATAACATGCTATATGTCACATCCCACAGTGGGCCTTTTACTATTTTGGCAGCCATCACATTTTACCAAAATATTTTAGTCCTTCTAATGGGAAACAAAGCCCCAGTGGATGCTCTGTTTTATTCACCTTCGTATCCCACATGCTGGCCCAAGGTGTTGGCACCTAGAAACACTGTTGCATATGTAACGCAGAGACATTGGCCATGAGAGGTCTCATGAAATGGATGCTTCCAGAAGTGCCCACAGAAGTTAAGCATCTGCTTCTTGTGTTGAGTTTCCCCACAGATCTCATTTAAGGGCTCTTTTACCTTTATTTATGATTAATAAGACTGGACACACGATCTTAACCATTGTACATCTCTCTACCAAATGCTGTCCTTACCACAGCATCTTTAAGGGTACTTACTAACCAGTTTCTTCACCAGCTACTCTTAAAGCACAGTTCTGCTGTGCCTCCCATCAACGGTAGAGAAAGAAGCGTCCTCACTGCTCAGGGAAGCTGGCAGAATCCATAGTCTCTCCTATTTATCCAACACATCTTATTGAGGGAAACCGTTATACTCGAGAACAGTATTTGTCAGCACGGCAGGAATCACCGCCTTAAGAAAACTTTCTGTAGGGCATCAAGATTACAAGGTGGAATGAACATGTGCATTCTTCTCCTCTCTCTCCAGAAAGTCCACTAACATGACTGTAAATACACGTTAAGTAGCGTAAATATACACGGATAAAGTGAACTTGAGAGGGGACAAGAGTGGGTGACAAAACTGACTTGGCAGGATGGAAAAAGCTGGAATTAAGCACCCACACTGGCAGACACAAAAAAGGAGCAAGCAAATTTGTTCCAAAGGAACGTGGAAGGCCTGGGACTTGGGGGTACCAGGCACTTGAAAGAGGTGAGTGCGTGGCATAAAGCTAAATACAGCAGGATTGGTTAAAAGTCTACATTTCTCGTCCTGCACTGCCAGGACATCCCTTCACCCGCTTCCAACCTACCCTCTCAAGTGTCACGATGAAAATACCTTCAATATGAAAGAGAAGCAAACACAGTGTTTGGCTCCAGAGGGAACATTAGTCTAGTTCATTCCACTGCCCGTAGTGACCAGTCAGTGATGGCCATTTTACCTAGTTCCAGTGAAAGTCACCCTCGGAACCTTTTTTTTTCTTTTAATGATTGGCACCTGGGCTAACAACTGATGCCAATCTTTTTTTTTTTTTTCCTGCTTTATCTCCCCAAACCGCCCCTGTACACAGTTGTATATCTTAGTTGCAGGTCCTTCCAGTTGTGGGATGTGGGATGCTGCCTCAACGTAGCCTGACGAGCGGTGCCATGTCCGCGCCCAGGATCCGAACCCTGGGCCGCCGCAGCAGATCGCGCGAACTTAAACCACTCAGCCACGGAGCCGGCCCCTCAGAACTTTTGCTGGAAATATTAAGCAAAAGACACATTCCTTCTGCCGGGATTGCTAACCCGGTAGCATCGAGCCTGCAGCTTCTGGTGGTTGTCTTTGCACAGGGGACAGCTTGCCTGAGATCAATGTCAACAGGAGAGCCAGTCCAAAAACTGGCAGAGGCAGATTCATGCAGGGCATTGTTGGAACACCAGTTACTGCGGGATAAAATTAGCCAACGCTTACTAGCAGTTACTCTGTGTCAGACCCTGTTCTAAGAGATTTACTGATATTAAATCAATTAACCCTCATGCAGCCTTATGACGTAGGCACTATAATTGTCTCTGTTTTCCTGATGAGAAAACTGTTTGGATAAGTAAGTAGCGGAGCAAAGATTCTAACTCAGGGTGTCAGGTTCCAGAGCCTAAAAGTTTAAACATTATACTGCATAATCCCTGGTGGGGAGTTCCGTGAGTCAACACACTCGTTTAAGTCAGCTGGAGGTGGATTTCTGTCCCTTCTGTCGGAGAGAGACTTAACCAGTCAACTATCTCGTCTACCCGGAAATCTTTACTGATGGGAACCTGACAAGCAGAGAAAGACTATTTGTGCAAAATACCTTAATAAACACTTCTGTCACTCGTTTTCAAGTAAGGAACTCTAGCGATGCGTTTGGGCAGCGAAAGTCCTTTCTCTGGAAACATGGAATGATCCAATTCTTGTGTTCTGTCTAAAGGCATATGTCCAACAGCTCTTATTTCTGGATAGCCCCCAACACCTAGGCCCACCCTTCCACCATTCACCTGGATTTGCCAGCTACTCAGATTTCTGGTCAGAGCCAATCACTGAGTTTCCCTCCCTGGACACGAGACCTAGCAAATGCTACCTTTGAACTCTGCATATACATAGACTGATAAATTCCTCTATTTACTTAAATCACTTTACATTGGGCTGCTGTCCCTGGTATGGAAAATGTCTTGATTAACCGAGTCACCACAGAGCTAAGAAATGATAAAGCCAAGATATAAACGTCTTTCTTCTTGACTCCAAAGGTCATGATCTTTCTACAAGGCCCTGTTTCCTGGTAAAACACTCTTAGCTGGAGGAAAATAGTATAATTCTCTCAAGAATCTGCTGTGATACCTGACACGTCCTCAGCCTGCTGTGAACTCTACACTGTCTTTGATTAGTGAAGAACATTCTGGGAAATTTGATGGAAATGAGATTTCAATTGTCCTGAAAAAAACAGTGAAGTCCAGTTCCCAAGGATTTGGCTTTATTCAACAGGTGCATGGTCCTGAAGCAAAAGAACATGTTAACATGGAAAGAACAATGGGCTCTGAGTCAAAAGAAAAGAAAGAGAATTCTGCTTCCACCATTCAGCTATGCGATTTGAGTCAAGAGGGTGCACTTTTCTGAACTTTAATTTTTTCTCTTCCTCCTGGCAGAGCTTTTGCGAGACGAAAATAAGATCTTGGCTATTAAAGTACCTTTATTTATTTTTTTAATTGCAAAGGGCTCTAATGTAATATTGTTAAATGTTGCTGGGGTATCTGGGTACAGCTTAGAGTTCCAGTGCCATTATTACAACAGATAATCACCGAGTATTTAGACCCAGCATTAAAAACAAATAACATATTTAAAGAAACGAATATTGGTTAAAAAATAAATAAGTAGGATCAACTTAATTGCATTTACTAATAGAAGAAATTCGCTCAAAGGCAGTCTTAGAAAGATAAAAATGGTGACTAGAAAATAAACACTGTATATCATGTTCTCTTTACAATATCGTACGAAATGATAAGCTATGTAGATAACATAAGATAAAATGGGTAAACAGAGAGAATAAGTTATAATAAGATTGAAAAAAGAAATCTAAAAGATTAAAAATACCAAACAAGACTACCTAGAACAAAAAGAAAAATATGATAAGGTAATAATAGGAAAAAGGAAGATATCATACAGCTAACGGAGTTGAATAACATACTAAGAGGAGCGGAAGGATTCAAAGCCAGGCAGCTCACTGGATCTGCTGGCGGTTACCGCGTGGACGGTGTGTGACAGGTACCGGGGGTTTTATGTCCCGTATCCCATCTATCCTACCAATAGCACTGCAAACCCAGGATCAACATTCCTATTTCACAAAGAGGGAAGCTGAGGCCCGGAGTGACTAAAAGATGTGCGTGAGGTGTCACAGCGCGTGGAAGTGCAGCTTCGACGGGAACACCGGTGTTGGGGTTTCTAGAGCAGACTGGCTTCCTTCCACGCGACCCCTGAAACAGCTGGGGCTCCCCCTCAGTGTTTCCCCAAGGCTGGTATTTGTCGTGGGTGTCACTGGGATTTCAAGAGAGGACTGATATCCTTAGGGCATGAGGTAGTCTCACAAGAGCCCGGGATCCACCCCCCATCCTTTCAGTTACAGCCCCATTCCCCCCCCCACCCCAGAACTGTGTCTTGGACACGCGCAGCCCCTGCACAGCTGGCGTGGAGCGCCCAAGCCCGGCCTCAGCCAACCAGCTTATCACATTCCCTTCACAACAGCGAGTGTTCCAGGGAGAGCAGTCGGCTGAAGCCGGCCAATTAGAGCCAGGGGTCTCAGATGGCAGGGCTTCCATTTGAGCTTAGGTTGTCGCTCGCATCCCACCCCATCCTGCGTATATGGTCGGGACTTCAACTGACAATATGAAGAATCACAACGGCGAGAGCCATCCACCCCACAAGGGGGAGCACCTGCCTGGGAATGGGCCACATAGGGTGCAAGACAGAGCCAGGCAGTGGAGAAAGAACCACCATTCTGCTGGCACTGCTTTACCCTCAGTCACGCCAACGCGAAGGCAAAATGCTCCCTGCACCTTACAAGCGCTTGAGCTGGCGAGCCCGGGGATTCCTTCCTCACAACCTAACATTTACAGAGACATCCCCTTGAAGCCTTACATCGCTGTGTGAGAAACCATGAAGGAAGCCAAGAACAATTCTCACGCCTAGCTTCAAAGCCCTAAGATGCTGACTCTCTGGGACCACGGACGTCACTGTCAGACCACCAAGGCATGAACTAGGAGCCGCTGGCATATCTCAGACTACTTGGATGCTTGCTTTGAGGACTAGAGATTTTAATTATGTGGCTAAGAAGAGCACGGGTTCCCTTTTGTGTTGGGTTTCAATAGAAAGTGTCAGATAAAGCTGGATTCAGACATTAGCTTTGTCACATACTAGAGACACGAGCCTTGGGAAGTTAGTGGTTCTGCCCTACCACTGTGCCTTGGTACATACTATTCCCTCTACCTGGCACATGCTTCCACCCCTCTTCCACCTCCCCTGTTTGCCTGGCTGAGCCCTGGTCATCATCCAGATCTCAGCTTAGACATCACTTCCTCCAGGAAGCCCTCCTTAACTTCTCATCCTAAGGTCTAAATGAAGTTTGCCTTTTCCAGGTTCCCAGAGAACCTCCATTCTCTCCTTGTCCCAGCACTTGTTTCACTATTATAATCATCAAAAATAATCATAAATATCTAGTTCCCCCACCAGAATAGAAGCTTCCTGAGGGCAGGGAGTGTATTACAGTATTCACGATCTAAGCCCCGTCGTGAACTAGCAGGGTGCAAAAGTTTTACTGAATGAGCAAGTATCTCAGTCTTTCCATTTCCTCCTCTGTGTAATGGACATCACTGTAGCCAGCCTCACAGGACTGCTTGGAGATTTAATTCAGTATGTAGATAGCCCAGCACACACCTGGCACACAGTAGGTGCTGAATAAATGTTAATTCCCTTCTACTTCATTTACCCTTTCCAAGAAATGTGCGTGTTAAGGACTCATTCTTTGCTAATCAATAACTTGATCTCCCCGAGTGCCATTAATAAAACTAATAAAATCCTCACTATTTCCTCAAAAGACCAAGGCAACTCAGGGGCTAATAATCATCTGTCTCAGCTTGACAGTAATTCCTGGGTCACACTCACCGTGGAAAGCTCTTTTTCTCTCAGTAGCTGTCAACATGGAATAAAGTGATTAAAAGTGTTAAAAATCATATATAATAAATGGCACCAATATAAAACTTAATGCCCCTAATATTTCCTTAGAGTTGCTACCTTTTCATTAATTGAAGCAAGAAATGTTCCACTTAGTTAAAATAGCTACTTAGTATCCTGCTCATAAACACATCTGCAGCCCAAGTTCACTGGTTCAGTGGGTTTAAATTAGTTGGTATCAATGTTATTGATGATACGAGGATTCAGAGCGCATGCTGAAGCTGTGAGGAGGGTGATGCTCTGGGCTTCCGTATTCTCTGCACGCACGGACTCGGGGCTCTGCCGGGGTGTGCTGGCGAGCTGACCGCAGGGTCTTATAACAAAAGCTACAAGGAGGACCACCACAGGCCACCTGATGGAGACCCTGGCATCACAGTGGATCCTTTGCTGCAATGAATGGAAACTGATCCTGCTGTGTGCCTGAGGGAGAACAACACTGTTATTGAACATCTATCTTATGTACGAGGCAAGGCAGAGCCCAGTGGTTAAAGGCACTGACCCCAGAATCAGGCAGCTTTGGGTTTCAATCTGCCTCTGCCACTCCCTACACATCCTTGGGCACAGCACTTAATCTCGCTGAGCTGCTGTCTTTATCTGCAAAATGGAGATAGTAACAGCACCTGAGTCCCGAGGTTATTGTGAGGATGAAGTCCACCTGTCACTTAGCACAGCGCCAGGCACATGCCAAAGGTTAGATATTCTCCTTTTCCTAATACATGTGTGATGTCATTTCATCTTCACACTGGTCCTATTAGATACGCATTATTATCCCACTAGAAGGTTCACTGGATTTAGAGCCAAAACATCTGGGTTCAAAAGTTTTTTAGACTGGCCAAAATCCAGACCACTGACACCACCAAATGCGAGCGAGGATGAGGAGCAGCAGGAACTCTTGTTCATTGCTGGTGGGAATGCAAAATGGTCCAGCCACTGTGGAAGACAGTTTGGCGGCTGCTCACAAAACTAAGCATACTCTTACCAAGGACCCAGCAATTGTGCTCCTTGGTATTTATGCAAAGGAGCTGAAAACTTATGTCCACACAAAAACCTGCACGTGGATGTTTACAGCGGCTTTATTCATAACTGCCGAAACCTGCAAGCAATCAAGATGTCGTTCCACAGGTGAATGGATAAATAAGCTGTGGGACATCCAGACAATGGAATATTATTCTGTGCTGAAAAGAAATGAGCTATTAAGTCATGAAAAGACACGGAGGAAGCTTAAATGCACATTACTAAGTGAAAGGAGCCAATCTGAAAAGGCTACATACTGTATAATTCCAACTATATGACATTCTGGAAAAGGGAACACTACGGAAACAGTAATAAGATGCGTGTTTCACAGGGTTGGGGGGCCGGCAGAGAAACAGGCAGAGCACAGAGATTTTTTAGAGCAGTGAAACTATTCTGTATGATACTACGATGGTGGGTATATGTCTTGAGAAATGTGTCCAAACAAATTTATGTTGTACACAGAATGTACGACACCAAGAGTGAACACTAATGTATACTCTGGACTTTTGATGATTAAATAAAGAAACCTGTCCCAGAGATAAAGTAGCTGTGTCACCTTAGCTCATGCATTCAATCTCTCCCAAAGTCATGTTCTTATCCATAAAATGGGAATAAATAACCCAGGTGAGGTCACTATGAGTTTAACTGGGGTCATGCCTTAGAAAGGGTAAGGGGACCAATAGGTCACTGGTAGACCCAAAATAAAAGGCACCCACAGTTCCATGGGGCCTCAGCTTGGGGAGGGCACCTGTTTCAGGAGGCACAGCCTGGGGCTGGGAGACCTGGAGGCAGGCACAGAGCCAGCGCTGATGGGAGGAAGCTGGAGTTGTTTACATTCCTGATTACAGGAACCAAGGCTTCAGCACAGCCAGGTGTCATTCCAACAGACAAGGTTGATAGGATGTGAACGGGCCCAGCTGCCACCACTCTGCTCGCGGACGACAGGCGTGGAGACGAAGTCAGATGAATTAGCCTGCAGCCTGGCCGTGCTGGTCAACTTCAGCTGTTTGGAGGCACAGATTAAAATTCAGTCTTGCAAATTCTACGTTTCTCCCAAAACCTCCTCGCGGTTGCCTTAGGTCTGTTCCCCAGAAAGGCGCCGCCACGGGGAGCAGTGTGCAAGTCAGACATTTGGCCGGTGGCCTCAAATGCGGTCCCCTTTCCCCCTCCAATGGTGAAGTTCGGGAAGGAGGAATGTACTAAGAGCACCAGCTTCAGAGTCCAAACCCTGCCACGTGCAAGGTGTGCGAACTGCCGCCAATCATTTAACCATTTTGGAATTCAATTTCCTCATCTGTAATGTGGGAATAGTCCTTTTAGGGTTGCTGTGAGGATAAAGCACTTACAGGCACATAGGAATCTAACTCAATAAATAGTAGTGAAAATTATTAGCAGTATTGCTTTAATGGGCTACCTGGGCAAGTTTTGAGCCCAGGCATCCATCAATTTGTAGTCCGCGCCCTACCAGCCGGCAGCCGCTTTAACTAGACCGATTAACAACCTGTTTCTGATCAATGATTTATGGCTTATTGTTTCCCTGTTAATGAAATGTAATTGCCAAGCCCAAGACGTAACGCGGCGGCAAAACAAACCACCATCTGAAAATTACATCCCTGGTCCCATAAGTAAAGCGGCAGCAACATGCCGGAATGCCTTATGATCAGAGGGAGCGTCACCAGGCCTGGCCTTCGAGGCGCTTGTTCTGTTTGAAGGTGGAAGAGGTACTCCTCGCCAATGTATTCTTCTCCATAAAAATTAACGCTGTAACAGGACGCCAAATGGCTTCAGCTAATGTGCTTTTGAATGAGGACTAAATTTTATTCATAAGCATCAGTGTCAGGACTGAAATAACATTTTTATGGACACTGCAAGCACAAACAGCAGTGCTGACTGAAACAGGACTGCCACTGAACTGACTTGTTTCCCTCCGCGTGGCTGCTCAGACAGCAGGGGACTGGGAACCAGAGACCCTGGCCATGGGTCTCGCTTCTGGTCTCTCCTGTTTTGTGACATTGGGGGCAAATTGACTAAAAACGAAAACGAAAACAAAGCACTCCCCCTAACCTTCAGCCTCATCGTCTGTAAAGGGATAATAATACAACTGACCTCCCAGAGATATTGTGAATATTAAGCTCATTTATTCATTCATCCATAATGCCAGTTTCCAGGCTTGGTTCTGGGCACATGGAAGTAATCAAAACAGAAACAACTGCTTGTGTGGAACTTACATCCCAGTGGGAGAAGACAGACACTAGGAAATGAATAATTACGTTGGATGCTAGGTTAGGGAGAGGTAACTGTTACTGAGAAAAATTAACTGAAAGAAGGAGACTGGGGATGCTAATGGGCGGTGGAGGATGCAGGCAATTTTAAATAGAGTGGTCAAGAAGGTCATACTGAGAAGGTGACATTTAAACAACCTGGTGGGTCTACATACATCAGGACTTGAGCAGAGAGCCAGACTCACACAGTAAATATCCAATAGATGGTAGGTATTGCTGTTCCCAGGAGAATGGTATGAAAATACATATATGAGAGAGCTTTCAAAATGGCAGAGCTGTATAATCCAGATGAGTGGGTTAATGTGTGTGAATGACTGAGTGGACTTCTGACACCCCATCCTGCAATCAAGAGCGACCCTAAGATGGATGCCATGGGCAGGAAAAGCTGCGTTTGACCCCAGGAAGGCCAGAGGGTCCTGGGTCATGTGTTGAACAACAGGCGGCCTCCTACCTCCTAGTGTCCACATGTGGTGGGCGCTCAGCTGTTGGCCCAGAGACTGAACGAGGCCAAGGGGTGTGGAGAGACAAGGAGGGGCCTTGGTTTCCCCAAGAGCTACCTGAATTCCTAAGGGCTTTTATGGATGGAGGAGGATGCTACCGTGTCATTTTAGCCCTTGAATTTCTAGAGATTCCTAGAGTTGAACTTCCTAGATTGTGATTTCCCCTGTCTGGAATCAGAAGACCAACATTCAAATCTGGGCTTTGAATCTTCTTAACTGTGTGATATTGAAAGATGTCACGTATCCTAAAATGTGCACCATGAGAGTAGCTCATGAGTCACAAAACCAGTACAGGGTAGAAGTGGGACCTAAAGGCAGGTGTTTCTGACTCAAAACCCCACATGGACATGGATTTGGGATGGTGGGAGCACAGCTCTGTTAGGACGAGGTAAGACTCCACACGATTCAGCCCTGCCTTAGCTATCTAATTGTCTTTCCCCCCAACGAAGAGCTTTCTGATAAGAGGAGGGCCATGTCTCTGGATTCAGAGCACATTACACGTGTTACTTACCTTCATCTGAAAGGGGGGAGTCAAACTAACCTCATGTCACTGAGGGAAATAAAAATAATACGTTTATCGAATATTAAGGTGACAGACACAATGCTAAGCACTCTCTGGGCATCACTGGCTTTAATTCTTCTTTTTTCTTTTTTTTTTTTTTTCGAGGAAGATTAGCCCTGAGCTAACTGCTTCCAATCCTCCTCTTTTTTGCTGAGGAAGCCTGGCCCTGAGCTAATATCTTTGCCCAGCTTCCTCTACTTTATACATGGGACGCCTACCACAGCATGGCTTGCCAAGCTGTGCCATGTCCGCACCGGGCATCCGAACTGGCGAAGCCCGGGCCACCGAGAAGCAGAAGGTGCGCACTTAACCGCCGTGCCACCGGGCCGGCCCCCACTGGCTTTAATTCTTACAGCGAGGTGGTACTATTATTCCCATTCTTCAGAACAGGAGACTGAGCCCTGGAACGTGAAGATTTTGCCCAACATCACACAGCTTGAAAATGACGATAAAACTCAAGCATCCGCCTCCAGAGACTGTGAGATGACTCTCGACTATCCATAGCCCTTCGAGGAGCTCGATCACTTGTGGGCACACAGCAGGGACCTAATCAAGAGACACTAGCCCTAACCTTTCTGTGAGGGCAAACCCTCTCCTCAGTGCCCCTGCACACATCTTCCCACATCTAAGTCTTTGCGAAGAAGGGGCTCCCTGCCTGAAATACCTTTCCTGTTTCTCTCCTCACCACAATACCCTCCATGTTTATCAAGGCCAAAGGGAAGATCTACTTCCTCCAGGAAGCCAACAGGGATCACACCGGGACAAACGGGTTAATCTGAAACTCCAAATATTCCATCTGTAGTGAAAGTATGTTTTCTCTTTTATTGCCTGCCTATGTCATTAATCACTCCTTCTGGAAGTAACCTCCTATTTTCTTTTGAGGGAGCCAGCACATCCAAATTATCAGTCCAGGTGATTTATCTGAAGCTCAACTCCAACCCCAGGCTCCAAGAATGAGATACCACCCAACCTGGGCCAACTACCGTACCTCAGGAGGTTTGTTAAACCGATGTTGGGAAATAGACACAATTTTTATTCTGGGGTGGACAAGCTGGTAGGGTGTAGACCCTGGAGATGCCTGTGCCCATCTTTTCCCTTACTGAGGAGAGACTGGTTAAGAATCAAGAATAAAACAAAAGGAGACATATGCCCAATGGCATTATTTGAACTCCTTGATCCAGCCATATCTGAATCAGTTAAGTGTTCCAATACATGTATTCTTTTATCCTGAAGCCATTTTGAGTTGAGTTTCTACCACTTGCAACTAAAAGACTCTTAATGAACACACATTCTTCAACATTTTAGCCCTGCAGATTCACCCTTTCATAATTTTCTATTACAAAGAATGAATTCTATTACCCCAGAGATCTTATCGACTCCTTAAGGACAGCAGCAGATTCCTTTTCTAAGGGACAAAGAAATTATAAGAGAGTTCAGGGTACTTTGTGCATGATCACGTTAACTGAAATAACCTGTTTAGCACCTACGGCACTATGCAGAGAGATGGGGATATAAAGTCAGGTTCTAATACTGATTCTACACTTTACTAACTGGGTGACCCTGGCAAAGACCTTTCACCCATCTAAGTCTCAGTGTCCTCATATAAACTGGAGACAACAATAATATCCAGGACTTTGGGTGTAAAAGTCAAGTGATCTATGCTACTGAAAAGGCTTTTATTTCCCTGGGATAATTTTGAGAGCATTAGATTGTTTTACCAAGAGCAGCCAAGTCGAGGGAGATTATTTCTAATTCCACAGTGCTACAGATGCGGTCAGTAGCAACTGCAAGCTGGAAAGGAAACAAAGTTGGGTGTAATCCATTCCAGTCCACACGTTTCACCAGGGACAGCCTCCGAGCCTTTAATACTTATGTATGCATTTATCCAGTTATTTAATCAACCACTACTAACGCCTACTAAAGGCCAGACACTGCTCTAAGTACTTTACGGATATGAAATATCCTCTCACCTTTACACTCACCTGTGGAGTGTGTATGATAATCATCCCCGTTTTACAGATCAGGAAACTGACACACAGAAGGGTACGGTAACTTGCCCAAGTTCACACAGCCCGTAGGTGGCAGAGCTGGGACCCATTTGACAGAGTCTGGCTCCAGAGTCCACGTTCCCAATCACCACGCTTAGTCTCCAAAAACCTATAGAAAGCGCCAGCCTTAACCGAAAACTTGTGTTTTCCCCAGCCTACAGTCCCTACGCGGCCCCAGGCTCCAGGGCACTCTTTCAGCTCCTCTGACAGGCCACACTCCTCCCTTGCCCTGTGCCAACACTCTCCCGCACAAGTCCTCCTTTTCCTGTAGGCATCTGCTCTCAGCTTCAACATCACTGCCTAAGCCACAAAGTCTATCAGTAAATGCCGTATTTCTCAGCACCCAACCCGAAATACTTTTTACGTATCTCCTAGGTAATGAGTTGCTGCCTATCTGTCCTTTCCAACTAGGCTGTGAGGCCCAGTACGTCAAACACCTTGCCAGTCTTGCTCACCAAGTGTCCAGACCGCTGAACACGCACCGACCAGAGGAAAGGAAGGACTTGGCCCAAAGTCAACTCTCCAGACTTTCTGTGGAAGGAGGCAACGAACGGAGCACCCTCGAGCCTCACGCTTTCTTTGCCAGACTTTCAAGTGTGGGACACATACCTGTGCTCACAACGCTCCCCGGACAGCCCCCACTGCACCCCTAACAGGTAGACTTCCGCACAGTCCAGGGCTTTGGAAAGCACTGGCTCTGCACACAAACGTCACGTGGCCCTCGACAGGCCACTTCCCCTGAACCGGCCTGAGCTTCAGGGGCACAAGAGGCTTCAGGAAAACCCCAACGGAACGTAGCCTCGAAAAGAGGGAGACCTGCACTCCTCAGAACGCATCGAGACCAGGGTCCTTATGGACTTCGCGTCTGTCCTTCCAAGAAGCCAAGACCACGGGGGCCGCTTCAGCGCCCGACTCCCGGGCACCGCATCCCCAGGCTGGCCCCTGGGCAGGTGCCCGGCACACACCGCCCGTGCCATGAACGTGTGACGCGCACGAAGAGACACCCCCCCGCCCCCCGCTTCCCGCGCCGCACAGCTGTCCCGCGACCTGACGGGCACCTCTCGGCGCACAAGCCTCTTCCTCAGGGACACGCTCGCCTCCCACCAGCCCCCAGGCCCACGCCCCCAGGTACCTCTCCCAGATGGCATCATCTTCTCAGGCGCCCTGGTCGTCCGTGTCCCGCGAGCAGGAAGAGCGGGAGCTGCAGGAGGGCCACCTCAGGCTAGCGGCCGTGGCTGTGGAGGGCCCGGGCTGCTGTGCCCAGCGGGGACACGGAGCGGCGTCCACGGACGCCGGGGGAACGGACGAGCCCGGCCCGGGAGAGAGCAGCAGAGCGCGGCCGGACTCCGCCGGGCTCGGCTCTGGGCAGGCACGGCTCGCCGATGCCTCCCAGGATGGCGGCCCAGCAGCCGCGCGCGAGCGCCGCCGCCCAGAGGCTCCCAGGCCGCTGCCCCGCCCCCCCGCCGGCGGCGGACGTGGACACCTCCCAACCAACCAACCACAACAACAGAAAGCCAGGACTCCTGTCTCCCTCGGGGTGAGATCAGATATTAATAGCTTGCTTCCTGTTCATTCAGTTGAGGAACCAATGGGTGTCACTGATATGCAAAGTAGAAATGACCTTGGGCGAGGCTGAGGTGGGGCAGTTTAGCCAAGGGGAGAGGTTCGGAGATGAAATACACCACTTTCTTTGACTCATCCTCAGCCTAGAGGGTATTGCAAGCCACTGAACAAGCATAGTCGTCGGGCAGGGCACCATACACAGTCCACACGTGTGAGTGGGTATGAAGTGTCAACAACACACGGTAGAAGGTGTGGATCCCATCGGTCTAGATGAGGAGGCTGAGGGGGACTGGAAGAAGGTGGAGGCAGACGCACCAATACACCTCTGTTGATCGATGAGCAAAGAATTCTTGTGTTCTTTGCTGAGCCTCTGATTCAGAAAAACTGGTGATTCAGAGGACTCTGGTCAGTTTTTCATTGTGAGGCCATCCCAAAGGCTTCCCTCAGGCAGGGCCAGCTCATTCCATTTAAGCTCCTGATCAAGGGGCTGAAACTTTAGGACATAGCAGTAGAGTCTGGAAATGGTGAGCTTAACCATCTCAAGCTGCATGATGCTTCCAAGTTTGCGACTGTACTGGGGGAGCCATGAACAATGTCCCAGCCAGAGAAGGTGGCTGCCGGCTAATCTGCATCCTCTGACAAAGTCAAGAAAAGAGAAACTGGAGTTTCGATCCCTGTGAACACTAATATTGGGAGAGAAAGCTGGGCATGAACCATGGCCTTTCTCCCTAAGAGGCTCAAGTGGACATTTGCTGCCTTGGCTGTCCAGGATTGCTTTCTGCTCGAACAACAGCTAGAGTTTA
This sequence comes from Equus asinus, assembly GCF_041296235.1. Lineage (NCBI taxonomy): Eukaryota > Metazoa > Chordata > Mammalia > Perissodactyla > Equidae > Equus > Equus asinus. The sequence goes on along the minus strand of NC_091803.1, from coordinate 10,148,064 downwards.
TTCTGAAGAACTAAACTCTCCTTTTAGTCCACTTGTATCACATGAGGCTCCATGCTTGGCACGGGGGGCAGAACCTTACTGCGGCCTGGCAATGATACCCAGAACACCCCAGTGATACTTTAGGAGTGTGTGTATGTGTGTGTTGGGGCGGGGGAGGGCGGTGACCAGATGGGTCCAATCTGAACGAATCCAAGGAGTTGAACCACACCAGGAGTTACTAAGTCTGGAAGAACTCTCTTTTTGGCCAGACTTGAACCTGGGAGGATGTACCTTTCAAGCTACTGAGAGCCATCTTGCCATCTCATATAGCCTGAGAATGATGCTAATGGGCAGGCTAACAGAGTCTGGGGCACCGTATACACAATTAGTGGTGACCTGAGTTTGGAGTGTGGTAGCTGACGGGAAAATCACCAGCGTCTGTGGAAATGGTCAATCAGAAGCAGCTAAATTCAGAAAGATGAAATAAGCTCTCATTGGGTAGTTGCAACTTTACTCCTGAGCTAGGCGCCAACGATCCCTCCCTTTCCATCACCACCTGGTAGTACCTCAGTCAACCATTTTCTTCCTTCCCTGTGTTTCCATTTGCCTAAGTTTGACCTGTGATTTGCTCCCAAGCCTTAAGTAGCTCTAGTCTCTTGGAAGACCAACTTTCTTCCATTGAACTGCTGTTGCTCCTTTGTCAAAAATCAGTGGGGCATATTTGTTGGGACTATATCTGAGTTCTTTGTTCAGTTCCATTGATCTATGTGTCAATCCCTCTGCAAATATTACACAGTCTTGCTTACGGTACCTGTGTAATAAGTTATGAAACTGAGTAGCTCGATTACTCCCACTTCTTCCTTGTCAGAGTTGTTTAAGCTATTTTAATTCCTTTCTCTTTCCGTACAGATTTTGGAATTACTTTGTCTCTAGCTACAAAACCAATTTACTGGATTTTGATTGCATTAAATCTGTATAACAGTTACGGAGTATTGACATCTTTACTATATTTCGTCTTCCAATTCAGGAACATGGTATTTTTCTCCACTTATTTAGCTGTTTCACTGCTATTGTCAGTGTTGTGTAGAGTTCGCCATGCAAGTCCTGGACATGTTTTGTTGGATTCACACCTAAGTCTTTTATTTTTATTAGTGATCCCTAGTGTACTTTTAATTTTGGTATCCTATGCACATGTTCATTGCTAGTACATAGAAATACAACTGACTTTTACATGTTTATTTTCTATCCTAGCATATTGCTGAACTGTGTTATCACTTCTAGGAAGAATTACTTATTAATTTAATTTTCTTTTTTGAGGAAGATTGGACCTGAGCTAACATCTGTGACCATCTTCTTCTACTTTGTATGTGGAGCACCTGCCACAGCATGGCTTGATAAGCGATGCATAGGTCTGTGTCTGGGATCCAAACTGGTGAATTCTGAGCCACCGAAGCAGAGTGCACCAACTTAACCAACTACCACCGGGCCAGAGCCAAGAATTATTTTTAATAACTTCTTGTGACATAAAGCATGAAATTAAGATTCAATATTATGACCTGTCTTGACATCTGATAAATCAAGGGGACTTCAAATGGCCTAACTGCCATTCCCCACTCCTCTGCCCCCTCTTCTCCCGCAGATAAGGGCCCCTGGCCAAACACCCCTTCTCATCACAGGGAGCACACACAGTGCCTGCTTGTTCCTGACCTCAGGCTTCAGTTCCCTATCAGAGAATCATTCCAACAAGCCCACCACACCCTCCTGTGGGAACCAGGGCTCACTTCACCCTCTTGTTACCACACAGTCCTGTTCCTACCCAAACCTCTGCTTGTTCCATCTGTTCCCAAGTGCAGTCCCCGTGTGGCCCTGCATGGTGTGTGCTGTCCTCCTCCTGGGGCTGTGAGAATATATGATAAACTAATAAACTGCTGTCCATTCCACCTGTCCACTGTCGAGTGTACTGTGTTTAGCCAGCCCCATGAGTCTAGGGTGGAAATCTCCCTCTCACCAATGGAGTGAAGTGACTAAAACAGTTGGCATCACAAGGAGGATGGCCCAACCTCACCTGAGGACACCTGGGCAGTGCTCACTAACTACTCCTTTGCTAACTATCGGGGTCGTTGGCAGCAGTTACTATCTTGGGAGTGAGGGCCCATTGCCGGCCAGCTTGGGCTTTAGCTCATGTTCTGTTCTCTCAAGTGGATGCTGCCATCTCTTCCCCACCCCAGTGTCTCATTCTTCCCCAGAAAGCAAGACCTATTCTTAGTTGACTCTATCCCAGAGTGAGGTGCCATCAGGTGTGGCCTGTGTCTGGCAGGTGGTCTCCCAGCCTCCTACCCGAGGGCAGCGACAACACAACCTCCTAACTGGTGGATGCTTGAGTTCCATTTCCTGAATCTCAGGCTGATGCTCCTTAGTCACTGTGTCTAGTCTGATGACCATCAGTGGCTGCTTGGGGCGGTCACAGAGACACTGTTTGGGAAAGTGTCCCCCCAGCACAGTCCTGGGGATGACCCCTTGTTTGGCTTGAGGAAAGGAGAAGGCCATGACCCCAGGAAGATTTCAGAATGACTCCCTGGTTCCCTCCAGAGTCAGGGCTGTTCAGGCAAAGGCAGTGAGCTCACCCATCTCCTGTGCTGCTGCTCATCATGCTGCTGTCAGGGGCTCTCCAGATCCATAAGGGTTTCGAGGTCCACGAGCATGGGAGCCCATGGCCCAGGCACAGATCAAAAAGAACAAGTGTCTATGGGGGAGCGTGTGGTGTTCTACTTCTCTCCCAATGCGAAACTCTGAACCAGCACCCTTGGGCTGTGCTTAGCGTTGTTCCTGACCAGCATGCCAAAGGACTAATCTGGTCATCAAGGGGCTCGAGACCCCCACCTCGGCCATAGACAAAATGACCTCCTGGATGTGGACTTCAACACTGGGGAGATTGACTGGCATTCCTGGAGGGAAAGAACACTTGTCTTTGAGGCCCGACACCTGGTTCCTTTCCACATAACCACCCTGAAGGTCTGCCCACATGTCATCCGATGGAGAAACACAAACACTGTGACTCTCCAGGCAAAAATATCCCGAGGGAATAAGTACAGAGAGAAGGTGGGGGGAGGGAAGCAGTGCCCAGCGGGGAGAAGGTAGGGCTGCAGCAGAAGATGGCTTCCACCCCTCAACGTCTGCATGCTGGGGGCCCTGGGCTCCTCCAATGCACCCTGTCACCTAAGCCGGGGTGGCACAAAACTCTGATCCTCAGGGTTATGAGGAAAACAATGCACAGCACCCCTGTGGCACAGTGAAGGTGTTAATTCAAACCTGACTTAAATACAACCATTGCTGGAGAGAGGCCCTAACCCTGATGCTCCCGACCTGAGCCTCTCTGGAGGGAAAACTGATAAACAAGAGCAGAGCAGAAAGACACTCCCCCAGCCCCAAGTGCATCCTGTGACCATCAGACCAATCAAAAGATAAATAAAGGAGAGAAACCTGGATACGTGCGGAGGAAGCAATCACACAAAAGAACTAATTCCAGAAAGGTTCACAATTTGGCCCAATTAGAAATTGAAAATTTACTAGAGTAATTTATATGGCAAAAAGATAAAGGGTTCTAACTGGCCTTTGTGCCTACACAACATAGTTTCTGAACTAACTTTAACATCTGCTATCATGCCCTAGTTTGGAAACCTTCATGGACTTTACACAAGAGCTGAAATTATGGTTATACCTAGTGAAATGAGCATGTTTTCTAGTTTCTGTATTTAAGGCTTTGACATCTGAGGCCTCGGCAACCTTGGAGGAACTGCCCTGCCAGGGTTAACTAGTTGCTACAGATAGTAAATGACTCCTCTGAACAATCCTTTCATACGTAATCATCTAGAGTCAACACCCTCAACCCCCTCCTCTCCGAGGCTCTTCCACTCTGGGCCACTCTTCCCTTGCTCTCGTCACCCCAGGGACGGGGACCAGACAACCAGGGACACTGCTGTGCCCTGAGCCCACTGAAATGATTCAAACCAGCCAAGCCAACACCTGCTCACCCTGCCTCACTCCTTCCTTCCCGTGGAATCCACTCGAAAGGCTCTCGCCCACGTTTTCCCCTCGCTCCTTCTGTCACCTGACCGACCCTGGTGCTGCCCTGTGTGGCCCTCCATGGTGTACCCTGCCTTCTGTTGCTCGGAATCTGTGAGGAGAGAAAGCTTCTTCCTTTGTGACAGTTATTTCTGTATCTTTGAGTCTGACTGTACCTGATGGAAATAAACCCTGGTACACTTAAACCTCCTGGGCCCAACTACATTTACACGTGGCTGAACATTTTGCTATTATAGATTTGGTTAATATGCTCTGTTCAGAGCCTGTTTCAACATCCTCCGAGCCACAGTTTGCCATCACCTCTGAGGGGACATGTTTTTGCCTTGTTACCCACAGGGACTAAGCCGTTCTGCTCTCACAGGCAGTCTTTGCAGGCAAGACCTTCACCGGATCCCCCTTTCTCCAGGAGTACAGGCATGACATGACTTTTGTGACTTCCTCCTTCGAGGACATTTGTTTGACACACTTGTGAAGGACGTACAATCCAATATCATGTGATCCCTTTTTGCTTCTGGAGGCAATATAGTCCTTGTCTACAAATTTTACTTAAGGCCATTTATGCTGTGACTTATAAATGAGCCCAGCTTCAGTGGGGACCCCCTCCAACAAAGGACTCTAGGAGCTGTCCAAATTAAAATCAACAGGCCCTCCCACTAGAGCCCTCAGAGACTCTTGTGGGGAAGAGGCTTTGGCAACCTCCTCTCATGCTTCCTGGAGTCTCTGGAAAACCCAGCACATGCGTAAGTTGTCTGTGGGTTCCTGATGCAAGAAGCCCGCCTCCTTGGCCCTGCATTCTGCCCTATTAGAGCAGCAATTACTGGCCACACACTGGCCTCTTCTGGAAACAGAATCTCTCCCAGATGCTGAGCCTCCATCCCCAGCTGCCTATTATCACTTTAGTCCTGGAAGTAGCATCCAACAAGTGCGGGAAGATGGGGCCGGCCCGGTGGCAGAGCAGTTAAGTGCACAAGCTCTGCTTCAGCGGCCCGGGGTTCGCCAGTTCGGATCCACGGTGCGGACATGGCCCTGCTTGGCACGCCATGCTGTGGTAGGGGTCCCACATATAAAGTGGAGGAAGATGGGCACAGATGTAAGCTCAGGGCCAACCTTCCTCAGCAAAAAGAGGAAGATTGGCGGCAGTTAGCTCAGGGCTAATGTTCCTCAAAAACAAAACAAAACAAAACAAAACCAAGTGCGAGAAGGTTACCAAGGCTTCCTTGCAACAGGATGGATCCAAACCTGGGCCCCGTGGCATGTGCGACCTGCCAGATGGGGTGCCCTCCCCTGTCCTCCCTCCATTGCCAAATATGATGGAGCTGCAGGATGTCACCTCTCCCACAGAACCTTTGGCTGCTTGGGAATTCTCTTGGGATCAAGCGAGTGAATATCAATGAAAGTTCATACACTCAAGGTTGTCGATGACCCCCTCTCCCTCCTGGTCTAGTGCCAACCTTGTTTCCCAGGGAAGCATTTCTCTTCCTCCCTAAATGTCTCAGATATCCCCAGGGTGTAAGACGATGTCAAGGCATAAGAGAGACAACTGTACTATGAGGCCTGAGACGAAGATTCAATATGAAGTGTTGCTTTGAAACCTGGTAAATGAAGAGGGCCTCAAATGGCCTACCTGCAAGTTTCCCTCCTCCACAGCTCCCAGAGATAAGATCCCCTCGCCAAACAACACCTTCATCACAGGGAGCAGGCATGGGTGCTCCCCAAGTAGTGGTCTCAAGTTCCCTGCTCACCTGTGAAATTATTCAAATGAGCCAGTCCCACGTTCCTGTGGGAACCAGGGGACAGCGCACCTCTCCTGGTACTACAAAGACTGTCCACCACCCCCTTGCGTATTTACTCTCTCCCCAAGCGCACTTTCCTATGTGGCTACACATGGTGTAGAGTGTCCTCCCATAGGCTGCCTGTGTAAATAAATAAGAAATTGCCATTGAACTCACATGTTTAGTGTTCAGAAATCCCCATCAACCTAAGGTGCATAGGAATCCGTCCCTCGCCATCTAGGTCAGGCAGAGGAAAATTAAAGAATTTCAGTGTGCACTGGATTGAAGGAGTTACCCTGCCACCATGAGTCTCCTGGGCTTGAAGTCCTTTGAGTCAGAACCTGTTTGGGGTCTGCAGAGAGTCGCGCGTGGCGGGAGGGTGGCCCGCGTGTGGGTGAGGAGCAGGGAGGAAGGCTGCAGGGGCGAGGCCTTGGAGATTCTGCTCCAGTTTGGCCTGCAGGCAGTGGAGAACCCTGGATTCCTTTCAAGCAGGGAAGCGATGGGACCACACACAAACTCAGGTCCGGGTACCCGATTTCGCAGCTAAGCCAATCAGTGAGACGTCAGGGTTGCAGCAAGGAAAGAGGTTTATGATCAAGAGGTGGCCAGACAAGGAGGTGGGAGTAAAACTCAAACCCGCCTCCTCAAAGGGAAAACAAAACGTTGGGGCGTTTATCTGGGGTTCGGGGTAGGGGTGGGACCAGGAGAGCGCTGGGGGTGAAGCTTGAAGAGTCCTCTGCTCAGGTGCGACTGTCACTGGTATTTCTTCGTGGGTCACAAGTGCGAAGTCAGTGGGGTTCGACGTGTTGCACGCCGAGGATCTCTGTCCGTGACGCGGAAAGTGGGCGATCCCTCATTTCAGCTGGTCCAAGCCTCTGCACGATGTCCGCTCGGGCGGGGGCAGGGGGGGGGGGCTGCCATCAAGCTGCTCTCTGATCTGCCGTCTTCCTGTTGTTCTGCAAAACAACCTCAGAAACTTTGGTTACTTTCTTGCCCACGTCCAGCCCTGTGGGGGCCGGGCACCGTGGTGTCGGTAACGGCAGGGTTTTCCTCTTGGGTCACCCTCCCAACAGTGTGGAGGATGGGTTCAAGCGGGGAGGTGGGGGGGGGTGCTGTGCCAGGAGGCCAGCCGGCAAGATCAGTAAGGAGTCTACCGGGCTGGTTGCGTGCAAGAGACAGGAAGGCATGCGGCAGAACAGCGGGGACGGCAAACACGGGAAGGCGCTCGGCTCCCTTTGGGAGTCGGTAGGCTGCGAAGTGGGTGAGACAGAGAGCTCAAGCGTGGCCCTGAGGCCTCTCGCTCTGCTGTCGGGGGATGAGATGGGCAGAGGTTTTCTGAGGGGATGAAAGGAAGGTAAGAGGAGGGGGAGGCTTTTGTTGGAGGATACCGGGCTCCCTTTTGGACGCGTCGGTTTTGAGAAGCCTTCGGACATCCTGAGAGGTGCGTCCAGCAGACAGTTAGAGAAAGCAGCGTGGAGTCAGGGGCAGGGTGACGTCAGTCGTACGCACTCCGAAGCCCTGGGCATCCGGGGGGCGAGTCGAATCGTAGGAGAGCGCATGAGCTTGCTCTGAGACCCGAGGGGTTCCTGTTCCCTGAAGACCGTGCCTTCGGGAACAGAACCCTTTGAGAAGTGGTCGGGAGGAGAAGCCGCAGAGGAAAGTGAGACAGAGGGGTCTGAGGTTAGGAAGGGCACCTGGGGAGGGGGCCATCCCCCAGAGAAAGAGGGTGGAGAGAACTTGCAGAGACTGAAGACGTGGGCAGCATTCCTCAGACACCACAGGGAGTTTAGGAAGACGAAGGAACCGAAGGGCGTGCCCTGGCCTCTTGCCAGGACGGGACGGCGACGAGATTTGGGGAGTCTTTCGAGGAGCCGGTGAGAGACGAGGCGATGACTGGATGGCTGACGAGGAGAGGAGTCGAGGTCTTTTGGCAGCAGCTTAGCCGTGAAAGGTAGAGAGAGAAGGCGGTGGTGGAGGAGCAGAAAGGAGAGGTGTGGATGCCGGGAGAGACTTGGGTGTGCTCAGCGGCTTAAGGAAAGAGACGGGCCGAAGAGAAAGCAGCTGGCAAACTGAGGGAACGAGATCTTTGGGGGAGGCTGAGCAGATGGTTCCCAGGGCACCCCACGTGGAGCCGGGCCCCTGGAACTGCCAAGCTGAATCCCTCTTCCTGGAAAACCAAAGGGAAAGGGGAGGGGTGGGTGGAGAGAAATAGAGGGACGTTCAAACGGGGGTGGGGGGGTGCGGGAAACGGAGAGTTCTTGACTAGCTGGCCTCTGATCTCTTCGGGTCCCGAACGGTATGAGGACGATCCCGCTTGAGGCAGGCGATGGAGATTTGGAGGGGCTGTTGAGGAAACGGGGCGGGGGGAGGGCGTTGACCACGGCCCTCTGATGGGCTTGGGGGCGGAAGCGGCTTTCATGCCCATCGCGAGGCGCCGGTTCAGTCAGTCGGTGTCCATCCGGACCACAGACCACAGACCCCTGCTTTGGAAAACAACAAGATGCAGTTCGTAAACCCTTGCAAAGATCTCTGAGGTCAGGTGACTGGCTTTGCAACCAAAAGCGAGTCAGGGAATAAGATCCTCCCCTGCTTAGGAGTTTTCTTTCCTGTCTGTCCCAGAGGCCAGAGAGCACCCGAGGGCGGTTTCCCAGGCAGCGGAAAGAGGAGGAGGACCAAGCCGAGCCGGGGGAAACCAAGCTTTCCTCCTGAAGTTTGGATGCCTGCCCCTTGCACGTTGGTGCCCTTCCCCTTTCTTCCTACTGTCCCGGGAGTGGGCGCCCTCGCGCGCTTTCTGATTCTGCAGCACTAAGGCAAGTTAGGTTCCCGCTCCCCGAGGGAAAGCTCAATAAACGCCCCCCTCCCCCCACCCCCGCCCTTCCCACCCCCCCCACTCTTCCCACCCCCCCACCCCCACCCGCCCGCAACCCCCCCACCTCCCAGACCCAACCCCCACCCCCCACCCCACGCCCCCCAGCTCCTCAGAGACGGTGACAGCGTGGCAAACAGAATCGGAAGCGTCCTTGGCCCACAGCCTGCGATCCCACCCGTGCCAAGCCTGCTCTCCAGAGAAGTGACATCCGTCCGCTTTAAGCTGGGTGACCACCTGCGGCGACACCCTTTTGCAAGCGTGAGCCATAGCTATTTCTTTGAAAGCTCCAGTAAAGCCGCAGAGAAACCTGTGACCTTTAGCACAAGGCCACTTCGTGCTAAGGAACCCACAGCGGGGGACCGGCTTTCCTGAAAGCGCCGTCGTCTCCTCTGCGGCTTGGGGAGCCTCTAGGGCTTGGACAGGCCTTGGAGCAGCCCGGCAGCACTCTTGGCGGGTGGCAGCAGCCAAGGTGTGCCCCTGGGCACGACGTCGGTCACGGCGTCTAAGAGAAGGTGCCCAGACCCTCCGGTTCCGGGGCCGGGTGGGTCGATGAGAGACACGGCTGGGGAGCAGGGATTCCCGTCCGATCTTCTGGGGGTGGCTGCGAGGGCGGGTCTCAGAAGAGCTGGCACGTTCTTAGCCAGTCTCTTCCTGGCGGGTGCTTCGGGACGCTTCCTGGGCTGAGCGGGGAGCTGTCGTGGGGGAGAAGCTCCCCGAGACTCAGCTTCTAGAAAATTCACCCAAAGCTCCGAGAAGGAACTCTTGAGCTCGGATTGCTGGCTGGGTCTCCGAGGCGTGTCGGGGGCACTGCGGGATCCGAGCCGCCCGGTCACCCATCCGGTAAGGCCGCCCTGCTCTTCCTGCAGCAACTGCTCCATTGCCTCCCTTTCCACACCCAGGGTGCTTCCCATCCGTCGGAAGGCTTCCCGGCGTTCGTGTCTGGCGCTTTGCAAGGCGTCCGTGAAGAGCTTTCTCAGGAGGGCCTTGTCTGCTTTTCCTTCCAGGCTGCTCACTAAGTCGGTCCACTTCTTTTGGACGTCCTCCAGCACTTCCTGTCGGGCCTCGTCTTGTCGCTGCAGTTCTCCGATCTGCTCCTCCTGCAGGCGCGAGGCGGCTTGCGCTCTCTCCAGCCGTCCCTGCAGCGACCTCAGCTTCCCTTCCAGACCGTCTGCCTTTTGCATCCATTCGGCCAGGACCACCTTCAGGTTGGCCAGGGCTCCGGCGTGCTGCTTCTCTGCTTCCCGGGAGGCGGACAGCTGGAGGGCAGTCTCCTCTTTCTGCTGGGTGACCGCAGTCAGTTGCTCCTGCAGGGACCCGAGCCGGGCAGCGGCCCGCTGGCTCGCCTTCTGCATGGCGCGGGAAGATGACAGGAGCCTCTCCTCTAGCGCCGTGACTTTCCTCCTGAGTTGAGCCGCTCTGTCTCCTGCCAGCCGCGCTGCCCGGAGATGCGCGTCTTGGCATTCTGAAGCCTGCGTCCGAGACCTCCCCAGCTCCTGGCCTAAGCGCGCTTCCTTGTCCCGCAAAAGGCGAACCTCCTCCCGCAGGGCGCAGTTTTCCACTCGTTCCTGTCTCAGCGCCAGCGCCGCCTCATCTCTCTCGTGCTGAAAGAGAATGCTCTTTTCCTGCATGGAGGTCACTGCATTGAGAAGCTGGCCTAATTCCCCAGCCCGGCCCTGTTCTTTTTCTCTCAGGAGGCACTCAAAAGCCAGAGCCGCCTTCTTCACGGAGACGCATTCGAATTCCTTCTCCCTCAGCGTCACAGAGAGGCGCATGTTCGTCTCTTGTAAGGCTTGGTTTTCGGCGTCCTTCTCCCTGGACCTTTCCAGCAGTTTTGCATTTTCCTGTTTGACTTGGCACGCATCCGCCTCCAGATGGCCTATCCTCTCCTTCAGGTTTGTCACCGCCTGCCTCAAAAGTTCGTTTTCGCTCGCTTGGGTCGTGAGGTCTTCCCTCAGAGAAAGGAATTCCTCCCTCTGCGCCTCGATTAAGAGCTCTTTGTCCTCCAGCGTGTTCTGCAAAGCCTCTTGTTTCTCCTTGAGCCGCTGAATTTCGGAATCCGTCTGTGCCTGCCGTTCCCTCTCCAGTTCCGAGGTGGCGGCCATCGCCTCGGACAGTCTCTGAGTCTCCTCCTGGAGGCTTCTGATGGCTGCGTCTTTTTCCTCCGTGGCTCGCCTTAAGGCTTCCATCTCTGCTGGCGGCCCTTTCGAAGGCTCGCCCAGCGCCTCGGACTTAATTGCCTCCTGAGAGCCGGCTGCCTCGCAAGTCCGCGACGATGCGGCGGGCGGCTGTGGTGACGTGAGGTCGGGTGGACCCAAGAGAACCTCCTCGGCATTGCAGAGCTGCTCTAGGCCGAGCTGCATCTGTGCCAGTCTCTTCCCCAAGAGCCGGAGTTGGGTCGCATCCCCTTGAGAACGGGGCAACGGGGCGGCAGGGTGCATCTGTCGCCGAGACTTCTCCTCGCTGTCCACTAAGGCCCGTGCCTCGAGTGGTGGGAGTTCCTTCTGAAGTTGGGATGACTCCCGCTGCAGATTGTGCACCTCGGTCAGCACCAGCCGCTGCCACTCCTCCAGCACGTTGACCCGCTGCTTCAACGTGTCCCGTTCCCGGAGAAGCTCCTCCAACTGGTTCGCGTCCACGCCCCGAACCTCATGGCCAGCGTCGGACGTTTGCCAGATGGTCAGTAAAGTCTGGCATTTCTGGCTCAAGGCACCGATTTCAATGTCTTTGGCTCGGACGAGGCGTGATAAGTGCCGGATCGCTTCTCGAAACATGTCCTCCCCGCCGCCGTCAGCTCGAGGGCGCCGTGTCTGATTTTCGCCTCGCAGCTTCCCGAGCTCTGCTTCTTTGGCCACCAGCAGGTCCATCATTGCGTGATACGCCCTTTTCAGCTGGCTGTTTTCCCTCACCTTCTCGTCGAAAACGGCCAACACTCGTTCCCTTTCCAAAGCATAGGCTTGCAGTTGCTGCTGGAGGCCCCCCGCATCCTGGACGGAGGCAGCCGAAGCTAGGCGAGCGGGGAGGCCCTGGCTCTCCCAGTCTTGCGGCTGGATCGTCTGAGTTCGTGGCCCGGTCTCATCTTCGTCCGGCTCATCAAGCCGCTCGGTCAGAGGGGTCGTCTTTTCGGTCCCAAGTTTCAGTGCCTTCCTCTGCTTTTGCTCTTCAGTGGTCCTTGGAGGATGCTGGGTTTCCTCCTCCAGGTGACCTTCGATCCCTTCCAGTGGAGACACCTCAGATTCTAGTTGTGTCACGGCGTCGAGGGTGTTCGGGTCAACCACTGGAGCGGCTCGAGCCCGTTGTTGTCTCTGTGGCTCCAGTTCTTCCCTCAGGTGACTGCCTTCTTCTTGCAGGGAGGCGAGCCTCGTGTCTCCTTCCTCGAGGGTTTCCTGCAGCGTTGCGGTGTCTCTCCGAGCTGGAGTTGCCGGTCTCTCCTGCTCGGGTGGTCCGGTCGCCTGAATGGCTTCCGTCTCCTTTCTCCCCGAGTCGGGGAAGTCTGGCAGCTTTGGCGTCCCCTTCCTCAGCACACCTCTGGTGGAGTCAGAGAGGTGTGCGGGGAGGGAAGCCACACTGCCGCCCACTCGCCCCAGGGAATGGCCTAAGCCGGAGCCGAGGCCGAGGCCGAGGCGGCCAAACCAGGAGGCCATCGCTGCGGGTCACAGCACTGACCTGGTGCGCTCCGCGAAGAGCGTCCAGCCCAGTCGGACAGTCCCGCCAAGTGTCAGGGCCCCGGCGGCTGCGCGAGGCTAAGAGTCAAATCACAGCCAGGCGCTGCTAGGCGACGGCGGGCCGGCGGCCTGGGGGCGGGGCCTGGGCGGGGCCGGGGCGGGGCCTGGGCGGGGCGCGGGCTCCAACCGTTGGGCTCGGGCTCCTGGAGGGGAGGGGCGGGGCTGCCCGCAACCTCGAGGCCTGCCGCCCGGCCCTCACCCATGGCCACCTCCTGGCCCGCGTGCCCCGCTCCGCCCCCCACCCAGCCCCCACCGCCAGCCCCGTGGGCCTCCGCTCAACCCCAGGGCTTCCCACCGCGGCGGTGGGCCCCCCTCTCCCTCTGCTTCAGTGCCGCCCCCGGGGGCCAGGCGGCCCTCCTGCCCCCTGGGGCCGCCCGCCAAGACCGCCGCGCTGAAGGCCGCCATCCCCACACCACCGCCACCTGTGCGCGTGGCAGCGCGTGTGGGCAGGAAGGACCCCAGGGCTCTGACTGCCGCCGAGCGCCTCCCACGCTCCCTCCTGTCCTGCGGCCGGGGCTTTTCCCAGCCGGCTTGGAGAACACTCGGAGGGCCAAGGTAGGTGGGGACCCGCCTCCACCTGCAGAGTTCCGACGAGTGTCTTCGGACACACGTCGGCCCCCTGCGCGGAAGCACGACCCTCCTGAGCACCCTGACCATTGCCATCCCCCACACAGTCGCCGGGGTCCTTGCCCCGCCGCCTCGCCCCCCACTTCCTGCGGCCCTGCCTGGAGAAGCGGTCCCCGGGAGGAGTCTGGGGGCTCTCGGGCGCCACAGGCGGGGTGTGGCACACCGCGTGCACGCTGTGCGCCCGCTTCTGTCAGCGTGGGGCGGGCTCTGGTCGTGGAAGGGAGTCTTCCCCATGCGTCGAGCGGGCGGTGGAGCGGGGAAAGGACCCAGAGGTGCTCGTGGAGCGCGCGGCCCCCAGCCCCGCTGAGCCCGGCGGAACGGCGTCCCCGGGGCCCGACTCGGGGCCGGCGGCCGAGGCCCGGCTGCGCGCCGCGCCCTGGGCCTGCCGTGCGCTCCTGCCCCGGCGCGGGGCGCGGGGCGCGGGGGCGGCGCGGCTGGCCCCGCGGGCCTGGGGACCCGCCGCCGCAGCGACCAGAAAGTCCCGGTCAGCCTGCCCCGAGCTCCGTGGGCCTGGGAGCCGGGCGCCGCCGCCGCCGCCGCCGCCGCCGCCGGCTCGGCAGTGTCGCGCGGGAGCAGCCGCCAGGCCGTCCCGATGCGCGCGCCAGGAGCCCCGCAGGCTGGGGAGCCGCCGCCGCCGCCGCCGCCGCCGCCAGGAAGTGGCCGTTGCACTGCGGGAGGCCGCGGGCTCACCAGAGCATGGGCAGGTGAGGGCCCCTGGCGGCCGCCTCCCTCCGTGCACCCGTCGGGGTCTCCACCGCCCGGGCCCCGCCCCCGGGAGCAGGGACCTGCGCCTTCTCCTGTCCTGCCGGCGACCCTGGCGCCCGTGCTGGCTGCCTGGGGCCACCACTCCCATCCCTGGGGCGCGTGCCCCTGCTGTGGGACACTCCCGCCAAGTGTCAGGGCCCAGGTGGCTGCGCCAGGCTAAGAGGGAAATGACAGCCAGGCGTTACCAGGCAACGGCGGGCTGGCGGGCTGGGGGCGTGACCAGGGGCGGGGCCTGGGCGGGTCGCGGTCTCCAACCGCGGGGCTGGGGTGAGGAGGGGAGGGGAGGGGCTGCCCGCAACCGCGAGGCCTGCGGCCAGGCCCTCACCCATGGCCACCTCCTGACCCGCGTGCCCCGCTCCCCGCCCCCCCGCACCGCCAGCCCCGTGGGCCTCCGCTCATCCCCAGGGCTTCCCACCACGGCGGTGGGCCCCCCTCTCCCTCTGCTTCAGTGCCGCCCCCGGGACCGGCATCCCCACACCACCACCACCACCACCTGTGCGCGTGGCAGCGCGTGTGGGCAGAAAGGACCCCAGGGCTCTGACTGCCGCCGAGCGCCTCCCACGCTCCCTCCTGTCCTGCGGCCGGGCTTTTCCCAGCCGGCTTGGAGAACACTCAGAGGGCCAAGGGAGGTGGGGACCCGCCTCCACCTGCAGAGTTCCGACGAGTGGGTTTGGACACACGTCGGCCCCCTGCGCGGAAGCACGACCCTCCTGAGCACTCTGACCATTGCCATCCCCCACACAGTCGCCGGGGTCCTTGCCCCGCCGCCTCGCCCCCCTCTTCCTGCGGCCCTGCCTGGAGAAGCGGTCCCCGGGAGGAGTCTGGGGGCTCTCGGGCGCCACAGGCGGGGTGTGGCACACCGCGTGCACGCTGTGCGCCCGCTTCTGTCAGCGCGGGGCGGGCTCTGGTCGTGGAAGGGAGTCTTCCCCATGCGTCGAGCGGGCGGTGGAGCGGGGAAAGGACCCAGAGGTGCTCGTGGAGCGCGCGGCCCCCAGCCCCGCTGAGCCCGGCGGAACGTCGTCCCCGGGGCCCGACTCGGGGCCGGCGGCCGAGGCCCGGCTGCGCGCCGCGCCCTGGGCCTGCCGTGCGCTCCTGCCCCGGCGCGGGGCGCGGGGCGCGGGGGCGGCGCGGCTGGCCCCGCGGGCCTGGGAACCCGCCGCCGCAGCGGCCAGAAAGTCCCGCTCAGCCTGCCCCGAGCTCCGCGGGCCTGGGAGCCGGGCGCCGCCGCCGCCGCCTCGACTGGGCCGCGCGGGAGCAGCCGCCAGGCCGTCCTGGTGCGCGCGCCACGAGCCACGCAGGCCGGGGGAGCCGCCGCCGGCGCCGGCGCCGCCGCCGCCGCCGCCGCCAGGTAGTGGCCGTTGCACTGCGGGAGGCCGCGGGCCCACCAGAGCATGGGCAGGTGAGGGCCCCGGGCGGCCGCCTCCCTCCGTGCACCCGTCGGGGTCTCCACCGCCCGGGCCCCGCCCCCGGGAGCAGGGACCTGCGCCTTCTCCTGTCCTGCCGGCGACCCTGGCGCCCGTGCTGGCTGCCTGGGGCCACGACTCCCATCCCTGGGGCGCGCGCCTTTGCACCTGCGACGACGGCGGCGCTGGGGTGGGGGGCGCGGCGCGGGCCGCGGCGGGGTGGCGGGTGCTGGGACCTGATTCTCAGCCTTGGGCTCCAGCGGGGCGGGGTGGGGGGGCGAGGAAGGAGTGACGTGGGGTGGTCGTGGGGGCAGGGCGCGCCGCGCAGACCCTTGAGGTCCAAGTGCAGACAGAGGAAATCAGTAAAGGGGCTTCCAGCCGGTGGGATCCCCTCGGTGCGTGCGTTTCCCTTGGGCCTTCAGGGAAGCGGGAGGCGCTGCTGCCTCCAGCCCAGGGCGAGGAGGAAGTAGCGGTGCCAGTTGTTGACCCCGCGAAATTTGGAATCGGGAGCAGGATGCAGGCGCCGGGCGCCAGTGAAAGGAAAAAGGGTTCTCCCGATCCTCTTGCTCCCTTTGGCTTTGGCAGCAGCTGCTTCTCCGTGTTGCTTTGGTCCTGCTGCCGTGCTCTTCTGGCGCTGAGTGTGAAATGCCCCAGGAAGCGGGGCGGGGAGGAGGTCGAGGATGGAAGAAGGCGAGCCGGCATGGGTGGGGGGAGCAGGCGGTGCAGGAAAGGTGATCCACCTTTCCTTGCTCTCCGCTTGCTGCCTTCCCCTGAGCCTTGGACTTCCACCCCTTCCGCCTCCGCCTGTCCTCCCGTCCTCCCGTCCAACCTCTCTCTCATCTGAGTCCTGCCAAGAAGAGGCAGGTCGAACACTTGCGGTGTGCACTGGATTGAAGGAATTACCCTGCTACGATTAGGCTCGATGAGCTTGAAGTCCTTTGAGTCAGAACCTGTTTGGGGTCTGCAGAGAGTCGCGCGTGGCGGGAGGGTGGCCCGCGTGTGGGTGAGGAGCAGGGAGGAAGGCTGCAGGGGCGAGGCCTTGGAGATTCTGCTCCAGTTTGGCCTGCAGGCAGTGGAGAACCCTGGATTCCTTTCAAGCAGGGAAGCGATGGGACCACACACAAACTCAGGTCCGGGTACCCGATTTCGCAGCCAAGCCAATCAGTGAGACGTCAGGGTTGCAGCAAGGAAAGAGGTTTATGATCAAGAGGTGGCCAGACAAGGAGGTGGGAGTAAAACTCAAACCCGCCTCCTCAAAGGGAAAACAAAACGTTGGGGCGTTTATCTGGGGTTCGGGGTAGGGGTGGGACCAGGAGAGCGCTGGGGGTGAAGCTTGAAGAGTCCTCTGCTCAGGTGCGACTGTCACTGGTATTTCTTCGTGGGTCACAAGTGCGAAGTCAGTGGGGTTCGACGTGTTGCACGCCGAGGATCTCTGTCCGTGACGCGGAAAGTGGGCGATCCCTCATTTCAGCTGGTCCAAGCCTCTGCACGATGTCCGCTCGGGCGGGGGCCGGGGGGGGGGGGCTGCCATCAAGCTGCTCTCTGATCTGCCGTCTTCCTGTTGTTCTGCAAAACAACCTCAGAAACTTTGGTTACTTTCTTGCCCACGTCCAGCCCTGTGGGGGCCGGGCACCGTGGTGTCGGTAACGGCAGGGTTTTCCTCTTGGGTCACCCTCCCAACAGTGTGGAGGATGGGTTCAAGCGGGGAGGTGGGGGGGGTGGTGTGCCAGGAGGCCAGCCGGCAAGATCAGTAAGGAGTCTACCGGGCTGGTTGCGTGCAAGAGACAGGAAGGCATGCGGCAGAGCAGCGGGGACGGCAAACACGGGAAGGCGCTCGGCTCCCTTTGGGAGTCGGTAGGCTGCGAAGTGGGTGAGACAGAGAGCTCAAGCGTGGCCCTGAGGCCTCTCGCTCTGCTGTCGGGGGATGAGATGGGCAGAGGTTTTCTGAGGGGATGAAAGGAAGGTAAGAGGAGGGGGAGGCTTTTGTTGGAGGATACCGGGCTCCCTTTTGGACGCGTCGGTTTTGAGAAGCCTTCGGACATCCTGAGAGGTGCGTCCAGCAGACAGTTAGAGAAAGCAGCGTGGAGTCAGGGGCAGGGTGACGTCAGTCGTACGCACTCCGAAGCCCTGGGCATCCGGGGGGCGAGTCGAATCGTAGGAGAGCGCATGAGCTTGCTCTGAGACCCGAGGGGTTCCTGTTCCCTGAAGACCGTGCCTTCGGGAACAGAACCCTTTGAGAAGTGGTCGGGAGGAGAAGCCGCAGAGGAAAGTGAGACAGAGGGGTCTGAGGTTAGGAAGGGCACCTGGGGAGGGGGCCATCCCCCAGAGAAAGAGGGTGGAGAGAACTTGCAGAGACTGAAGACGTGGGCAGCATTCCTCAGACACCACAGGGAGTTTAGGAAGACGAAGGAACCGAAGGGCGTGCCCTGGCCTCTTGCCAGGACGGGACGGCGACGAGATTTGGGGAGTCTTTCGAGGAGCCGGTGAGAGACGAGGCGATGACTGGATGGCTGACGAGGAGAGGAGTCGAGGTCTTTTGGCAGCAGCTTAGCCGTGAAAGGTAGAGAGAGAAGGCGGTGGTGGAGGAGCAGAAAGGAGAGGTGTGGATGCCGGGAGAGACTTGGGTGTGCTCAGCGGCTTAAGGAAAGAGACGGGCCGAAGAGAAAGCAGCTGGCAAACTGAGGGAACGAGATCTTTGGGGGAGGCTGAGCAGATGGTTCCCAGGGCACCCCACGTGGAGCCGGGCCCCTGGAACTGCCAAGCTGAATCCCTCTTCCTGGAAAACCAAAGGGAAAGGGGAGGGGTGGGTGGAGAGAAATAGAGGGACGTTCAAACGGGGGTGGGGGGGTGCGGGAAACGGAGAGTTCTTGACTAGCTGGCCTCTGATCTCTTCGGGTCCCGAACGGTATGAGGACGATCCCGCTTGAGGCAGGCGATGGAGATTTGGAGGGGCTGTTGAGGAAACGGGGCGGGGGGAGGGCGTTGACCACGGCCCTCTGATGGGCTTGGGGGCGGAAGCGGCTTCCATGCCCATCGCGAGGCGCCGGTTCAGTCAGTCGGTGTCCATCCGGACCACAGACCACAGACCCCTGCTTTGGAAAACAACAAGATGCAGTTCGTAAACCCTTGCAAAGATCTCTGAGGTCAGGTGACTGGCTTTGCAACCAAAAGCGAGTCAGGGAATAAGATCCTCCCCTGCTTAGGAGTTTTCTTTCCTGTCTGTCCCAGAGGCCAGAGAGCACCCGAGGGCGGTTTCCCAGGCAGCGGAAAGAGGAGGAGGACCAAGCCGAGCCGGGGGAAACCAAGCTTTCCTCCTGAAGTTTGGATGCCTGCCCCTTGCACGTTGGTGCCCTTCCCCTTTCTTCCTACTGTCCCGGGAGTGGGCGCCCTCGCGCGCTTTCTGATTCTGCAGCACTAAGGCAAGTTAGGTTCCCGCTCCCCGAGGGAAAGCTCAATAAACGCCCCCCTCCCCCCACCCCCGCCCTTCCCACCCCCCCACCCCCCACCCGCCCGCAACCCCCCCACCTCCCAGACCCAACCCCCACCCCCCACCCCACGCCCCCCAGCTCCTCGGAGACGGTGACAGCGTGGCAAACAGAATCGGAAGCGTCCTTGGCCCACAGCCTGCGATCCCACTGCTCTCCAGAGAAGTGACATCCGTCCGCTTTAAGCTGGGTGACCACCTGCAGCGACACCCTTTTGAAAGCGTGAGCCATAGCTATTTCTTTGAAAGCTCCAGTAAAGCCGCAGAGAAACCTGTGACCTTTAGCACAAGGCCACTTCGTGCTAAGGAACCCACAGCGGGGGACCGGCTTTCCTGAAAGCGCCGTCGTCTCCTCTGCGGCTTGGGGAGCCTCTAGGGCTTGGACAGGCCTTGGAGCAGCCCGGCAGCACTCTTGGCGGGTGGCAGCAGCCAAGGTGTGCCCCTGGGCACGACGTCGGTCACGGCGTCTAAGAGAAGGTGCCCAGACCCTCCGGTTCCGGGGCCGGGTGGGTCGATGAGAGACACGGCTGGGGAGCAGGGATTCCCGTCCGATCTTCTGGGGGTGGCTGCGAGGGCGGGTCTCAGAAGAGCTGGCACGTTCTTAGCCAGTCTCTTCCTGGCGGGTGCTTCGGGACGCTTCCTGGGCTGAGCGGGGAGCTGTCGTGGGGGAGAAGCTCCCCGAGACTCAGCTTCTAGAAAATTCACCCAAAGCTCCGAGAAGGAACTCTTGAGCTCGGATTGCTGGCTGGGTCTCCGAGGCGTGTCGGGGGCACTGCGGGATCCGAGCCGCCCGGTCACCCATCCGGTAAGGCCGCCCTGCTCTTCCTGCAGCAACTGCTCCATTGCCTCCCTTTCCACACCCAGGGTGCTTCCCATCCGTCGGAAGGCTTCCCGGCGTTCGTGTCTGGCGCTTTGCAAGGCGTCCGTGAAGAGCTTTCTCAGGAGGGCCTTGTCTGCTTTTCCTTCCAGGCTGCTCACTAAGTCGGTCCACTTCTTTTGGACGTCCTCCAGCACTTCCTGTCGGGCCTCGTCTTGTCGCTGCAGTTCTCCGATCTGCTCCTCCTGCAGGCGCGAGGCGGCTTGCGCTCTCTCCAGCCGTCCCTGCAGCGACCTCAGCTTCCCTTCCAGACCGTCTGCCTTTTGCATCCATTCGGCCAGGACCACCTTCAGGTTGGCCAGGGCTCCGGCGTGCTGCTTCTCTGCTTCCCGGGAGGCGGACAGCTGGAGGGCAGTCTCCTCTTTCTGCTGGGTGACCGCAGTCAGTTGCTCCTGCAGGGACCCGAGCCGGGCAGCGGCCCGCTGGCTCGCCTTCTGCATGGCGCGGGAAGATGACAGGAGCCTCTCCTCTAGCGCCGTGACTTTCCTCCTGAGTTGAGCCGCTCTGTCTCCTGCCAGCCGCGCTGCCCGGAGATGCGCGTCTTGGCATTCTGAAGCCTGCGTCCGAGACCTCCCCAGCTCCTGGCCTAAGCGCGCTTCCTTGTCCCGCAAAAGGCGAACCTCCTCCCGCAGGGCGCAGTTTTCCACTCGTTCCTGTCTCAGCGCCAGCGCCGCCTCATCTCTCTCGTGCTGAAAGAGAATGCTCTTTTCCTGCATGGAGGTCACTGCATTGAGAAGCTGGCCTAATTCCCCAGCCCGGCCCTGTTCTTTTTCTCTCAGGAGGCACTCAAAAGCCAGAGCCGCCTTCTTCACGGAGACGCATTCGAATTCCTTCTCCCTCAGCGTCACAGAGAGGCGCATGTTCGTCTCTTGTAAGGCTTGGTTTTCGGCGTCCTTCTCCCTGGACCTTTCCAGCAGTTTTGCATTTTCCTGTTTGACTTGGCACGCATCCGCCTCCAGATGGCCTATCCTCTCCTTCAGGTTTGTCACCGCCTGCCTCAAAAGTTCGTTTTCGCTCGCTTGGGTCGTGAGGTCTTCCCTCAGAGAAAGGAATTCCTCCCTCTGCGCCTCGATTAAGAGCTCTTTGTCCTCCAGCGTGTTCTGCAAAGCCTCTTGTTTCTCCTTGAGCCGCTGAATTTCGGAATCCGTCTGTGCCTGCCGTTCCCTCTCCAGTTCCGAGGTGGCGGCCATCGCCTCGGACAGTCTCTGAGTCTCCTCCTGGAGGCTTCTGATGGCTGCGTCTTTTTCCTCCGTGGCTCGCCTTAAGGCTTCCATCTCTGCTGGCGGCCCTTTCGAAGGCTCGCCCAGCGCCTCGGACTTAATTGCCTCCTGAGAGCCGGCTGCCTCGCAAGTCCGCGACGATGCGGCGGGCGGCTGTGGTGACGTGAGGTCGGGTGGACCCAAGAGAACCTCCTCGGCATTGCAGAGCTGCTCTAGGCCGAGCTGCATCTGTGCCAGTCTCTTCCCCAAGAGCCGGAGTTGGGTCGCATCCCCTTGAGAACGGGGCAACGGGGCGGCAGGGTGCATCTGTCGCCGAGACTTCTCCTCGCTGTCCACTAAGGCCCGTGCCTCGAGTGGTGGGAGTTCCTTCTGAAGTTGGGATGACTCCCGCTGCAGATTGTGCACCTCGGTCAGCACCAGCCGCTGCCACTCCTCCAGCACGTTGACCCGCTGCTTCAACGTGTCCCGTTCCCGGAGAAGCTCCTCCAACTGGTTCGCGTCCACGCCCCGAACCTCATGGCCAGCGTCGGACGTTTGCCAGATGGTCAGTAAAGTCTGGCATTTCTGGCTCAAGGCACCGATTTCAATGTCTTTGGCTCGGACGAGGCGTGATAAGTGCCGGATCGCTTCTCGAAACATGTCCTCCCCGCCGCCGTCAGCTCGAGGGCGCCGTGTCTGATTTTCGCCTCGCAGCTTCCCGAGCTCTGCTTCTTTGGCCACCAGCAGGTCCATCATTGCGTGATACGCCCTTTTCAGCTGGCTGTTTTCCCTCACCTTCTCGTCGAAAACGGCCAACACTCGTTCCCTTTCCAAAGCATAGGCTTGCAGTTGCTGCTGGAGGCCCCCCGCATCCTGGACGGAGGCAGCCGAAGCTAGGCGAGCGGGGAGGC
This sequence comes from Equus asinus, assembly GCF_041296235.1. NCBI lineage: Eukaryota > Metazoa > Chordata > Mammalia > Perissodactyla > Equidae > Equus > Equus asinus. The sequence continues at coordinate 10,126,373 of NC_091803.1, read as the reverse complement.
CCTGGCTCTCCCAGTCTTGCGGCTGGATCGTCTGAGTTCGTGGCCCGGTCTCATCTTCGTCCGGCTCATCAAGCCGCTCGGTCAGAGGGGTCGTCTTTTCGGTCCCAAGTTTCAGTGCCTTCCTCTGCTTTTGCTCTTCAGTGGTCCTTGGAGGATGCTGGGTTTCCTCCTCCAGGTGACCTTCGATCCCTTCCAGTGGAGACACCTCAGATTCTAGTTGTGTCACGGCGTCGAGGGTGTTCGGGTCAACCACTGGAGCGGCTCGAGCCCGTTGTTGTCTCTGTGGCTCCAGTTCTTCCCTCAGGTGACTGCCTTCTTCTTGCAGGGAGGCGAGCCTCGTGTCTCCTTCCTCGAGGGTTTCCTGCAGCGTTGCGGTGTCTCTCCGAGCTGGAGTTGCCGGTCTCTCCTGCTCGGGTGGTCCGGTCGCCTGAATGGCTTCCGTCTCCTTTCTCCCCGAGTCGGGGAAGTCTGGCAGCTTTGGCGTCCCCTTCCTCAGCACACCTCTGGTGGAGTCAGAGAGGTGTGCGGGGAGGGAAGCCACACTGCCGCCCACTCGCCCCAGGGAATGGCCTAAGCCGGAGCCGAGGCCGAGGCCGAGGCGGCCAAACCAGGAGGCCATCGCTGCGGGTCACAGCACTGACCTGGTGCGCTCCGCGAAGAGCGTCCAGCCCAGTCGGACAGTCCCGCCAAGTGTCAGGGCCCCGGCGGCTGCGCGAGGCTAAGAGTCAAATCACAGCCAGGCGCTGCTAGGCGACGGCGGGCCGGCGGCCTGGGGGCGGGGCCTGGGCGGGGCCGGGGCGGGGCCTGGGCGGGGCGCGGGCTCCAACCGTTGGGCTCGGGCTCCTGGAGGGGAGGGGCGGGGCTGCCCGCAACCTCGAGGCCTGCCGCCCGGCCCTCACCCATGGCCACCTCCTGGCCCGCGTGCCCCGCTCCGCCCCCCACCCAGCCCCCACCGCCAGCCCCGTGGGCCTCCGCTCAACCCCAGGGCTTCCCACCGCGGCGGTGGGCCCCCCTCTCCCTCTGCTTCAGTGCCGCCCCCGGGGGCCAGGCGGCCCTCCTGCCCCCTGGGGCCGCCCGCCAAGACCGCCGCGCTGAAGGCCGCCATCCCCACACCACCGCCACCTGTGCGCGTGGCAGCGCGTGTGGGCAGGAAGGACCCCAGGGCTCTGACTGCCGCCGAGCGCCTCCCACGCTCCCTCCTGTCCTGCGGCCGGGGCTTTTCCCAGCCGGCTTGGAGAACACTCGGAGGGCCAAGGTAGGTGGGGACCCGCCTCCACCTGCAGAGTTCCGACGAGTGTCTTCGGACACACGTCGGCCCCCTGCGCGGAAGCACGACCCTCCTGAGCACCCTGACCATTGCCATCCCCCACACAGTCGCCGGGGTCCTTGCCCCGCCGCCTCGCCCCCCACTTCCTGCGGCCCTGCCTGGAGAAGCGGTCCCCGGGAGGAGTCTGGGGGCTCTCGGGCGCCACAGGCGGGGTGTGGCACACCGCGTGCACGCTGTGCGCCCGCTTCTGTCAGCGTGGGGCGGGCTCTGGTCGTGGAAGGGAGTCTTCCCCATGCGTCGAGCGGGCGGTGGAGCGGGGAAAGGACCCAGAGGTGCTCGTGGAGCGCGCGGCCCCCAGCCCCGCTGAGCCCGGCGGAACGGCGTCCCCGGGGCCCGACTCGGGGCCGGCGGCCGAGGCCCGGCTGCGCGCCGCGCCCTGGGCCTGCCGTGCGCTCCTGCCCCGGCGCGGGGCGCGGGGCGCGGGGGCGGCGCGGCTGGCCCCGCGGGCCTGGGGACCCGCCGCCGCAGCGACCAGAAAGTCCCGGTCAGCCTGCCCCGAGCTCCGTGGGCCTGGGAGCCGGGCGCCGCCGCCGCCGCCGCCGCCGCCGCCGGCTCGGCAGTGTCGCGCGGGAGCAGCCGCCAGGCCGTCCCGATGCGCGCGCCAGGAGCCCCGCAGGCTGGGGAGCCGCCGCCGCCGCCGCCGCCGCCGCCAGGAAGTGGCCGTTGCACTGCGGGAGGCCGCGGGCTCACCAGAGCATGGGCAGGTGAGGGCCCCTGGCGGCCGCCTCCCTCCGTGCACCCGTCGGGGTCTCCACCGCCCGGGCCCCGCCCCCGGGAGCAGGGACCTGCGCCTTCTCCTGTCCTGCCGGCGACCCTGGCGCCCGTGCTGGCTGCCTGGGGCCACCACTCCCATCCCTGGGGCGCGTGCCCCTGCTGTGGGACACTCCCGCCAAGTGTCAGGGCCCAGGTGGCTGCGCCAGGCTAAGAGGGAAATGACAGCCAGGCGTTACCAGGCAACGGCGGGCTGGCGGGCTGGGGGCGTGACCAGGGGCGGGGCCTGGGCGGGTCGCGGTCTCCAACCGCGGGGCTGGGGTGAGGAGGGGAGGGGAGGGGCTGCCCGCAACCGCGAGGCCTGCGGCCAGGCCCTCACCCATGGCCACCTCCTGACCCGCGTGCCCCGCTCCCCGCCCCCCCGCACCGCCAGCCCCGTGGGCCTCCGCTCATCCCCAGGGCTTCCCACCACGGCGGTGGGCCCCCCTCTCCCTCTGCTTCAGTGCCGCCCCCGGGACCGGCATCCCCACACCACCACCACCACCACCTGTGCGCGTGGCAGCGCGTGTGGGCAGAAAGGACCCCAGGGCTCTGACTGCCGCCGAGCGCCTCCCACGCTCCCTCCTGTCCTGCGGCCGGGCTTTTCCCAGCCGGCTTGGAGAACACTCAGAGGGCCAAGGGAGGTGGGGACCCGCCTCCACCTGCAGAGTTCCGACGAGTGGGTTTGGACACACGTCGGCCCCCTGCGCGGAAGCACGACCCTCCTGAGCACTCTGACCATTGCCATCCCCCACACAGTCGCCGGGGTCCTTGCCCCGCCGCCTCGCCCCCCTCTTCCTGCGGCCCTGCCTGGAGAAGCGGTCCCCGGGAGGAGTCTGGGGGCTCTCGGGCGCCACAGGCGGGGTGTGGCACACCGCGTGCACGCTGTGCGCCCGCTTCTGTCAGCGCGGGGCGGACTCTCGCAGGGAAGGGAGTCTTCCCCATGCGTCGAGCGGGCGGTGGAGCGGGGAAGGGACCCAGAGGTGCTCGTGGAGCGCGCGGCCCCCAGCCCCGCTGAGCCCGGCGGAACGGCGTCCCCGGGGCCCGACTCGGGGCCGGCGGCCGAGGCCCGGCTGCGCGCCGCGCCCTGGGCCTGCCGTGCGCTCCTGCCCCGGCGCGGGGCGCGGGGCGCGGGGGCGGCGCGGCTGGCCCCGCGGGCCTGGGAACCCGCCGCCGCAGCGGCCAGAAAGTCCCGCTCAGCCTGCCCCGAGCTCCGCGGGCCTGGGAGCCGGGCGCCGCCGCCGCCGCCTCGACTGGGCCGCGCGGGAGCAGCCGCCAGGCCGTCCTGGTGCGCGCGCCACGAGCCACGCAGGCCGGGGGAGCCGCCGCCGGCGCCGGCGCCGCCGCCGCCGCCGCCGCCAGGTAGTGGCCGTTGCACTGCGGGAGGCCGCGGGCCCACCAGAGCATGGGCAGGTGAGGGCCCCGGGCGGCCGCCTCCCTCCGTGCACCCGTCGGGGTCTCCACCGCCCGGGCCCCGCCCCCGGGAGCAGGGACCTGCGCCTTCTCCTGTCCTGCCGGCGACCCTGGCGCCCGTGCTGGCTGCCTGGGGCCACGACTCCCATCCCTGGGGCGCGCGCCTTTGCACCTGCGACGACGGCGGCGCTGGGGTGGGGGGCGCGGCGCGGGCCGCGGCGGGGTGGCGGGTGCTGGGACCTGATTCTCAGCCTTGGGCTCCAGCGGGGCGGGGTGGGGGGGCGAGGAAGGAGTGACGTGGGGTGGTCGTGGGGGCAGGGCGCGCCGCGCAGACCCTTGAGGTCCAAGTGCAGACAGAGGAAATCAGTAAAGGGGCTTCCAGCCGGTGGGATCCCCTCGGTGCGTGCGTTTCCCTTGGGCCTTCAGGGAAGCGGGAGGCGCTGCTGCCTCCAGCCCAGGGCGAGGAGGAAGTAGCGGTGCCAGTTGTTGACCCCGCGAAATTTGGAATCGGGAGCAGGATGCAGGCGCCGGGCGCCAGTGAAAGGAAAAAGGGTTCTCCCGATCCTCTTGCTCCCTTTGGCTTTGGCAGCAGCTGCTTCTCCGTGTTGCTTTGGTCCTGCTGCCGTGCTCTTCTGGCGCTGAGTGTGAAATGCCCCAGGAAGCGGGGCGGGGAGGAGGTCGAGGATGGAAGAAGGCGAGCCGGCATGGGTGGGGGGAGCAGGCGGTGCAGGAAAGGTGATCCACCTTTCCTTGCTCTCCGCTTGCTGCCTTCCCCTGAGCCTTGGACTTCCACCCCTTCCGCCTCCGCCTGTCCTCCCGTCCTCCCGTCCAACCTCTCTCTCATCTGAGTCCTGCCAAGAAGAGGCAGGTCGAACACTTGCGGTGTGCACTGGATTGAAGGAATTACCCTGCTACGATTAGGCTCGATGAGCTTGAAGTCCTTTGAGTCAGAACCTGTTTGGGGTCTGCAGAGAGTCGCGCGTGGCGGGAGGGTGGCCCGCGTGTGGGTGAGGAGCAGGGAGGAAGGCTGCAGGGGCGAGGCCTTGGAGATTCTGCTCCAGTTTGGCCTGCAGGCAGTGGAGAACCCTGGATTCCTTTCAAGCAGGGAAGCGATGGGACCACACACAAACTCAGGTCCGGGTACCCGATTTCGCAGCCAAGCCAATCAGTGAGACGTCAGGGTTGCAGCAAGGAAAGAGGTTTATGATCAAGAGGTGGCCAGACAAGGAGGTGGGAGTAAAACTCAAACCCGCCTCCTCAAAGGGAAAACAAAACGTTGGGGCGTTTATCTGGGGTTCGGGGTAGGGGTGGGACCAGGAGAGCGCTGGGGGTGAAGCTTGAAGAGTCCTCTGCTCAGGTGCGACTGTCACTGGTATTTCTTCGTGGGTCACAAGTGCGAAGTCAGTGGGGTTCGACGTGTTGCACGCCGAGGATCTCTGTCCGTGACGCGGAAAGTGGGCGATCCCTCATTTCAGCTGGTCCAAGCCTCTGCACGATGTCCGCTCGGGCGGGGGCCGGGGGGGGGGGGCTGCCATCAAGCTGCTCTCTGATCTGCCGTCTTCCTGTTGTTCTGCAAAACAACCTCAGAAACTTTGGTTACTTTCTTGCCCACGTCCAGCCCTGTGGGGGCCGGGCACCGTGGTGTCGGTAACGGCAGGGTTTTCCTCTTGGGTCACCCTCCCAACAGTGTGGAGGATGGGTTCAAGCGGGGAGGTGGGGGGGGTGGTGTGCCAGGAGGCCAGCCGGCAAGATCAGTAAGGAGTCTACCGGGCTGGTTGCGTGCAAGAGACAGGAAGGCATGCGGCAGAGCAGCGGGGACGGCAAACACGGGAAGGCGCTCGGCTCCCTTTGGGAGTCGGTAGGCTGCGAAGTGGGTGAGACAGAGAGCTCAAGCGTGGCCCTGAGGCCTCTCGCTCTGCTGTCGGGGGATGAGATGGGCAGAGGTTTTCTGAGGGGATGAAAGGAAGGTAAGAGGAGGGGGAGGCTTTTGTTGGAGGATACCGGGCTCCCTTTTGGACGCGTCGGTTTTGAGAAGCCTTCGGACATCCTGAGAGGTGCGTCCAGCAGACAGTTAGAGAAAGCAGCGTGGAGTCAGGGGCAGGGTGACGTCAGTCGTACGCACTCCGAAGCCCTGGGCATCCGGGGGGCGAGTCGAATCGTAGGAGAGCGCATGAGCTTGCTCTGAGACCCGAGGGGTTCCTGTTCCCTGAAGACCGTGCCTTCGGGAACAGAACCCTTTGAGAAGTGGTCGGGAGGAGAAGCCGCAGAGGAAAGTGAGACAGAGGGGTCTGAGGTTAGGAAGGGCACCTGGGGAGGGGGCCATCCCCCAGAGAAAGAGGGTGGAGAGAACTTGCAGAGACTGAAGACGTGGGCAGCATTCCTCAGACACCACAGGGAGTTTAGGAAGACGAAGGAACCGAAGGGCGTGCCCTGGCCTCTTGCCAGGACGGGACGGCGACGAGATTTGGGGAGTCTTTCGAGGAGCCGGTGAGAGACGAGGCGATGACTGGATGGCTGACGAGGAGAGGAGTCGAGGTCTTTTGGCAGCAGCTTAGCCGTGAAAGGTAGAGAGAGAAGGCGGTGGTGGAGGAGCAGAAAGGAGAGGTGTGGATGCCGGGAGAGACTTGGGTGTGCTCAGCGGCTTAAGGAAAGAGACGGGCCGAAGAGAAAGCAGCTGGCAAACTGAGGGAACGAGATCTTTGGGGGAGGCTGAGCAGATGGTTCCCAGGGCACCCCACGTGGAGCCGGGCCCCTGGAACTGCCAAGCTGAATCCCTCTTCCTGGAAAACCAAAGGGAAAGGGGAGGGGTGGGTGGAGAGAAATAGAGGGACGTTCAAACGGGGGTGGGGGGGTGCGGGAAACGGAGAGTTCTTGACTAGCTGGCCTCTGATCTCTTCGGGTCCCGAACGGTATGAGGACGATCCCGCTTGAGGCAGGCGATGGAGATTTGGAGGGGCTGTTGAGGAAACGGGGCGGGGGGAGGGCGTTGACCACGGCCCTCTGATGGGCTTGGGGGCGGAAGCGGCTTCCATGCCCATCGCGAGGCGCCGGTTCAGTCAGTCGGTGTCCATCCGGACCACAGACCACAGACCCCTGCTTTGGAAAACAACAAGATGCAGTTCGTAAACCCTTGCAAAGATCTCTGAGGTCAGGTGACTGGCTTTGCAACCAAAAGCGAGTCAGGGAATAAGATCCTCCCCTGCTTAGGAGTTTTCTTTCCTGTCTGTCCCAGAGGCCAGAGAGCACCCGAGGGCGGTTTCCCAGGCAGCGGAAAGAGGAGGAGGACCAAGCCGAGCCGGGGGAAACCAAGCTTTCCTCCTGAAGTTTGGATGCCTGCCCCTTGCACGTTGGTGCCCTTCCCCTTTCTTCCTACTGTCCCGGGAGTGGGCGCCCTCGCGCGCTTTCTGATTCTGCAGCACTAAGGCAAGTTAGGTTCCCGCTCCCCGAGGGAAAGCTCAATAAACGCCCCCCTCCCCCCACCCCCGCCCTTCCCACCCCCCCACCCCCCACCCGCCCGCAACCCCCCCACCTCCCAGACCCAACCCCCACCCCCCACCCCACGCCCCCCAGCTCCTCGGAGACGGTGACAGCGTGGCAAACAGAATCGGAAGCGTCCTTGGCCCACAGCCTGCGATCCCACTGCTCTCCAGAGAAGTGACATCCGTCCGCTTTAAGCTGGGTGACCACCTGCAGCGACACCCTTTTGAAAGCGTGAGCCATAGCTATTTCTTTGAAAGCTCCAGTAAAGCCGCAGAGAAACCTGTGACCTTTAGCACAAGGCCACTTCGTGCTAAGGAACCCACAGCGGGGGACCGGCTTTCCTGAAAGCGCCGTCGTCTCCTCTGCGGCTTGGGGAGCCTCTAGGGCTTGGACAGGCCTTGGAGCAGCCCGGCAGCACTCTTGGCGGGTGGCAGCAGCCAAGGTGTGCCCCTGGGCACGACGTCGGTCACGGCGTCTAAGAGAAGGTGCCCAGACCCTCCGGTTCCGGGGCCGGGTGGGTCGATGAGAGACACGGCTGGGGAGCAGGGATTCCCGTCCGATCTTCTGGGGGTGGCTGCGAGGGCGGGTCTCAGAAGAGCTGGCACGTTCTTAGCCAGTCTCTTCCTGGCGGGTGCTTCGGGACGCTTCCTGGGCTGAGCGGGGAGCTGTCGTGGGGGAGAAGCTCCCCGAGACTCAGCTTCTAGAAAATTCACCCAAAGCTCCGAGAAGGAACTCTTGAGCTCGGATTGCTGGCTGGGTCTCCGAGGCGTGTCGGGGGCACTGCGGGATCCGAGCCGCCCGGTCACCCATCCGGTAAGGCCGCCCTGCTCTTCCTGCAGCAACTGCTCCATTGCCTCCCTTTCCACACCCAGGGTGCTTCCCATCCGTCGGAAGGCTTCCCGGCGTTCGTGTCTGGCGCTTTGCAAGGCGTCCGTGAAGAGCTTTCTCAGGAGGGCCTTGTCTGCTTTTCCTTCCAGGCTGCTCACTAAGTCGGTCCACTTCTTTTGGACGTCCTCCAGCACTTCCTGTCGGGCCTCGTCTTGTCGCTGCAGTTCTCCGATCTGCTCCTCCTGCAGGCGCGAGGCGGCTTGCGCTCTCTCCAGCCGTCCCTGCAGCGACCTCAGCTTCCCTTCCAGACCGTCTGCCTTTTGCATCCATTCGGCCAGGACCACCTTCAGGTTGGCCAGGGCTCCGGCGTGCTGCTTCTCTGCTTCCCGGGAGGCGGACAGCTGGAGGGCAGTCTCCTCTTTCTGCTGGGTGACCGCAGTCAGTTGCTCCTGCAGGGACCCGAGCCGGGCAGCGGCCCGCTGGCTCGCCTTCTGCATGGCGCGGGAAGATGACAGGAGCCTCTCCTCTAGCGCCGTGACTTTCCTCCTGAGTTGAGCCGCTCTGTCTCCTGCCAGCCGCGCTGCCCGGAGATGCGCGTCTTGGCATTCTGAAGCCTGCGTCCGAGACCTCCCCAGCTCCTGGCCTAAGCGCGCTTCCTTGTCCCGCAAAAGGCGAACCTCCTCCCGCAGGGCGCAGTTTTCCACTCGTTCCTGTCTCAGCGCCAGCGCCGCCTCATCTCTCTCGTGCTGAAAGAGAATGCTCTTTTCCTGCATGGAGGTCACTGCATTGAGAAGCTGGCCTAATTCCCCAGCCCGGCCCTGTTCTTTTTCTCTCAGGAGGCACTCAAAAGCCAGAGCCGCCTTCTTCACGGAGACGCATTCGAATTCCTTCTCCCTCAGCGTCACAGAGAGGCGCATGTTCGTCTCTTGTAAGGCTTGGTTTTCGGCGTCCTTCTCCCTGGACCTTTCCAGCAGTTTTGCATTTTCCTGTTTGACTTGGCACGCATCCGCCTCCAGATGGCCTATCCTCTCCTTCAGGTTTGTCACCGCCTGCCTCAAAAGTTCGTTTTCGCTCGCTTGGGTCGTGAGGTCTTCCCTCAGAGAAAGGAATTCCTCCCTCTGCGCCTCGATTAAGAGCTCTTTGTCCTCCAGCGTGTTCTGCAAAGCCTCTTGTTTCTCCTTGAGCCGCTGAATTTCGGAATCCGTCTGTGCCTGCCGTTCCCTCTCCAGTTCCGAGGTGGCGGCCATCGCCTCGGACAGTCTCTGAGTCTCCTCCTGGAGGCTTCTGATGGCTGCGTCTTTTTCCTCCGTGGCTCGCCTTAAGGCTTCCATCTCTGCTGGCGGCCCTTTCGAAGGCTCGCCCAGCGCCTCGGACTTAATTGCCTCCTGAGAGCCGGCTGCCTCGCAAGTCCGCGACGATGCGGCGGGCGGCTGTGGTGACGTGAGGTCGGGTGGACCCAAGAGAACCTCCTCGGCATTGCAGAGCTGCTCTAGGCCGAGCTGCATCTGTGCCAGTCTCTTCCCCAAGAGCCGGAGTTGGGTCGCATCCCCTTGAGAACGGGGCAACGGGGCGGCAGGGTGCATCTGTCGCCGAGACTTCTCCTCGCTGTCCACTAAGGCCCGTGCCTCGAGTGGTGGGAGTTCCTTCTGAAGTTGGGATGACTCCCGCTGCAGATTGTGCACCTCGGTCAGCACCAGCCGCTGCCACTCCTCCAGCACGTTGACCCGCTGCTTCAACGTGTCCCGTTCCCGGAGAAGCTCCTCCAACTGGTTCGCGTCCACGCCCCGAACCTCATGGCCAGCGTCGGACGTTTGCCAGATGGTCAGTAAAGTCTGGCATTTCTGGCTCAAGGCACCGATTTCAATGTCTTTGGCTCGGACGAGGCGTGATAAGTGCCGGATCGCTTCTCGAAACATGTCCTCCCCGCCGCCGTCAGCTCGAGGGCGCCGTGTCTGATTTTCGCCTCGCAGCTTCCCGAGCTCTGCTTCTTTGGCCACCAGCAGGTCCATCATTGCGTGATACGCCCTTTTCAGCTGGCTGTTTTCCCTCACCTTCTCGTCGAAAACGGCCAACACTCGTTCCCTTTCCAAAGCATAGGCTTGCAGTTGCTGCTGGAGGCCCCCCGCATCCTGGACGGAGGCAGCCGAAGCTAGGCGAGCGGGGAGGCCCTGGCTCTCCCAGTCTTGCGGCTGGATCGTCTGAGTTCGTGGCCCGGTCTCATCTTCGTCCGGCTCATCAAGCCGCTCGGTCAGAGGGGTCGTCTTTTCGGTCCCAAGTTTCAGTGCCTTCCTCTGCTTTTGCTCTTCAGTGGTCCTTGGAGGATGCTGGGTTTCCTCCTCCAGGTGACCTTCGATCCCTTCCAGTGGAGACACCTCAGATTCTAGTTGTGTCACGGCGTCGAGGGTGTTCGGGTCAACCACTGGAGCGGCTCGAGCCCGTTGTTGTCTCTGTGGCTCCAGTTCTTCCCTCAGGTGACTGCCTTCTTCTTGCAGGGAGGCGAGCCTCGTGTCTCCTTCCTCGAGGGTTTCCTGCAGCGTTGCGGTGTCTCTCCGAGCTGGAGTTGCCGGTCTCTCCTGCTCGGGTGGTCCGGTCGCCTGAATGGCTTCCGTCTCCTTTCTCCCCGAGTCGGGGAAGTCTGGCAGCTTTGGCGTCCCCTTCCTCAGCACACCTCTGGTGGAGTCAGAGAGGTGTGCGGGGAGGGAAGCCACACTGCCGCCCACTCGCCCCAGGGAATGGCCTAAGCCGGAGCCGAGGCCGAGGCCGAGGCGGCCAAACCAGGAGGCCATCGCTGCGGGTCACAGCACTGACCTGGTGCGCTCCGCGAAGAGCGTCCAGCCCAGTCGGACAGTCCCGCCAAGTGTCAGGGCCCCGGCGGCTGCGCGAGGCTAAGAGTCAAATCACAGCCAGGCGCTGCTAGGCGACGGCGGGCCGGCGGCCTGGGGGCGGGGCCTGGGCGGGGCCGGGGCGGGGCCTGGGCGGGGCGCGGGCTCCAACCGTTGGGCTCGGGCTCCTGGAGGGGAGGGGCGGGGCTGCCCGCAACCTCGAGGCCTGCCGCCCGGCCCTCACCCATGGCCACCTCCTGGCCCGCGTGCCCCGCTCCGCCCCCCACCCAGCCCCCACCGCCAGCCCCGTGGGCCTCCGCTCAACCCCAGGGCTTCCCACCGCGGCGGTGGGCCCCCCTCTCCCTCTGCTTCAGTGCCGCCCCCGGGGGCCAGGCGGCCCTCCTGCCCCCTGGGGCCGCCCGCCAAGACCGCCGCGCTGAAGGCCGCCATCCCCACACCACCGCCACCTGTGCGCGTGGCAGCGCGTGTGGGCAGGAAGGACCCCAGGGCTCTGACTGCCGCCGAGCGCCTCCCACGCTCCCTCCTGTCCTGCGGCCGGGGCTTTTCCCAGCCGGCTTGGAGAACACTCGGAGGGCCAAGGTAGGTGGGGACCCGCCTCCACCTGCAGAGTTCCGACGAGTGTCTTCGGACACACGTCGGCCCCCTGCGCGGAAGCACGACCCTCCTGAGCACCCTGACCATTGCCATCCCCCACACAGTCGCCGGGGTCCTTGCCCCGCCGCCTCGCCCCCCACTTCCTGCGGCCCTGCCTGGAGAAGCGGTCCCCGGGAGGAGTCTGGGGGCTCTCGGGCGCCACAGGCGGGGTGTGGCACACCGCGTGCACGCTGTGCGCCCGCTTCTGTCAGCGTGGGGCGGGCTCTGGTCGTGGAAGGGAGTCTTCCCCATGCGTCGAGCGGGCGGTGGAGCGGGGAAAGGACCCAGAGGTGCTCGTGGAGCGCGCGGCCCCCAGCCCCGCTGAGCCCGGCGGAACGGCGTCCCCGGGGCCCGACTCGGGGCCGGCGGCCGAGGCCCGGCTGCGCGCCGCGCCCTGGGCCTGCCGTGCGCTCCTGCCTGGGCGCGGGGCGCGGGGCGCGGGGGCGGTGCGGCTGGCCCCGCGGGCCTGGGGACCCGCCGCCGCAGCGACCAGAAAGTCCCGGTCAGCCTGCCCCGAGCTCCGCGGGCCTGGGAGCCGGGCGCCGCCGCCGCCGCCGCCGCCGCCGCCGGCTCGGCAGTGTCGCGCGGGAGCAGCCGCCAGGCCGTCCCGGTGCGCGCGCCAGGAGCCCCGCAGGCCGGGGGAGCCGCCGCCGGCGCCGGCGCCGCCGCCGCCGCCGCCGCCAGGAAGTGGCCGTTGCACTGCGGGAGGCCGCGGGCTCACCAGAGCATGGGCAGGTGAGGGCCCCTGGCGGCCCCCTCCCTCCGTGCACCCGTCGGGGTCTCCACCGCCCGGGCCCCGCCCCCGGGAGCAGGGACCTGCGCCTTCTCCTGTCCTGCCGGCGACCCTGGCGCCCGTGCTGGCTGCCTGGGGCCACCACTCCCATCCCTGGGGCGCGTGCCCCTGCTGTGGGACACTCCCGCCAAGTGTCAGGGCCCAGGTGGCTGCGCCAGGCTAAGAGGGAAATGACAGCCAGGCGTTACCAGGCAACGGCGGGCTGGCGGGCTGGGGGCGTGACCAGGGGCGGGGCCTGGGCGGGTCGCGGTCTCCAACCGCGGGGCTGGGGTGAGGAGGGGAGGGGAGGGGCTGCCCGCAACCGCGAGGCCTGCGGCCAGGCCCTCACCCATGGCCACCTCCTGACCCGCGTGCCCCGCTCCCCGCCCCCCCGCACCGCCAGCCCCGTGGGCCTCCACTCATCCCCAGGGCTTCCCACCACGGCGGTGGGCCCCCCTCTCCCTCTGCTTCAGTGCCGCCCCCGGGACCGGCATCCCCACACCACCACCACCACCACCTGTGCGCGTGGCAGCGCGTGTGGGCAGAAAGGACCCCAGGGCTCTGACTGCCGCCGAGCGCCTCCCACGCTCCCTCCTGTCCTGCGGCCGGGCTTTTCCCAGCCGGCTTGGAGAACACTCAGAGGGCCAAGGGAGGTGGGGACCCGCCTCCACCTGCAGAGTTCCGACGAGTGGGTTTGGACACACGTCGGCCCCCTGCGCGGAAGCACGACCCTCCTGAGCACTCTGACCATTGCCATCCCCCACACAGTCGCCGGGGTCCTTGCCCCGCCGCCTCGCCCCCCTCTTCCTGCGGCCCTGCCTGGAGAAGCGGTCCCCGGGAGGAGTCTGGGGGCTCTCGGGCGCCACAGGCGGGGTGTGGCACACCGCGTGCACGCTGTGCGCCCGCTTCTGTCAGCGCGGGGCGGACTCTCGCAGGGAAGGGAGTCTTCCCCATGCGTCGAGCGGGCGGTGGAGCGGGGAAGGGACCCAGAGGTGCTCGTGGAGCGCGCGGCCCCCAGCCCCGCTGAGCCCGGCGGAACGTGGTCCTCGGGGCCCGACTCGGGGCCGGCGGCCGAGGCCCGGCTGCGCGCCGCGCCCTGGGCCTGCCGTGCGCTCCTGCCCCGGCGCGGGGCGCGGGGCGCGGGGGCGGCGCGGCTGGCCCCGCGGGCCTGGGAACCCGCCGCCGCAGCGGCCAGAAAGTCCCGCTCAGCCTGCCCCGAGCTCCGCGGGCCTGGGAGCCGGGCGCCGCCGCCGCCGCCTCGACTGGGCCGCGCGGGAGCAGCCGCCAGGCCGTCCTGGTGCGCGCGCCACGAGCCACGCAGGCCGGGGGAGCCGCCGCCGGCGCCGGCGCCGCCGCCGCCGCCGCCGCCAGGTAGTGGCCGTTGCACTGCGGGAGGCCGCGGGCCCACCAGAGCATGGGCAGGTGAGGGCCCCGGGCGGCCGCCTCCCTCCGTGCACCCGTCGGGGTCTCCACCGCCCGGGCCCCGCCCCCGGGAGCAGGGACCTGCGCCTTCTCCTGTCCTGCCGGCGACCCTGGCGCCCGTGCTGGCTGCCTGGGGCCACGACTCCCATCCCTGGGGCGCGCGCCTTTGCACCTGCGACGACGGCGGCGCTGGGGTGGGGGGCGCGGCGCGGGCCGCGGCGGGGTGGCGGGTGCTGGGACCTGATTCTCAGCCTTGGGCTCCAGCGGGGCGGGGTGGGGGGGCGAGGAAGGAGTGACGTGGGGTGGTCGTGGGGGCAGGGCGCGCCGCGCAGACCCTTGAGGTCCAAGTGCAGACAGAGGAAATCAGTAAAGGGGCTTCCAGCCGGTGGGATCCCCTCGGTGCGTGCGTTTCCCTTGGGCCTTCAGGGAAGCGGGAGGCGCTGCTGCCTCCAGCCCAGGGCGAGGAGGAAGTAGCGGTGCCAGTTGTTGACCCCGCGAAATTTGGAATCGGGAGCAGGATGCAGGCGCCGGGCGCCAGTGAAAGGAAAAAGGGTTCTCCCGATCCTCTTGCTCCCTTTGGCTTTGGCAGCAGCTGCTTCTCCGTGTTGCTTTGGTCCTGCTGCCGTGCTCTTCCGGCGCTGAGTGTGAAATGCCCCAGGAAGCGGGGCGGGGAGGAGGTCGAGGATGGAAGAAGGCGAGCCGGCATGGGTGGGGGGAGCAGGCGGTGCAGGAAAGGTGATCCACCTTTCCTTGCTCTCCGCTTGCTGCCTTCCCCTGAGCCTTGGACTTCCACCCCTTCCGCCTCCGCCTGTCCTCCCGTCCTCCCGTCCAACCTCTCTCTCATCTGAGTCCTGCCAAGAAGAGGCAGGTCGAACACTTGCGGTGTGCACTGGATTGAAGGAATTACCCTGCTACGATTAGGCTCGATGAGCTTGAAGTCCTTTGAGTCAGAACCTGTTTGGGGTCTGCAGAGAGTCGCGCGTGGCGGGAGGGTGGCCCGCGTGTGGGTGAGGAGCAGGGAGGAAGGCTGCAGGGGCGAGGCCTTGGAGATTCTGCTCCAGTTTGGCCTGCAGGCAGTGGAGAACCCTGGATTCCTTTCAAGCAGGGAAGCGATGGGACCACACACAAACTCAGGTCCGGGTACCCGATTTCGCAGCCAAGCCAATCAGTGAGACGTCAGGGTTGCAGCAAGGAAAGAGGTTTATGATCAAGAGGTGGCCAGACAAGGAGGTGGGAGTAAAACTCAAACCCGCCTCCTCAAAGGGAAAACAAAACGTTGGGGCGTTTATCTGGGGTTCGGGGTAGGGGTGGGACCAGGAGAGCGCTGGGGGTGAAGCTTGAAGAGTCCTCTGCTCAGGTGCGACTGTCACTGGTATTTCTTCGTGGGTCACAAGTGCGAAGTCAGTGGGGTTCGACGTGTTGCACGCCGAGGATCTCTGTCCGTGACGCGGAAAGTGGGCGATCCCTCATTTCAGCTGGTCCAAGCCTCTGCACGATGTCCGCTCGGGCGGGGGCCGGGGGGGGGGGGGGCTGCCATCAAGCTGCTCTCTGATCTGCCGTCTTCCTGTTGTTCTGCAAAACAACCTCAGAAACTTTGGTTACTTTCTTGCCCACGTCCAGCCCTGTGGGGGCCGGGCACCGTGGTGTCGGTAACGGCAGGGTTTTCCTCTTGGGTCACCCTCCCAACAGTGTGGAGGATGGGTTCAAGCGGGGAGGTGGGGGGGGGTGCTGTGCCAGGAGGCCAGCCGGCAAGATCAGTAAGGAGTCTACCGGGCTGGTTGCGTGCAAGAGACAGGAAGGCATGCGGCAGAGCAGCGGGGACGGCAAACACGGGAAGGCGCTCGGCTCCCTTTGGGAGTCGGTAGGCTGCGAAGTGGGTGAGACAGAGAGCTCAAGCGTGGCCCTGAGGCCTCTCGCTCTGCTGTCGGGGGATGAGATGGGCAGAGGTTTTCTGAGGGGATGAAAGGAAGGTAAGAGGAGGGGGAGGCTTTTGTTGGAGGATACCGGGCTCCCTTTTGGACGCGTCGGTTTTGAGAAGCCTTCGGACATCCTGAGAGGTGCGTCCAGCAGACAGTTAGAGAAAGCAGCGTGGAGTCAGGGGCAGGGTGACGTCAGTCGTACGCACTCCGAAGCCCTGGGCATCCGGGGGGCGAGTCGAATCGTAGGAGAGCGCATGAGCTTGCTCTGAGACCCGAGGGGTTCCTGTTCCCTGAAGACCGTGCCTTCGGGAACAGAACCCTTTGAGAAGTGGTCGGGAGGAGAAGCCGCAGAGGAAAGTGAGACAGAGGGGTCTGAGGTTAGGAAGGGCACCTGGGGAGGGGGCCATCCCCCAGAGAAAGAGGGTGGAGAGAACTTGCAGAGACTGAAGACGTGGGCAGCATTCCTCAGACACCACAGGGAGTTTAGGAAGACGAAGGAACCGAAGGGCGTGCCCTGGCCTCTTGCCAGGATGGGACGGCGACGAGATTTGGGGAGTCTTTCGAGGAGCCGGTGAGAGACGAGGCGATGACTGGATGGCTGACGAGGAGAGGAGTCGAGGTCTTTTGGCAGCAGCTTAGCCGTGAAAGGTAGAGAGAGAAGGCGGTGGTGGAGGAGCAGAAAGGAGAGGTGTGGATGCCGGGAGAGACTTGGGTGTGCTCAGCGGCTTAAGGAAAGAGACGGGCCGAAGAGAAAGCAGCTGGCAAACTGAGGGAACGAGATCTTTGGGGGAGGCTGAGCAGATGGTTCCCAGGGCACCCCACGTGGAGCCGGGCCCCTGGAACTGCCAAGCTGAATCCCTCTTCCTGGAAAACCAAAGGGAAAGGGGAGGGGTGGGTGGAGAGAAATAGAGGGACGTTCAAACGGGGGTGGGGGGGTGCGGGAAACGGAGAGTTCTTGACTAGCTGGCCTCTGATCTCTTCGGGTCCCGAACGGTATGAGGACGATCCCGCTTGAGGCAGGCGATGGAGATTTGGAGGGGCTGTTGAGGAAACGGGGCGGGGGGAGGGCGTTGACCACGGCCCTCTGATGGGCTTGGGGGCGGAAGCGGCTTCCATGCCCATCGCGAGGCGCCGGTTCAGTCAGTCGGTGTCCATCCGGACCACAGACCACAGACCCCTGCTTTGGAAAACAACAAGATGCAGTTCGTAAACCCTTGCAAAGATCTCTGAGGTCAGGTGACTGGCTTTGCAACCAAAAGCGAGTCAGGGAATAAGATCCTCCCCTGCTTAGGAGTTTTCTTTCCTGTCTGTCCCAGAGGCCAGAGAGCACCCGAGGGCGGTTTCCCAGGCAGCGGAAAGAGGAGGAGGACCAAGCCGAGCCGGGGGAAACCAAGCTTTCCTCCTGAAGTTTGGATGCCTGCCCCTTGCACGTTGGTGCCCTTCCCCTTTCTTCCTACTGTCCCGGGAGTGGGCGCCCTCGCGCGCTTTCTGATTCTGCAGCACTAAGGCAAGTTAGGTTCCCGCTCCCCGAGGGAAAGCTCAATAAACGCCCCCCTCCCCCCACCCCCGCCCTTCCCACCCCCCCACCCCCCACCCGCCCGCAACCCCCCCACCTCCCAGACCCAACCCCCACCCCCCACCCCACGCCCCCCAGCTCCTCGGAGACGGTGACAGCGTGGCAAACAGAATCGGAAGCGTCCTTGGCCCACAGCCTGCGATCCCACTGCTCTCCAGAGAAGTGACATCCGTCCGCTTTAAGCTGGGTGACCACCTGCAGCGACACCCTTTTGAAAGCGTGAGCCATAGCTATTTCTTTGAAAGCTCCAGTAAAGCCGCAGAGAAACCTGTGACCTTTAGCACAAGGCCACTTCGTGCTAAGGAACCCACAGCGGGGGACCGGCTTTCCTGAAAGCGCCGTCGTCTCCTCTGCGGCTTGGGGAGCCTCTAGGGCTTGGACAGGCCTTGGAGCAGCCCGGCAGCACTCTTGGCGGGTGGCAGCAGCCAAGGTGTGCCCCTGGGCACGACGTCGGTCACGGCGTCTAAGAGAAGGTGCCCAGACCCTCCGGTTCCGGGGCCGGGTGGGTCGATGAGAGACACGGCTGGGGAGCAGGGATTCCCGTCCGATCTTCTGGGGGTGGCTGCGAGGGCGGGTCTCAGAAGAGCTGGCACGTTCTTAGCCAGTCTCTTCCTGGCGGGTGCTTCGGGACGCTTCCTGGGCTGAGCGGGGAGCTGTCGTGGGGGAGAAGCTCCCCGAGACTCAGCTTCTAGAAAATTCACCCAAAGCTCCGAGAAGGAACTCTTGAGCTCGGATTGCTGGCTGGGTCTCCGAGGCGTGTCGGGGGCACTGCGGGATCCGAGCCGCCCGGTCACCCATCCGGTAAGGCCGCCCTGCTCTTCCTGCAGCAACTGCTCCATTGCCTCCCTTTCCACACCCAGGGTGCTTCCCATCCGTCGGAAGGCTTCCCGGCGTTCGTGTCTGGCGCTTTGCAAGGCGTCCGTGAAGAGCTTTCTCAGGAGGGCCTTGTCTGCTTTTCCTTCCAGGCTGCTCACTAAGTCGGTCCACTTCTTTTGGACGTCCTCCAGCACTTCCTGTCGGGCCTCGTCTTGTCGCTGCAGTTCTCCGATCTGCTCCTCCTGCAGGCGCGAGGCGGCTTGCGCTCTCTCCAGCCGTCCCTGCAGCGACCTCAGCTTCCCTTCCAGACCGTCTGCCTTTTGCATCCATTCGGCCAGGACCACCTTCAGGTTGGCCAGGGCTCCGGCGTGCTGCTTCTCTGCTTCCCGGGAGGCGGACAGCTGGAGGGCAGTCTCCTCTTTCTGCTGGGTGACCGCAGTCAGTTGCTCCTGCAGGGACCCGAGCCGGGCAGCGGCCCGCTGGCTCGCCTTCTGCATGGCGCGGGAAGATGACAGGAGCCTCTCCTCTAGCGCCGTGACTTTCCTCCTGAGTTGAGCCGCTCTGTCTCCTGCCAGCCGCGCTGCCCGGAGATGCGCGTCTTGGCATTCTGAAGCCTGCGTCCGAGACCTCCCCAGCTCCTGGCCTAAGCGCGCTTCCTTGTCCCGCAAAAGGCGAACCTCCTCCCGCAGGGCGCAGTTTTCCACTCGTTCCTGTCTCAGCGCCAGCGCCGCCTCATCTCTCTCGTGCTGAAAGAGAATGCTCTTTTCCTGCATGGAGGTCACTGCATTGAGAAGCTGGCCTAATTCCCCAGCCCGGCCCTGTTCTTTTTCTCTCAGGAGGCACTCAAAAGCCAGAGCCGCCTTCTTCACGGAGACGCATTCGAATTCCTTCTCCCTCAGCGTCACAGAGAGGCGCATGTTCGTCTCTTGTAAGGCTTGGTTTTCGGCGTCCTTCTCCCTGGACCTTTCCAGCAGTTTTGCATTTTCCTGTTTGACTTGGCACGCATCCGCCTCCAGATGGCCTATCCTCTCCTTCAGGTTTGTCACCGCCTGCCTCAAAAGTTCGTTTTCGCTCGCTTGGGTCGTGAGGTCTTCCCTCAGAGAAAGGAATTCCTCCCTCTGCGCCTCGATTAAGAGCTCTTTGTCCTCCAGCGTGTTCTGCAAAGCCTCTTGTTTCTCCTTGAGCCGCTGAATTTCGGAATCCGTCTGTGCCTGCCGTTCCCTCTCCAGTTCCGAGGTGGCGGCCATCGCCTCGGACAGTCTCTGAGTCTCCTCCTGGAGGCTTCTGATGGCTGCGTCTTTTTCCTCCGTGGCTCGCCTTAAGGCTTCCATCTCTGCTGGCGGCCCTTTCGAAGGCTCGCCCAGCGCCTCGGACTTAATTGCCTCCTGAGAGCCGGCTGCCTCGCAAGTCCGCGACGATGCGGCGGGCGGCTGTGGTGACGTGAGGTCGGGTGGACCCAAGAGAACCTCCTCGGCATTGCAGAGCTGCTCTAGGCCGAGCTGCATCTGTGCCAGTCTCTTCCCCAAGAGCCGGAGTTGGGTCGCATCCCCTTGAGAACGGGGCAACGGGGCGGCAGGGTGCATCTGTCGCCGAGACTTCTCCTCGCTGTCCACTAAGGCCCGTGCCTCGAGTGGTGGGAGTTCCTTCTGAAGTTGGGATGACTCCCGCTGCAGATTGTGCACCTCGGTCAGCACCAGCCGCTGCCACTCCTCCAGCACGTTGACCCGCTGCTTCAACGTGTCCCGTTCCCGGAGAAGCTCCTCCAACTGGTTCGCGTCCACGCCCCGAACCTCATGGCCAGCGTCGGACGTTTGCCAGATGGTCAGTAAAGTCTGGCATTTCTGGCTCAAGGCACCGATTTCAATGTCTTTGGCTCGGACGAGGCGTGATAAGTGCCGGATCGCTTCTCGAAACATGTCCTCCCCGCCGCCGTCAGCTCGAGGGCGCCGTGTCTGATTTTCGCCTCGCAGCTTCCCGAGCTCTGCTTCTTTGGCCACCAGCAGGTCCATCATTGCGTGATACGCCCTTTTCAGCTGGCTGTTTTCCCTCACCTTCTCGTCGAAAACGGCCAACACTCGTTCCCTTTCCAAAGCATAGGCTTGCAGTTGCTGCTGGAGGCCCCCCGCATCCTGGACGGAGGCAGCCGAAGCTAGGCGAGCGGGGAGGCCCTGGCTCTCCCAGTCTTGCGGCTGGATCGTCTGAGTTCGTGGCCCGGTCTCATCTTCGTCCGGCTCATCAAGCCGCTCGGTCAGAGGGGTCGTCTTTTCGGTCCCAAGTTTCAGTGCCTTCCTCTGCTTTTGCTCTTCAGTGGTCCTTGGAGGATGCTGGGTTTCCTCCTCCAGGTGACCTTCGATCCCTTCCAGTGGAGACACCTCAGATTCTAGTTGTGTCACGGCGTCGAGGGTGTTCGGGTCAACCACTGGAGCGGCTCGAGCCCGTTGTTGTCTCTGTGGCTCCAGTTCTTCCCTCAGGTGACTGCCTTCTTCTTGCAGGGAGGCGAGCCTCGTGTCTCCTTCCTCGAGGGTTTCCTGCAGCGTTGCGGTGTCTCTCCGAGCTGGAGTTGCCGGTCTCTCCTGCTCGGGTGGTCCGGTCGCCTGAATGGCTTCCGTCTCCTTTCTCCCCGAGTCGGGGAAGTCTGGCAGCTTTGGCGTCCCCTTCCTCAGCACACCTCTGGTGGAGTCAGAGAGGTGTGCGGGGAGGGAAGCCACACTGCCGCCCACTCGCCCCAGGGAATGGCCTAAGCCGGAGCCGAGGCCGAGGCCGAGGCGGCCAAACCAGGAGGCCATCGCTGCGGGTCACAGCACTGACCTGGTGCGCTCCGCGAAGAGCGTCCAGCCCAGTCGGACAGTCCCGCCAAGTGTCAGGGCCCCGGCGGCTGCGCGAGGCTAAGAGTCAAATCACAGCCAGGCGCTGCTAGGCGACGGCGGGCCGGCGGCCTGGGGGCGGGGCCTGGGCGGGGCCGGGGCGGGGCCTGGGCGGGGCGCGGGCTCCAACCGTTGGGCTCGGGCTCCTGGAGGGGAGGGGCGGGGCTGCCCGCAACCTCGAGGCCTGCCGCCCGGCCCTCACCCATGGCCACCTCCTGGCCCGCGTGCCCCGCTCCGCCCCCCACCCAGCCCCCACCGCCAGCCCCGTGGGCCTCCGCTCAACCCCAGGGCTTCCCACCGCGGCGGTGGGCCCCCCTCTCCCTCTGCTTCAGTGCCGCCCCCGGGGGCCAGGCGGCCCTCCTGCCCCCTGGGGCCGCCCGCCAAGACCGCCGCGCTGAAGGCCGCCATCCCCACACCACCGCCACCTGTGCGCGTGGCAGCGCGTGTGGGCAGGAAGGACCCCAGGGCTCTGACTGCCGCCGAGCGCCTCCCACGCTCCCTCCTGTCCTGCGGCCGGGGCTTTTCCCAGCCGGCTTGGAGAACACTCGGAGGGCCAAGGTAGGTGGGGACCCGCCTCCACCTGCAGAGTTCCGACGAGTGTCTTCGGACACACGTCGGCCCCCTGCGCGGAAGCACGACCCTCCTGAGCACCCTGACCATTGCCATCCCCCACACAGTCGCCGGGGTCCTTGCCCCGCCGCCTCGCCCCCCACTTCCTGCGGCCCTGCCTGGAGAAGCGGTCCCCGGGAGGAGTCTGGGGGCTCTCGGGCGCCACAGGCGGGGTGTGGCACACCGCGTGCACGCTGTGCGCCCGCTTCTGTCAGCGTGGGGCGGGCTCTGGTCGTGGAAGGGAGTCTTCCCCATGCGTCGAGCGGGCGGTGGAGCGGGGAAAGGACCCAGAGGTGCTCGTGGAGCGCGCGGCCCCCAGCCCCGCTGAGCCCGGCGGAACGGCGTCCCCGGGGCCCGACTCGGGGCCGGCGGCCGAGGCCCGGCTGCGCGCCGCGCCCTGGGCCTGCCGTGCGCTCCTGCCTGGGCGCGGGGCGCGGGGCGCGGGGGCGGTGCGGCTGGCCCCGCGGGCCTGGGGACCCGCCGCCGCAGCGACCAGAAAGTCCCGGTCAGCCTGCCCCGAGCTCCGCGGGCCTGGGAGCCGGGCGCCGCCGCCGCCGCCGCCGCCGCCGCCGGCTCGGCAGTGTCGCGCGGGAGCAGCCGCCAGGCCGTCCCGGTGCGCGCGCCAGGAGCCCCGCAGGCCGGGGGAGCCGCCGCCGGCGCCGGCGCCGCCGCCGCCGCCGCCGCCAGGAAGTGGCCGTTGCACTGCGGGAGGCCGCGGGCTCACCAGAGCATGGGCAGGTGAGGGCCCCTGGCGGCCCCCTCCCTCCGTGCACCCGTCGGGGTCTCCACCGCCCGGGCCCCGCCCCCGGGAGCAGGGACCTGCGCCTTCTCCTGTCCTGCCGGCGACCCTGGCGCCCGTGCTGGCTGCCTGGGGCCACCACTCCCATCCCTGGGGCGCGTGCCCCTGCTGTGGGACACTCCCGCCAAGTGTCAGGGCCCAGGTGGCTGCGCCAGGCTAAGAGGGAAATGACAGCCAGGCGTTACCAGGCAACGGCGGGCTGGCGGGCTGGGGGCGTGACCAGGGGCGGGGCCTGGGCGGGTCGCGGTCTCCAACCGCGGGGCTGGGGTGAGGAGGGGAGGGGAGGGGCTGCCCGCAACCGCGAGGCCTGCGGCCAGGCCCTCACCCATGGCCACCTCCTGACCCGCGTGCCCCGCTCCCCGCCCCCCCGCACCGCCAGCCCCGTGGGCCTCCGCTCATCCCCAGGGCTTCCCACCACGGCGGTGGGCCCCCCTCTCCCTCTGCTTCAGTGCCGCCCCCGGGACCGGCATCCCCACACCACCACCACCACCACCTGTGCGCGTGGCAGCGCGTGTGGGCAGAAAGGACCCCAGGGCTCTGACTGCCGCCGAGCGCCTCCCACGCTCCCTCCTGTCCTGCGGCCGGGCTTTTCCCAGCCGGCTTGGAGAACACTCAGAGGGCCAAGGGAGGTGGGGACCCGCCTCCACCTGCAGAGTTCCGACGAGTGGGTTTGGACACACGTCGGCCCCCTGCGCGGAAGCACGACCCTCCTGAGCACTCTGACCATTGCCATCCCCCACACAGTCGCCGGGGTCCTTGCCCCGCCGCCTCGCCCCCCTCTTCCTGCGGCCCTGCCTGGAGAAGCGGTCCCCGGGAGGAGTCTGGGGGCTCTCGGGCGCCACAGGCGGGGTGTGGCACACCGCGTGCACGCTGTGCGCCCGCTTCTGTCAGCGCGGGGCGGACTCTCGCAGGGAAGGGAGTCTTCCCCATGCGTCGAGCGGGCGGTGGAGCGGGGAAGGGACCCAGAGGTGCTCGTGGAGCGCGCGGCCCCCAGCCCCGCTGAGCCCGGCGGAACGTGGTCCTCGGGGCCCGACTCGGGGCCGGCGGCCGAGGCCCGGCTGCGCGCCGCGCCCTGGGCCTGCCGTGCGCTCCTGCCCCGGCGCGGGGCGCGGGGCGCGGGGGCGGCGCGGCTGGCCCCGCGGGCCTGGGAACCCGCCGCCGCAGCGGCCAGAAAGTCCCGCTCAGCCTGCCCCGAGCTCCGCGGGCCTGGGAGCCGGGCGCCGCCGCCGCCGCCTCGACTGGGCCGCGCGGGAGCAGCCGCCAGGCCGTCCTGGTGCGCGCGCCACGAGCCACGCAGGCCGGGGGAGCCGCCGCCGGCGCCGGCGCCGCCGCCGCCGCCGCCGCCAGGTAGTGGCCGTTGCACTGCGGGAGGCCGCGGGCCCACCAGAGCATGGGCAGGTGAGGGCCCCGGGCGGCCGCCTCCCTCCGTGCACCCGTCGGGGTCTCCACCGCCCGGGCCCCGCCCCCGGGAGCAGGGACCTGCGCCTTCTCCTGTCCTGCCGGCGACCCTGGCGCCCGTGCTGGCTGCCTGGGGCCACGACTCCCATCCCTGGGGCGCGCGCCTTTGCACCTGCGACGACGGCGGCGCTGGGGTGGGGGGCGCGGCGCGGGCCGCGGCGGGGTGGCGGGTGCTGGGACCTGATTCTCAGCCTTGGGCTCCAGCGGGGCGGGGTGGGGGGGCGAGGAAGGAGTGACGTGGGGTGGTCGTGGGGGCAGGGCGCGCCGCGCAGACCCTTGAGGTCCAAGTGCAGACAGAGGAAATCAGTAAAGGGGCTTCCAGCCGGTGGGATCCCCTCGGTGCGTGCGTTTCCCTTGGGCCTTCAGGGAAGCGGGAGGCGCTGCTGCCTCCAGCCCAGGGCGAGGAGGAAGTAGCGGTGCCAGTTGTTGACCCCGCGAAATTTGGAATCGGGAGCAGGATGCAGGCGCCGGGCGCCAGTGAAAGGAAAAAGGGTTCTCCCGATCCTCTTGCTCCCTTTGGCTTTGGCAGCAGCTGCTTCTCCGTGTTGCTTTGGTCCTGCTGCCGTGCTCTTCCGGCGCTGAGTGTGAAATGCCCCAGGAAGCGGGGCGGGGAGGAGGTCGAGGATGGAAGAAGGCGAGCCGGCATGGGTGGGGGGAGCAGGCGGTGCAGGAAAGGTGATCCACCTTTCCTTGCTCTCCGCTTGCTGCCTTCCCCTGAGCCTTGGACTTCCACCCCTTCCGCCTCCGCCTGTCCTCCCGTCCTCCCGTCCAACCTCTCTCTCATCTGAGTCCTGCCAAGAAGAGGCAGGTCGAACACTTGCGGTGTGCACTGGATTGAAGGAATTACCCTGCTACGATTAGGCTCGATGAGCTTGAAGTCCTTTGAGTCAGAACCTGTTTGGGGTCTGCAGAGAGTCGCGCGTGGCGGGAGGGTGGCCCGCGTGTGGGTGAGGAGCAGGGAGGAAGGCTGCAGGGGCGAGGCCTTGGAGATTCTGCTCCAGTTTGGCCTGCAGGCAGTGGAGAACCCTGGATTCCTTTCAAGCAGGGAAGCGATGGGACCACACACAAACTCAGGTCCGGGTACCCGATTTCGCAGCCAAGCCAATCAGTGAGACGTCAGGGTTGCAGCAAGGAAAGAGGTTTATGATCAAGAGGTGGCCAGACAAGGAGGTGGGAGTAAAACTCAAACCCGCCTCCTCAAAGGGAAAACAAAACGTTGGGGCGTTTATCTGGGGTTCGGGGTAGGGGTGGGACCAGGAGAGCGCTGGGGGTGAAGCTTGAAGAGTCCTCTGCTCAGGTGCGACTGTCACTGGTATTTCTTCGTGGGTCACAAGTGCGAAGTCAGTGGGGTTCGACGTGTTGCACGCCG
This sequence comes from Equus asinus, assembly GCF_041296235.1. Lineage (NCBI taxonomy): Eukaryota > Metazoa > Chordata > Mammalia > Perissodactyla > Equidae > Equus > Equus asinus. The sequence goes on along the minus strand of NC_091803.1, from coordinate 10,101,495 downwards.
AGGATCTCTGTCCGTGACGCGGAAAGTGGGCGATCCCTCATTTCAGCTGGTCCAAGCCTCTGCACGATGTCCGCTCGGGCGGGGGCCGGGGGGGGGGGGGGCTGCCATCAAGCTGCTCTCTGATCTGCCGTCTTCCTGTTGTTCTGCAAAACAACCTCAGAAACTTTGGTTACTTTCTTGCCCACGTCCAGCCCTGTGGGGGCCGGGCACCGTGGTGTCGGTAACGGCAGGGTTTTCCTCTTGGGTCACCCTCCCAACAGTGTGGAGGATGGGTTCAAGCGGGGAGGTGGGGGGGGGTGCTGTGCCAGGAGGCCAGCCGGCAAGATCAGTAAGGAGTCTACCGGGCTGGTTGCGTGCAAGAGACAGGAAGGCATGCGGCAGAGCAGCGGGGACGGCAAACACGGGAAGGCGCTCGGCTCCCTTTGGGAGTCGGTAGGCTGCGAAGTGGGTGAGACAGAGAGCTCAAGCGTGGCCCTGAGGCCTCTCGCTCTGCTGTCGGGGGATGAGATGGGCAGAGGTTTTCTGAGGGGATGAAAGGAAGGTAAGAGGAGGGGGAGGCTTTTGTTGGAGGATACCGGGCTCCCTTTTGGACGCGTCGGTTTTGAGAAGCCTTCGGACATCCTGAGAGGTGCGTCCAGCAGACAGTTAGAGAAAGCAGCGTGGAGTCAGGGGCAGGGTGACGTCAGTCGTACGCACTCCGAAGCCCTGGGCATCCGGGGGGCGAGTCGAATCGTAGGAGAGCGCATGAGCTTGCTCTGAGACCCGAGGGGTTCCTGTTCCCTGAAGACCGTGCCTTCGGGAACAGAACCCTTTGAGAAGTGGTCGGGAGGAGAAGCCGCAGAGGAAAGTGAGACAGAGGGGTCTGAGGTTAGGAAGGGCACCTGGGGAGGGGGCCATCCCCCAGAGAAAGAGGGTGGAGAGAACTTGCAGAGACTGAAGACGTGGGCAGCATTCCTCAGACACCACAGGGAGTTTAGGAAGACGAAGGAACCGAAGGGCGTGCCCTGGCCTCTTGCCAGGATGGGACGGCGACGAGATTTGGGGAGTCTTTCGAGGAGCCGGTGAGAGACGAGGCGATGACTGGATGGCTGACGAGGAGAGGAGTCGAGGTCTTTTGGCAGCAGCTTAGCCGTGAAAGGTAGAGAGAGAAGGCGGTGGTGGAGGAGCAGAAAGGAGAGGTGTGGATGCCGGGAGAGACTTGGGTGTGCTCAGCGGCTTAAGGAAAGAGACGGGCCGAAGAGAAAGCAGCTGGCAAACTGAGGGAACGAGATCTTTGGGGGAGGCTGAGCAGATGGTTCCCAGGGCACCCCACGTGGAGCCGGGCCCCTGGAACTGCCAAGCTGAATCCCTCTTCCTGGAAAACCAAAGGGAAAGGGGAGGGGTGGGTGGAGAGAAATAGAGGGACGTTCAAACGGGGGTGGGGGGGTGCGGGAAACGGAGAGTTCTTGACTAGCTGGCCTCTGATCTCTTCGGGTCCCGAACGGTATGAGGACGATCCCGCTTGAGGCAGGCGATGGAGATTTGGAGGGGCTGTTGAGGAAACGGGGCGGGGGGAGGGCGTTGACCACGGCCCTCTGATGGGCTTGGGGGCGGAAGCGGCTTCCATGCCCATCGCGAGGCGCCGGTTCAGTCAGTCGGTGTCCATCCGGACCACAGACCACAGACCCCTGCTTTGGAAAACAACAAGATGCAGTTCGTAAACCCTTGCAAAGATCTCTGAGGTCAGGTGACTGGCTTTGCAACCAAAAGCGAGTCAGGGAATAAGATCCTCCCCTGCTTAGGAGTTTTCTTTCCTGTCTGTCCCAGAGGCCAGAGAGCACCCGAGGGCGGTTTCCCAGGCAGCGGAAAGAGGAGGAGGACCAAGCCGAGCCGGGGGAAACCAAGCTTTCCTCCTGAAGTTTGGATGCCTGCCCCTTGCACGTTGGTGCCCTTCCCCTTTCTTCCTACTGTCCCGGGAGTGGGCGCCCTCGCGCGCTTTCTGATTCTGCAGCACTAAGGCAAGTTAGGTTCCCGCTCCCCGAGGGAAAGCTCAATAAACGCCCCCCTCCCCCCACCCCCGCCCTTCCCACCCCCCCACCCCCCACCCGCCCGCAACCCCCCCACCTCCCAGACCCAACCCCCACCCCCCACCCCACGCCCCCCAGCTCCTCGGAGACGGTGACAGCGTGGCAAACAGAATCGGAAGCGTCCTTGGCCCACAGCCTGCGATCCCACTGCTCTCCAGAGAAGTGACATCCGTCCGCTTTAAGCTGGGTGACCACCTGCAGCGACACCCTTTTGAAAGCGTGAGCCATAGCTATTTCTTTGAAAGCTCCAGTAAAGCCGCAGAGAAACCTGTGACCTTTAGCACAAGGCCACTTCGTGCTAAGGAACCCACAGCGGGGGACCGGCTTTCCTGAAAGCGCCGTCGTCTCCTCTGCGGCTTGGGGAGCCTCTAGGGCTTGGACAGGCCTTGGAGCAGCCCGGCAGCACTCTTGGCGGGTGGCAGCAGCCAAGGTGTGCCCCTGGGCACGACGTCGGTCACGGCGTCTAAGAGAAGGTGCCCAGACCCTCCGGTTCCGGGGCCGGGTGGGTCGATGAGAGACACGGCTGGGGAGCAGGGATTCCCGTCCGATCTTCTGGGGGTGGCTGCGAGGGCGGGTCTCAGAAGAGCTGGCACGTTCTTAGCCAGTCTCTTCCTGGCGGGTGCTTCGGGACGCTTCCTGGGCTGAGCGGGGAGCTGTCGTGGGGGAGAAGCTCCCCGAGACTCAGCTTCTAGAAAATTCACCCAAAGCTCCGAGAAGGAACTCTTGAGCTCGGATTGCTGGCTGGGTCTCCGAGGCGTGTCGGGGGCACTGCGGGATCCGAGCCGCCCGGTCACCCATCCGGTAAGGCCGCCCTGCTCTTCCTGCAGCAACTGCTCCATTGCCTCCCTTTCCACACCCAGGGTGCTTCCCATCCGTCGGAAGGCTTCCCGGCGTTCGTGTCTGGCGCTTTGCAAGGCGTCCGTGAAGAGCTTTCTCAGGAGGGCCTTGTCTGCTTTTCCTTCCAGGCTGCTCACTAAGTCGGTCCACTTCTTTTGGACGTCCTCCAGCACTTCCTGTCGGGCCTCGTCTTGTCGCTGCAGTTCTCCGATCTGCTCCTCCTGCAGGCGCGAGGCGGCTTGCGCTCTCTCCAGCCGTCCCTGCAGCGACCTCAGCTTCCCTTCCAGACCGTCTGCCTTTTGCATCCATTCGGCCAGGACCACCTTCAGGTTGGCCAGGGCTCCGGCGTGCTGCTTCTCTGCTTCCCGGGAGGCGGACAGCTGGAGGGCAGTCTCCTCTTTCTGCTGGGTGACCGCAGTCAGTTGCTCCTGCAGGGACCCGAGCCGGGCAGCGGCCCGCTGGCTCGCCTTCTGCATGGCGCGGGAAGATGACAGGAGCCTCTCCTCTAGCGCCGTGACTTTCCTCCTGAGTTGAGCCGCTCTGTCTCCTGCCAGCCGCGCTGCCCGGAGATGCGCGTCTTGGCATTCTGAAGCCTGCGTCCGAGACCTCCCCAGCTCCTGGCCTAAGCGCGCTTCCTTGTCCCGCAAAAGGCGAACCTCCTCCCGCAGGGCGCAGTTTTCCACTCGTTCCTGTCTCAGCGCCAGCGCCGCCTCATCTCTCTCGTGCTGAAAGAGAATGCTCTTTTCCTGCATGGAGATCACTGCATTGAGAAGCTGGCCTAATTCCCCAGCCCGGCCCTGTTCTTTTTCTCTCAGGAGGCACTCAAAAGCCAGAGCCGCCTTCTTCACGGAGACGCATTCGAATTCCTTCTCCCTCAGCGTCACAGAGAGGCGCATGTTCGTCTCTTGTAAGGCTTGGTTTTCGGCGTCCTTCTCCCTGGACCTTTCCAGCAGTTTTGCATTTTCCTGTTTGACTTGGCACGCATCCGCCTCCAGATGGCCTATCCTCTCCTTCAGGTTTGTCACCGCCTGCCTCAAAAGTTCGTTTTCGCTCGCTTGGGTCGTGAGGTCTTCCCTCAGAGAAAGGAATTCCTCCCTCTGCGCCTCGATTAAGAGCTCTTTGTCCTCCAGCGTGTTCTGCAAAGCCTCTTGTTTCTCCTTGAGCCGCTGAATTTCGGAATCCGTCTGTGCCTGCCGTTCCCTCTCCAGTTCCGAGGTGGCGGCCATCGCCTCGGACAGTCTCTGAGTCTCCTCCTGGAGGCTTCTGATGGCTGCGTCTTTTTCCTCCGTGGCTCGCCTTAAGGCTTCCATCTCTGCTGGCGGCCCTTTCGAAGGCTCGCCCAGCGCCTCGGACTTAATTGCCTCCTGAGAGCCGGCTGCCTCGCAAGTCCGCGACGATGCGGCGGGCGGCTGTGGTGACGTGAGGTCGGGTGGACCCAAGAGAACCTCCTCGGCATTGCAGAGCTGCTCTAGGCCGAGCTGCATCTGTGCCAGTCTCTTCCCCAAGAGCCGGAGTTGGGTCGCATCCCCTTGAGAACGGGGCAACGGGGCGGCAGGGTGCATCTGTCGCCGAGACTTCTCCTCGCTGTCCACTAAGGCCCGTGCCTCGAGTGGTGGGAGTTCCTTCTGAAGTTGGGATGACTCCCGCTGCAGATTGTGCACCTCGGTCAGCACCAGCCGCTGCCACTCCTCCAGCACGTTGACCCGCTGCTTCAACGTGTCCCGTTCCCGGAGAAGCTCCTCCAACTGGTTCGCGTCCACGCCCCGAACCTCATGGCCAGCGTCGGACGTTTGCCAGATGGTCAGTAAAGTCTGGCATTTCTGGCTCAAGGCACCGATTTCAATGTCTTTGGCTCGGACGAGGCGTGATAAGTGCCGGATCGCTTCTCGAAACATGTCCTCCCCGCCGCCGTCAGCTCGAGGGCGCCGTGTCTGATTTTCGCCTCGCAGCTTCCCGAGCTCTGCTTCTTTGGCCACCAGCAGGTCCATCATTGCGTGATACGCCCTTTTCAGCTGGCTGTTTTCCCTCACCTTCTCGTCGAAAACGGCCAACACTCGTTCCCTTTCCAAAGCATAGGCTTGCAGTTGCTGCTGGAGGCCCCCCGCATCCTGGACGGAGGCAGCCGAAGCTAGGCGAGCGGGGAGGCCCTGGCTCTCCCAGTCTTGCGGCTGGATCGTCTGAGTTCGTGGCCCGGTCTCATCTTCGTCCGGCTCATCAAGCCGCTCGGTCAGAGGGGTCGTCTTTTCGGTCCCAAGTTTCAGTGCCTTCCTCTGCTTTTGCTCTTCAGTGGTCCTTGGAGGATGCTGGGTTTCCTCCTCCAGGTGACCTTCGATCCCTTCCAGTGGAGACACCTCAGATTCTAGTTGTGTCACGGCGTCGAGGGTGTTCGGGTCAACCACTGGAGCGGCTCGAGCCCGTTGTTGTCTCTGTGGCTCCAGTTCTTCCCTCAGGTGACTGCCTTCTTCTTGCAGGGAGGCGAGCCTCGTGTCTCCTTCCTCGAGGGTTTCCTGCAGCGTTGCGGTGTCTCTCCGAGCTGGAGTTGCCGGTCTCTCCTGCTCGGGTGGTCCGGTCGCCTGAATGGCTTCCGTCTCCTTTCTCCCCGAGTCGGGGAAGTCTGGCAGCTTTGGCGTCCCCTTCCTCAGCACACCTCTGGTGGAGTCAGAGAGGTGTGCGGGGAGGGAAGCCACACTGCCGCCCACTCGCCCCAGGGAATGGCCTAAGCCGGAGCCGAGGCCGAGGCCGAGGCGGCCAAACCAGGAGGCCATCGCTGCGGGTCACAGCACTGACCTGGTGCGCTCCGCGAAGAGCGTCCAGCCCAGTCGGACAGTCCCGCCAAGTGTCAGGGCCCCGGCGGCTGCGCGAGGCTAAGAGTCAAATCACAGCCAGGCGCTGCTAGGCGACGGCGGGCCGGCGGCCTGGGGGCGGGGCCTGGGCGGGGCCGGGGCGGGGCCTGGGCGGGGCGCGGGCTCCAACCGTTGGGCTCGGGCTCCTGGAGGGGAGGGGCGGGGCTGCCCGCAACCTCGAGGCCTGCCGCCCGGCCCTCACCCATGGCCACCTCCTGGCCCGCGTGCCCCGCTCCGCCCCCCACCCAGCCCCCACCGCCAGCCCCGTGGGCCTCCGCTCAACCCCAGGGCTTCCCACCGCGGCGGTGGGCCCCCCTCTCCCTCTGCTTCAGTGCCGCCCCCGGGGGCCAGGCGGCCCTCCTGCCCCCTGGGGCCGCCCGCCAAGACCGCCGCGCTGAAGGCCGCCATCCCCACACCACCGCCACCTGTGCGCGTGGCAGCGCGTGTGGGCAGGAAGGACCCCAGGGCTCTGACTGCCGCCGAGCGCCTCCCACGCTCCCTCCTGTCCTGCGGCCGGGGCTTTTCCCAGCCGGCTTGGAGAACACTCGGAGGGCCAAGGTAGGTGGGGACCCGCCTCCACCTGCAGAGTTCCGACGAGTGTCTTCGGACACACGTCGGCCCCCTGCGCGGAAGCACGACCCTCCTGAGCACCCTGACCATTGCCATCCCCCACACAGTCGCCGGGGTCCTTGCCCCGCCGCCTCGCCCCCCACTTCCTGCGGCCCTGCCTGGAGAAGCGGTCCCCGGGAGGAGTCTGGGGGCTCTCGGGCGCCACAGGCGGGGTGTGGCACACCGCGTGCACGCTGTGCGCCCGCTTCTGTCAGCGTGGGGCGGGCTCTGGTCGTGGAAGGGAGTCTTCCCCATGCGTCGAGCGGGCGGTGGAGCGGGGAAAGGACCCAGAGGTGCTCGTGGAGCGCGCGGTCCCCAGCCCCGCTGAGCCCGGCGGAACGGCGTCCCCGGGGCCCGACTCGGGGCCGGCGGCCGAGGCCCGGCTGCGCGCCGCGCCCTGGGCCTGCCGTGCGCTCCTGCCTGGGCGCGGGGCGCGGGGCGCGGGGGCGGTGCGGCTGGCCCCGCGGGCCTGGGGACCCGCCGCCGCAGCGACCAGAAAGTCCCGGTCAGCCTGCCCCGAGCTCCGCGGGCCTGGGAGCCGGGCGCCGCCGCCGCCGCCGCCGCCGCCGCCGGCTCGGCAGTGTCGCGCGGGAGCAGCCGCCAGGCCGTCCCGGTGCGCGCGCCAGGAGCCCCGCAGGCCGGGGGAGCCGCCGCCGGCGCCGGCGCCGCCGCCGCCGCCGCCGCCAGGAAGTGGCCGTTGCACTGCGGGAGGCCGCGGGCTCACCAGAGCATGGGCAGGTGAGGGCCCCTGGCGGCCCCCTCCCTCCGTGCACCCGTCGGGGTCTCCACCGCCCGGGCCCCGCCCCCGGGAGCAGGGACCTGCGCCTTCTCCTGTCCTGCCGGCGACCCTGGCGCCCGTGCTGGCTGCCTGGGGCCACCACTCCCATCCCTGGGGCGCGTGCCCCTGCTGTGGGACACTCCCGCCAAGTGTCAGGGCCCAGGTGGCTGCGCCAGGCTAAGAGGGAAATGACAGCCAGGCGTTACCAGGCAACGGCGGGCTGGCGGGCTGGGGGCGTGACCAGGGGCGGGGCCTGGGCGGGTCGCGGTCTCCAACCGCGGGGCTGGGGTGAGGAGGGGAGGGGAGGGGCTGCCCGCAACCGCGAGGCCTGCGGCCAGGCCCTCACCCATGGCCACCTCCTGACCCGCGTGCCCCGCTCCCCGCCCCCCCGCACCGCCAGCCCCGTGGGCCTCCGCTCATCCCCAGGGCTTCCCACCACGGCGGTGGGCCCCCCTCTCCCTCTGCTTCAGTGCCGCCCCCGGGACCGGCATCCCCACACCACCACCACCACCACCTGTGCGCGTGGCAGCGCGTGTGGGCAGAAAGGACCCCAGGGCTCTGACTGCCGCCGAGCGCCTCCCACGCTCCCTCCTGTCCTGCGGCCGGGCTTTTCCCAGCCGGCTTGGAGAACACTCAGAGGGCCAAGGGAGGTGGGGACCCGCCTCCACCTGCAGAGTTCCGACGAGTGGGTTTGGACACACGTCGGCCCCCTGCGTGGAAGCACGACCCTCCTGAGCACTCTGACCATTGCCATCCCCCACACAGTCGCCGGGGTCCTTGCCCCGCCGCCTCGCCCCCCTCTTCCTGCGGCCCTGCCTGGAGAAGCGGTCCCCGGGAGGAGTCTGGGGGCTCTCGGGCGCCACAGGCGGGGTGTGGCACACCGCGTGCACGCTGTGCGCCCGCTTCTGTCAGCGCGGGGCGGACTCTCGCAGGGAAGGGAGTCTTCCCCATGCGTCGAGCGGGCGGTGGAGCGGGGAAGGGACCCAGAGGTGCTCGTGGAGCGCGCGGCCCCCAGCCCCGCTGAGCCCGGCGGAACGTGGTCCTCGGGGCCCGACTCGGGGCCGGCGGCCGAGGCCCGGCTGCGCGCCGCGCCCTGGGCCTGCCGTGCGCTCCTGCCTGGGCGCGGGGCGCGGGGCGCGGGGGCGGTGCGGCTGGCCCCGCGGGCCTGGGGACCCGCCGCCGCAGCGACCAGAAAGTCCCGCTCAGCCTGCCCCGAGCTCCGCGGGCCTGGGAGCCGGGCGCCGCCGCCGCCGCCGCCGCCGCCGCCGGCTCGGCAGTGTTGCGCGGGAGCAGCCGCCAGGCCGTCCCGGTGCGCGCGCCAGGAGCCCCGCAGGCCGGGGGAGCCGCCGCCGGCGCCGGCGCCGCCGCCGCCGCCGCCGCCAGGAAGTGGCCGTTGCACTGCGGGAGGCCGCGGGCTCACCAGAGCATGGGCAGGTGAGGGCCCCTGGCGGCCCCCTCCCTCCGTGCACCCGTCGGGGTCTCCACCGCCCGGGCCCCGCCCCCGGGAGCAGGGACCTGCGCCTTCTCCTGTCCTGCCGGCGACCCTGGCGCCCGTGCTGGCTGCCTGGGGCCACCACTCCCATCCCTGGGGCGCGTGCCCCTGCTGTGGGACACTCCCGCCAAGTGTCAGGGCCCAGGTGGCTGCGCCAGGCTAAGAGGGAAATGACAGCCAGGCGTTACCAGGCAACGGCGGGCTGGCGGGCTGGGGGCGTGACCAGGGGCGGGGCCTGGGCGGGTCGCGGTCTCCAACCGCGGGGCTGGGGTGAGGAGGGGAGGGGAGGGGCTGCCCGCAACCGCGAGGCCTGCGGCCAGGCCCTCACCCATGGCCACCTCCTGACCCGCGTGCCCCGCTCCCCGCCCCCCCGCACCGCCAGCCCCGTGGGCCTCCGCTCATCCCCAGGGCTTCCCACCACGGCGGTGGGCCCCCCTCTCCCTCTGCTTCAGTGCCGCCCCCGGGACCGGCATCCCCACACCACCACCACCACCACCTGTGCGCGTGGCAGCGCGTGTGGGCAGAAAGGACCCCAGGGCTCTGACTGCCGCCGAGCGCCTCCCACGCTCCCTCCTGTCCTGCGGCCGGGCTTTTCCCAGCCGGCTTGGAGAACACTCAGAGGGCCAAGGGAGGTGGGGACCCGCCTCCACCTGCAGAGTTCCGACGAGTGGGTTTGGACACACGTCGGCCCCCTGCGTGGAAGCACGACCCTCCTGAGCACTCTGACCATTGCCATCCCCCACACAGTCGCCGGGGTCCTTGCCCCGCCGCCTCGCCCCCCTCTTCCTGCGGCCCTGCCTGGAGAAGCGGTCCCCGGGAGGAGTCTGGGGGCTCTCGGGCGCCACAGGCGGGGTGTGGCACACCGCGTGCACGCTGTGCGCCCGCTTCTGTCAGCGCGGGGCGGACTCTCGCAGGGAAGGGAGTCTTCCCCATGCGTCGAGCGGGCGGTGGAGCGGGGAAGGGACCCAGAGGTGCTCGTGGAGCGCGCGGCCCCCAGCCCCGCTGAGCCCGGCGGAACGTGGTCCTCGGGGCCCGACTCGGGGCCGGCGGCCGAGGCCCGGCTGCGCGCCGCGCCCTGGGCCTGCCGTGCGCTCCTGCCCCGGCGCGGGGCGCGGGGCGCGGGGGCGGCGCGGCTGGCCCCGCGGGCCTGGGAACCCGCCGCCGCAGCGGCCAGAAAGTCCCGCTCAGCCTGCCCCGAGCTCCGCGGGCCTGGGAGCCGGTCGCCGCCGCCGCCGCCTCGACTGGGCCGCGCGGGAGCAGCCGCCAGGCCGTCCTGGTGCGCGCGCCACGAGCCACGCAGGCCGGGGGAGCCGCCGCCGGCGCCGCCAGGTAGTGGCCGTTGCACTGCGGGAGGCCGCGGGCCCACCAGAGCATGGGCAGGTGAGGGCCCCGGGCGGCCGCCTCCCTCCGTGCACCCGTCGGGGTCTCCACCGCCCGGGCCCCGCCCCCGGGAGCAGGGACCTGCGCCTTCTCCTGTCCTGCCGGCGACCCTGGCGCCCGTGCTGGCTGCCTGGGGCCACGACTCCCATCCCTGGGGCGCGCGCCTTTGCACCTGCGACGACGGCGGCGCTGGGGTGGGGGGCGCGGCGCGGGCCGCGGCGGGGTGGCGGGTGCTGGGACCGGATTCTCAGCCTTGGGCTCCAGCGGGGCGGGGTGGGGGGGCGAGGAAGGAGTGACGTGGGGTGGTCGTGGGGGCAGGGCGCGCCGCGCAGACCCTTGAGGTCCAAGTGCAGACAGAGGAAATCAGTAAAGGGGCTTCCAGCCGGTGGGATCCCCTCGGTGCGTGCGTTTCCCTTGGGCCTTCAGGGAAGCGGGAGGCGCTGCTGCCTCCAGCCCAGGGCGAGGAGGAAGTAGCGGTGCCAGTTGTTGACCCCGCGAAATTTGGAATCGGGAGCAGGATGCAGGCGCCGGGCGCCAGTGAAAGGAAAAAGGGTTCTCCCGATCCTCTTGCTCCCTTTGGCTTTGGCAGCAGCTGCTTCTCCGTGTTGCTTTGGTCCTGCTGCCGTGCTCTTCCGGCGCTGAGTGTGAAATGCCCCAGGAAGCGGGGCGGGGAGGAGGTCGAGGATGGAAGAAGGCGAGCCGGCATGGGTGGGGGGAGCAGGCGGTGCAGGAAAGGTGATCCACCTTTCCTTGCTCTCCGCTTGCTGCCTTCCCCTGAGCCTTGGACTTCCACCCCTTCCGCCTCCGCCTGTCCTCCCGTCCTCCCGTCCAACCTCTCTCTCATCTGAGTCCTGCCAAGAAGAGGCAGGTCGAACACTTGCGGTGTGCACTGGATTGAAGGAATTACCCTGCTACGATTAGGCTCGATGAGCTTGAAGTCCTTTGAGTCAGAACCTGTTTGGGGTCTGCAGAGAGTCGCGCGTGGCGGGAGGGTGGCCCGCGTGTGGGTGAGGAGCAGGGAGGAAGGCTGCAGGGGCGAGGCCTTGGAGATTCTGCTCCAGTTTGGCCTGCAGGCAGTGGAGAACCCTGGATTCCTTTCAAGCAGGGAAGCGATGGGACCACACACAAACTCAGGTCCGGGTACCCGATTTCGCAGCCAAGCCAATCAGTGAGACGTCAGGGTTGCAGCAAGGAAAGAGGTTTATGATCAAGAGGTGGCCAGACAAGGAGGTGGGAGTAAAACTCAAACCCGCCTCCTCAAAGGGAAAACAAAACGTTGGGGCGTTTATCTGGGGTTCGGGGTAGGGGTGGGACCAGGAGAGCGCTGGGGGTGAAGCTTGAAGAGTCCTCTGCTCAGGTGCGACTGTCACTGGTATTTCTTCGTGGGTCACAAGTGCGAAGTCAGTGGGGTTCGACGTGTTGCACGCCGAGGATCTCTGTCCGTGACGCGGAAAGTGGGCGATCCCTCATTTCAGCTGGTCCAAGCCTCTGCACGATGTCCGCTCGGGCGGGGGCCGGGGGGGGGGGGGGGGCTGCCATCAAGCTGCTCTCTGATCTGCCGTCTTCCTGTTGTTCTGCAAAACAACCTCAGAAACTTTGGTTACTTTCTTGCCCACGTCCAGCCCTGTGGGGGCCGGGCACCGTGGTGTCGGTAACGGCAGGGTTTTCCTCTTGGGTCACCCTCCCAACAGTGTGGAGGATGGGTTCAAGCGGGGAGGTGGGGGGGGGTGCTGTGCCAGGAGGCCAGCCGGCAAGATCAGTAAGGAGTCTACCGGGCTGGTTGCGTGCAAGAGACAGGAAGGCATGCGGCAGAGCAGCGGGGACGGCAAACACGGGAAGGCGCTCGGCTCCCTTTGGGAGTCGGTAGGCTGCGAAGTGGGTGAGACAGAGAGCTCAAGCGTGGCCCTGAGGCCTCTCGCTCTGCTGTCGGGGGATGAGATGGGCAGAGGTTTTCTGAGGGGATGAAAGGAAGGTAAGAGGAGGGGGAGGCTTTTGTTGGAGGATACCGGGCTCCCTTTTGGACGCGTCGGTTTTGAGAAGCCTTCGGACATCCTGAGAGGTGCGTCCAGCAGACAGTTAGAGAAAGCAGCGTGGAGTCAGGGGCAGGGTGACGTCAGTCGTACGCACTCCGAAGCCCTGGGCATCCGGGGGGCGAGTCGAATCGTAGGAGAGCGCATGAGCTTGCTCTGAGACCCGAGGGGTTCCTGTTCCCTGAAGACCGTGCCTTCGGGAACAGAACCCTTTGAGAAGTGGTCGGGAGGAGAAGCCGCAGAGGAAAGTGAGACAGAGGGGTCTGAGGTTAGGAAGGGCACCTGGGGAGGGGGCCATCCCCCAGAGAAAGAGGGTGGAGAGAACTTGCAGAGACTGAAGACGTGGGCAGCATTCCTCAGACACCACAGGGAGTTTAGGAAGACGAAGGAACCGAAGGGCGTGCCCTGGCCTCTTGCCAGGACGGGACGGCGACGAGATTTGGGGAGTCTTTCGAGGAGCCGGTGAGAGACGAGGCGATGACTGGATGGCTGACGAGGAGAGGAGTCGAGGTCTTTTGGCAGCAGCTTAGCCGTGAAAGGTAGAGAGAGAAGGCGGTGGTGGAGGAGCAGAAAGGAGAGGTGTGGATGCCGGGAGAGACTTGGGTGTGCTCAGCGGCTTAAGGAAAGAGACGGGCCGAAGAGAAAGCAGCTGGCAAACTGAGGGAACGAGATCTTTGGGGGAGGCTGAGCAGATGGTTCCCAGGGCACCCCACGTGGAGCCGGGCCCCTGGAACTGCCAAGCTGAATCCCTCTTCCTGGAAAACCAAAGGGAAAGGGGAGGGGTGGGTGGAGAGAAATAGAGGGACGTTCAAACGGGGGTGGGGGGGTGCGGGAAACGGAGAGTTCTTGACTAGCTGGCCTCTGATCTCTTCGGGTCCCGAACGGTATGAGGACGATCCCGCTTGAGGCAGGCGATGGAGATTTGGAGGGGCTGTTGAGGAAACGGGGCGGGGGGAGGGCGTTGACCACGGCCCTCTGATGGGCTTGGGGGCGGAAGCGGCTTCCATGCCCATCGCGAGGCGCCGGTTCAGTCAGTCGGTGTCCATCCGGACCACAGACCACAGACCCCTGCTTTGGAAAACAACAAGATGCAGTTCGTAAACCCTTGCAAAGATCTCTGAGGTCAGGTGACTGGCTTTGCAACCAAAAGCGAGTCAGGGAATAAGACCCTCCCCTGCTTAGGAGTTTTCTTTCCTGTCTGTCCCAGAGGCCAGAGAGCACCCGAGGGCGGTTTCCCAGGCAGCGGAAAGAGGAGGAGGACCAAGCCGAGCCGGGGGAAACCAAGCTTTCCTCCTGAAGTTTGGATGCCTGCCCCTTGCACGTTGGTGCCCTTCCCCTTTCTTCCTACTGTCCCGGGAGTGGGCGCCCTCGCGCGCTTTCTGATTCTGCAGCACTAAGGCAAGTTAGGTTCCCGCTCCCCGAGGGAAAGCTCAATAAACGCCCCCCTCCCCCCACCCCCGCCCTTCCCACCCCCCCACCCCCCACCCGCCCGCAACCCCCCCACCTCCCAGACCCAACCCCCACCCCCCACCCCACGCCCCCCAGCTCCTCGGAGACGGTGACAGCGTGGCAAACAGAATCGGAAGCGTCCTTGGCCCACAGCCTGCGATCCCACTGCTCTCCAGAGAAGTGACATCCGTCCGCTTTAAGCTGGGTGACCACCTGCAGCGACACCCTTTTGAAAGCGTGAGCCATAGCTATTTCTTTGAAAGCTCCAGTAAAGCCGCAGAGAAACCTGTGACCTTTAGCACAAGGCCACTTCGTGCTAAGGAACCCACAGCGGGGGACCGGCTTTCCTGAAAGCGCCGTCGTCTCCTCTGCGGCTTGGGGAGCCTCTAGGGCTTGGACAGGCCTTGGAGCAGCCCGGCAGCACTCTTGGCGGGTGGCAGCAGCCAAGGTGTGCCCCTGGGCACGACGTCGGTCACGGCGTCTAAGAGAAGGTGCCCAGACCCTCCGGTTCCGGGGCCGGGTGGGTCGATGAGAGACACGGCTGGGGAGCAGGGATTCCCGTCCGATCTTCTGGGGGTGGCTGCGAGGGCGGGTCTCAGAAGAGCTGGCACGTTCTTAGCCAGTCTCTTCCTGGCGGGTGCTTCGGGACGCTTCCTGGGCTGAGCGGGGAGCTGTCGTGGGGGAGAAGCTCCCCGAGACTCAGCTTCTAGAAAATTCACCCAAAGCTCCGAGAAGGAACTCTTGAGCTCGGATTGCTGGCTGGGTCTCCGAGGCGTGTCGGGGGCACTGCGGGATCCGAGCCGCCCGGTCACCCATCCGGTAAGGCCGCCCTGCTCTTCCTGCAGCAACTGCTCCATTGCCTCCCTTTCCACACCCAGGGTGCTTCCCATCCGTCGGAAGGCTTCCCGGCGTTCGTGTCTGGCGCTTTGCAAGGCGTCCGTGAAGAGCTTTCTCAGGAGGGCCTTGTCTGCTTTTCCTTCCAGGCTGCTCACTAAGTCGGTCCACTTCTTTTGGACGTCCTCCAGCACTTCCTGTCGGGCCTCGTCTTGTCGCTGCAGTTCTCCGATCTGCTCCTCCTGCAGGCGCGAGGCGGCTTGCGCTCTCTCCAGCCGTCCCTGCAGCGACCTCAGCTTCCCTTCCAGACCGTCTGCCTTTTGCATCCATTCGGCCAGGACCACCTTCAGGTTGGCCAGGGCTCCGGCGTGCTGCTTCTCTGCTTCCCGGGAGGCGGACAGCTGGAGGGCAGTCTCCTCTTTCTGCTGGGTGACCGCAGTCAGTTGCTCCTGCAGGGACCCGAGCCGGGCAGCGGCCCGCTGGCTCGCCTTCTGCATGGCGCGGGAAGATGACAGGAGCCTCTCCTCTAGCGCCGTGACTTTCCTCCTGAGTTGAGCCGCTCTGTCTCCTGCCAGCCGCGCTGCCCGGAGATGCGCGTCTTGGCATTCTGAAGCCTGCGTCCGAGACCTCCCCAGCTCCTGGCCTAAGCGCGCTTCCTTGTCCCGCAAAAGGCGAACCTCCTCCCGCAGGGCGCAGTTTTCCACTCGTTCCTGTCTCAGCGCCAGCGCCGCCTCATCTCTCTCGTGCTGAAAGAGAATGCTCTTTTCCTGCATGGAGGTCACTGCATTGAGAAGCTGGCCTAATTCCCCAGCCCGGCCCTGTTCTTTTTCTCTCAGGAGGCACTCAAAAGCCAGAGCCGCCTTCTTCACGGAGACGCATTCGAATTCCTTCTCCCTCAGCGTCACAGAGAGGCGCATGTTCGTCTCTTGTAAGGCTTGGTTTTCGGCGTCCTTCTCCCTGGACCTTTCCAGCAGTTTTGCATTTTCCTGTTTGACTTGGCACGCATCCGCCTCCAGATGGCCTATCCTCTCCTTCAGGTTTGTCACCGCCTGCCTCAAAAGTTCGTTTTCGCTCGCTTGGGTCGTGAGGTCTTCCCTCAGAGAAAGGAATTCCTCCCTCTGCGCCTCGATTAAGAGCTCTTTGTCCTCCAGCGTGTTCTGCAAAGCCTCTTGTTTCTCCTTGAGCCGCTGAATTTCGGAATCCGTCTGTGCCTGCCGTTCCCTCTCCAGTTCCGAGGTGGCGGCCATCGCCTCGGACAGTCTCTGAGTCTCCTCCTGGAGGCTTCTGATGGCTGCGTCTTTTTCCTCCGTGGCTCGCCTTAAGGCTTCCATCTCTGCTGGCGGCCCTTTCGAAGGCTCGCCCAGCGCCTCGGACTTAATTGCCTCCTGAGAGCCGGCTGCCTCGCAAGTCCGCGACGATGCGGCGGGCGGCTGTGGTGACGTGAGGTCGGGTGGACCCAAGAGAACCTCCTCGGCATTGCAGAGCTGCTCTAGGCCGAGCTGCATCTGTGCCAGTCTCTTCCCCAAGAGCCGGAGTTGGGTCGCATCCCCTTGAGAACGGGGCAACGGGGCGGCAGGGTGCATCTGTCGCCGAGACTTCTCCTCGCTGTCCACTAAGGCCCGTGCCTCGAGTGGTGGGAGTTCCTTCTGAAGTTGGGATGACTCCCGCTGCAGATTGTGCACCTCGGTCAGCACCAGCCGCTGCCACTCCTCCAGCACGTTGACCCGCTGCTTCAACGTGTCCCGTTCCCGGAGAAGCTCCTCCAACTGGTTCGCGTCCACGCCCCGAACCTCATGGCCAGCGTCGGACGTTTGCCAGATGGTCAGTAAAGTCTGGCATTTCTGGCTCAAGGCACCGATTTCAATGTCTTTGGCTCGGACGAGGCGTGATAAGTGCCGGATCGCTTCTCGAAACATGTCCTCCCCGCCGCCGTCAGCTCGAGGGCGCCGTGTCTGATTTTCGCCTCGCAGCTTCCCGAGCTCTGCTTCTTTGGCCACCAGCAGGTCCATCATTGCGTGATACGCCCTTTTCAGCTGGCTGTTTTCCCTCACCTTCTCGTCGAAAACGGCCAACACTCGTTCCCTTTCCAAAGCATAGGCTTGCAGTTGCTGCTGGAGGCCCCCCGCATCCTGGACGGAGGCAGCCGAAGCTAGGCGAGCGGGGAGGCCCTGGCTCTCCCAGTCTTGCGGCTGGATCGTCTGAGTTCGTGGCCCGGTCTCATCTTCGTCCGGCTCATCAAGCCGCTCGGTCAGAGGGGTCGTCTTTTCGGTCCCAAGTTTCAGTGCCTTCCTCTGCTTTTGCTCTTCAGTGGTCCTTGGAGGATGCTGGGTTTCCTCCTCCAGGTGACCTTCGATCCCTTCCAGTGGAGACACCTCAGATTCTAGTTGTGTCACGGCGTCGAGGGTGTTCGGGTCAACCACTGGAGCGGCTCGAGCCCGTTGTTGTCTCTGTGGCTCCAGTTCTTCCCTCAGGTGACTGCCTTCTTCTTGCAGGGAGGCGAGCCTCGTGTCTCCTTCCTCGAGGGTTTCCTGCAGCGTTGCGGTGTCTCTCCGAGCTGGAGTTGCCGGTCTCTCCTGCTCGGGTGGTCCGGTCGCCTGAATGGCTTCCGTCTCCTTTCTCCCCGAGTCGGGGAAGTCTGGCAGCTTTGGCGTCCCCTTCCTCAGCACACCTCTGGTGGAGTCAGAGAGGTGTGCGGGGAGGGAAGCCACACTGCCGCCCACTCGCCCCAGGGAATGGCCTAAGCCGGAGCCGAGGCCGAGGCCGAGGCCGAGGCGGCCAAACCAGGAGGCCATCGCTGCGGGTCACAGCACTGACCTGGTGTGCTCCGCGAAGAGCGTCCAGCCCAGTCGGACAGTCCCGCCAAGTGTCAGGGCCCCGGCGGCTGCGCGAGGCTAAGAGTCAAATCACAGCCAGGCGCTGCTAGGCGACGGCGGGCCGGCGGCCTGGGGGCGGGGCCTGGGCGGGGCCGGGGCGGGGCCTGGGCGGGGCGCGGGCTCCAACCGTTGGGCTCGGGCTCCTGGAGGGGAGGGGCGGGGCTGCCCGCAACCGCGAGGCCTGCCGCCCGGCCCTCACCCATGGCCACCTCCTGGCCCGCGTGCCCCGCTCCGCCCCCCACCCAGCCCCCACCGCCAGCCCCGTGGGCCTCCGCTCAACCCCAGGGCTTCCCACCGCGGCGGTGGGCCCCCCTCTCCCTCTGCTTCAGTGCCGCCCCCGGGGGCCAGGCGGCCCTCCTGCCCCCTGGGGCCGCCCGCCAAGACCGCCGCGCTGAAGGCCGCCATCCCCACACCACCGCCACCTGTGCGCGTGGCAGCGCGTGTGGGCAGGAAGGACCCCAGGGCTCTGACTGCCGCCGAGCGCCTCCCACGCTCCCTCCTGTCCTGCGGCCGGGGCTTTTCCCAGCCGGCTTGGAGAACACTCGGAGGGCCAAGGTAGGTGGGGACCCGCCTCCACCTGCAGAGTTCCGACGAGTGTCTTCGGACACACGTCGGCCCCCTGCGCGGAAGCACGACCCTCCTGAGCACCCTGACCATTGCCATCCCCCACACAGTCGCCGGGGTCCTTGCCCCGCCGCCTCGCCCCCCTCTTCCTGCGGCCCTGCCTGGAGAAGCGGTCCCCGGGAGGAGTCTGGGGGCTCTCGGGCGCCACAGGCGGGGTGTGGCACACCGCGTGCACGCTGTGCGCCCGCTTCTGTCAGCGTGGGGCGGGCTCTGGTCGTGGAAGGGAGTCTTCCCCATGCGTCGAGCGGGCGGTGGAGCGGGGAAAGGACCCAGAGGTGCTCGTGGAGCGCGCGGCCCCCAGCCCCGCTGAGCCCGGCGGAACGGCGTCCCCGGGGCCCGACTCGGGGCCGGCGGCCGAGGCCCGGCTGCGCGCCGCGCCCTGGGCCTGCCGTGCGCTCCTGCCTGGGCGCGGGGCGCGGGGCGCGGGGGCGGTGCGGCTGGCCCCGCGGGCCTGGGGACCCGCCGCCGCAGCGACCAGAAAGTCCCGGTCAGCCTGCCCCGAGCTCCGCGGGCCTGGGAGCCGGGCGCCGCCGCCGCCGCCGCCGCCGCCGCCGGCTCGGCAGTGTCGCGCGGGAGCAGCCGCCAGGCCGTCCCGGTGCGCGCGCCAGGAGCCCCGCAGGCCGGGGGAGCCGCCGCCGGCGCCGGCGCCGCCGCCGCCGCCGCCGCCAGGAAGTGGCCGTTGCACTGCGGGAGGCCGCGGGCTCACCAGAGCATGGGCAGGTGAGGGCCCCTGGCGGCCCCCTCCCTCCGTGCACCCGTCGGGGTCTCCACCGCCCGGGCCCCGCCCCCGGGAGCAGGGACCTGCGCCTTCTCCTGTCCTGCCGGCGACCCTGGCGCCCGTGCTGGCTGCCTGGGGCCACCACTCCCATCCCTGGGGCGCGTGCCCCTGCTGTGGGACACTCCCGCCAAGTGTCAGGGCCCAGGTGGCTGCGCCAGGCTAAGAGGGAAATGACAGCCAGGCGTTACCAGGCAACGGCGGGCTGGCGGGCTGGGGGCGTGACCAGGGGCGGGGCCTGGGCGGGTCGCGGTCTCCAACCGCGGGGCTGGGGTGAGGAGGGGAGGGGAGGGGCTGCCCGCAACCGCGAGGCCTGCGGCCAGGCCCTCACCCATGGCCACCTCCTGACCCGCGTGCCCCGCTCCCCGCCCCCCCGCACCGCCAGCCCCGTGGGCCTCCGCTCATCCCCAGGGCTTCCCACCACGGCGGTGGGCCCCCCTCTCCCTCTGCTTCAGTGCCGCCCCCGGGACCGGCATCCCCACACCACCACCACCACCACCTGTGCGCGTGGCAGCGCGTGTGGGCAGAAAGGACCCCAGGGCTCTGACTGCCGCCGAGCGCCTCCCACGCTCCCTCCTGTCCTGCGGCCGGGCTTTTCCCAGCCGGCTTGGAGAACACTCAGAGGGCCAAGGGAGGTGGGGACCCGCCTCCACCTGCAGAGTTCCGACGAGTGGGTTTGGACACACGTCGGCCCCCTGCGTGGAAGCACGACCCTCCTGAGCACTCTGACCATTGCCATCCCCCACACAGTCGCCGGGGTCCTTGCCCCGCCGCCTCGCCCCCCTCTTCCTGCGGCCCTGCCTGGAGAAGCGGTCCCCGGGAGGAGTCTGGGGGCTCTCGGGCGCCACAGGCGGGGTGTGGCACACCGCGTGCACGCTGTGCGCCCGCTTCTGTCAGCGCGGGGCGGACTCTCGCAGGGAAGGGAGTCTTCCCCATGCGTCGAGCGGGCGGTGGAGCGGGGAAGGGACCCAGAGGTGCTCGTGGAGCGCGCGGCCCCCAGCCCCGCTGAGCCCGGCGGAACGTGGTCCTCGGGGCCCGACTCGGGGCCGGCGGCCGAGGCCCGGCTGCGCGCCGCGCCCTGGGCCTGCCGTGCGCTCCTGCCTGGGCGCGGGGCGCGGGGCGCGGGGGCGGTGCGGCTGGCCCCGCGGGCCTGGGGACCCGCCGCCGCAGCGACCAGAAAGTCCCGCTCAGCCTGCCCCGAGCTCCGCGGGCCTGGGAGCCGGGCGCCGCCGCCGCCGCCGCCGCCGCCGCCGGCTCGGCAGTGTTGCGCGGGAGCAGCCGCCAGGCCGTCCCGGTGCGCGCGCCAGGAGCCCCGCAGGCCGGGGGAGCCGCCGCCGGCGCCGGCGCCGCCGCCGCCGCCGCCGCCAGGAAGTGGCCGTTGCACTGCGGGAGGCCGCGGGCTCACCAGAGCATGGGCAGGTGAGGGCCCCTGGCGGCCCCCTCCCTCCGTGCACCCGTCGGGGTCTCCACCGCCCGGGCCCCGCCCCCGGGAGCAGGGACCTGCGCCTTCTCCTGTCCTGCCGGCGACCCTGGCGCCCGTGCTGGCTGCCTGGGGCCACCACTCCCATCCCTGGGGCGCGTGCCCCTGCTGTGGGACACTCCCGCCAAGTGTCAGGGCCCAGGTGGCTGCGCCAGGCTAAGAGGGAAATGACAGCCAGGCGTTACCAGGCAACGGCGGGCTGGCGGGCTGGGGGCGTGACCAGGGGCGGGGCCTGGGCGGGTCGCGGTCTCCAACCGCGGGGCTGGGGTGAGGAGGGGAGGGGAGGGGCTGCCCGCAACCGCGAGGCCTGCGGCCAGGCCCTCACCCATGGCCACCTCCTGACCCGCGTGCCCCGCTCCCCGCCCCCCCGCACCGCCAGCCCCGTGGGCCTCCGCTCATCCCCAGGGCTTCCCACCACGGCGGTGGGCCCCCCTCTCCCTCTGCTTCAGTGCCGCCCCCGGGACCGGCATCCCCACACCACCACCACCACCACCTGTGCGCGTGGCAGCGCGTGTGGGCAGAAAGGACCCCAGGGCTCTGACTGCCGCCGAGCGCCTCCCACGCTCCCTCCTGTCCTGCGGCCGGGCTTTTCCCAGCCGGCTTGGAGAACACTCAGAGGGCCAAGGGAGGTGGGGACCCGCCTCCACCTGCAGAGTTCCGACGAGTGGGTTTGGACACACGTCGGCCCCCTGCGTGGAAGCACGACCCTCCTGAGCACTCTGACCATTGCCATCCCCCACACAGTCGCCGGGGTCCTTGCCCCGCCGCCTCGCCCCCCTCTTCCTGCGGCCCTGCCTGGAGAAGCGGTCCCCGGGAGGAGTCTGGGGGCTCTCGGGCGCCACAGGCGGGGTGTGGCACACCGCGTGCACGCTGTGCGCCCGCTTCTGTCAGCGCGGGGCGGACTCTCGCAGGGAAGGGAGTCTTCCCCATGCGTCGAGCGGGCGGTGGAGCGGGGAAGGGACCCAGAGGTGCTCGTGGAGCGCGCGGCCCCCAGCCCCGCTGAGCCCGGCGGAACGTGGTCCTCGGGGCCCGACTCGGGGCCGGCGGCCGAGGCCCGGCTGCGCGCCGCGCCCTGGGCCTGCCGTGCGCTCCTGCCCCGGCGCGGGGCGCGGGGCGCGGGGGCGGCGCGGCTGGCCCCGCGGGCCTGGGAACCCGCCGCCGCAGCGGCCAGAAAGTCCCGCTCAGCCTGCCCCGAGCTCCGCGGGCCTGGGAGCCGGGCGCCGCCGCCGCCGCCTCGACTGGGCCGCGCGGGAGCAGCCGCCAGGCCGTCCTGGTGCGCGCGCCACGAGCCACGCAGGCCGGGGGAGCCGCCGCCGGCGCCGGCGCCGCCGCCGCCGCCGCCGCCAGGTAGTGGCCGTTGCACTGCGGGAGGCCGCGGGCCCACCAGAGCATGGGCAGGTGAGGGCCCCGGGCGGCCGCCTCCCTCCGTGCACCCGTCGGGGTCTCCACCGCCCGGGCCCCGCCCCCGGGAGCAGGGACCTGCGCCTTCTCCTGTCCTGCCGGCGACCCTGGCGCCCGTGCTGGCTGCCTGGGGCCACGACTCCCATCCCTGGGGCGCGCGCCTTTGCACCTGCGACGACGGCGGCGCTGGGGTGGGGGGCGCGGCGCGGGCCGCGGCGGGGTGGCGGGTGCTGGGACCGGATTCTCAGCCTTGGGCTCCAGCGGGGCGGGGTGGGGGGGCGAGGAAGGAGTGACGTGGGGTGGTCGTGGGGGCAGGGCGCGCCGCGCAGACCCTTGAGGTCCAAGTGCAGACAGAGGAAATCAGTAAAGGGGCTTCCAGCCGGTGGGATCCCCTCGGTGCGTGCGTTTCCCTTGGGCCTTCAGGGAAGCGGGAGGCGCTGCTGCCTCCAGCCCAGGGCGAGGAGGAAGTAGCGGTGCCAGTTGTTGACCCCGCGAAATTTGGAATCGGGAGCAGGATGCAGGCGCCGGGCGCCAGTGAAAGGAAAAAGGGTTCTCCCGATCCTCTTGCTCCCTTTGGCTTTGGCAGCAGCTGCTTCTCCGTGTTGCTTTGGTCCTGCTGCCGTGCTCTTCCGGCGCTGAGTGTGAAATGCCCCAGGAAGCGGGGCGGGGAGGAGGTCGAGGATGGAAGAAGGCGAGCCGGCATGGGTGGGGGGAGCAGGCGGTGCAGGAAAGGTGATCCACCTTTCCTTGCTCTCCGCTTGCTGCCTTCCCCTGAGCCTTGGACTTCCACCCCTTCCGCCTCCGCCTGTCCTCCCGTCCTCCCGTCCAACCTCTCTCTCATCTGAGTCCTGCCAAGAAGAGGCAGGTCGAACACTTGCGGTGTGCACTGGATTGAAGGAATTACCCTGCTACGATTAGGCTCGATGAGCTTGAAGTCCTTTGAGTCAGAACCTGTTTGGGGTCTGCAGAGAGTCGCGCGTGGCGGGAGGGTGGCCCGCGTGTGGGTGAGGAGCAGGGAGGAAGGCTGCAGGGGCGAGGCCTTGGAGATTCTGCTCCAGTTTGGCCTGCAGGCAGTGGAGAACCCTGGATTCCTTTCAAGCAGGGAAGCGATGGGACCACACACAAACTCAGGTCCGGGTACCCGATTTCGCAGCCAAGCCAATCAGTGAGACGTCAGGGTTGCAGCAAGGAAAGAGGTTTATGATCAAGAGGCGGCCAGACAAGGAGGTGGGAGTAAAACTCAAACCCGCCTCCTCAAAGGGAAAACAAAACGTTGGGGCGTTTATCTGGGGTTCGGGGTAGGGGTGGGACCAGGAGAGCGCTGGGGGTGAAGCTTGAAGAGTCCTCTGCTCAGGTGCGACTGTCACTGGTATTTCTTCGTGGGTCACAAGTGCGAAGTCAGTGGGGTTCGACGTGTTGCACGCCGAGGATCTCTGTCCGTGACGCGGAAAGTGGGCGATCCCTCATTTCAGCTGGTCCAAGCCTCTGCACGATGTCCGCTCGGGCGGGGGCCGGGGGGGGGGGGGGGCTGCCATCAAGCTGCTCTCTGATCTGCCGTCTTCCTGTTGTTCTGCAAAACAACCTCAGAAACTTTGGTTACTTTCTTGCCCACGTCCAGCCCTGTGGGGGCCGGGCACCGTGGTGTCGGTAACGGCAGGGTTTTCCTCTTGGGTCACCCTCCCAACAGTGTGGAGGATGGGTTCAAGCGGGGAGGTGGGGGGGGGTGCTGTGCCAGGAGGCCAGCCGGCAAGATCAGTAAGGAGTCTACCGGGCTGGTTGCGTGCAAGAGACAGGAAGGCATGCGGCAGAGCAGCGGGGACGGCAAACACGGGAAGGCGCTCGGCTCCCTTTGGGAGTCGGTAGGCTGCGAAGTGGGTGAGACAGAGAGCTCAAGCGTGGCCCTGAGGCCTCTCGCTCTGCTGTCGGGGGATGAGATGGGCAGAGGTTTTCTGAGGGGATGAAAGGAAGGTAAGAGGAGGGGGAGGCTTTTGTTGGAGGATACCGGGCTCCCTTTTGGACGCGTCGGTTTTGAGAAGCCTTCGGACATCCTGAGAGGTGCGTCCAGCAGACAGTTAGAGAAAGCAGCGTGGAGTCAGGGGCAGGGTGACGTCAGTCGTACGCACTCCGAAGCCCTGGGCATCCGGGGGGCGAGTCGAATCGTAGGAGAGCGCATGAGCTTGCTCTGAGACCCGAGGGGTTCCTGTTCCCTGAAGACCGTGCCTTCGGGAACAGAACCCTTTGAGAAGTGGTCGGGAGGAGAAGCCGCAGAGGAAAGTGAGACAGAGGGGTCTGAGGTTAGGAAGGGCACCTGGGGAGGGGGCCATCCCCCAGAGAAAGAGGGTGGAGAGAACTTGCAGAGACTGAAGACGTGGGCAGCATTCCTCAGACACCACAGGGAGTTTAGGAAGACGAAGGAACCGAAGGGCGTGCCCTGGCCTCTTGCCAGGACGGGACGGCGACGAGATTTGGGGAGTCTTTCGAGGAGCCGGTGAGAGACGAGGCGATGACTGGATGGCTGACGAGGAGAGGAGTCGAGGTCTTTTGGCAGCAGCTTAGCCGTGAAAGGTAGAGAGAGAAGGCGGTGGTGGAGGAGCAGAAAGGAGAGGTGTGGATGCCGGGAGAGACTTGGGTGTGCTCAGCGGCTTAAGGAAAGAGACGGGCCGAAGAGAAAGCAGCTGGCAAACTGAGGGAACGAGATCTTTGGGGGAGGCTGAGCAGATGGTTCCCAGGGCACCCCACGTGGAGCCGGGCCCCTGGAACTGCCAAGCTGAATCCCTCTTCCTGGAAAACCAAAGGGAAAGGGGAGGGGTGGGTGGAGAGAAATAGAGGGACGTTCAAACGGGGGTGGGGGGGTGCGGGAAACGGAGAGTTCTTGACTAGCTGGCCTCTGATCTCTTCGGGTCCCGAACGGTATGAGGACGATCCCGCTTGAGGCAGGCGATGGAGATTTGGAGGGGCTGTTGAGGAAACGGGGCGGGGGGAGGGCGTTGACCACGGCCCTCTGATGGGCTTGGGGGCGGAAGCGGCTTCCATGCCCATCGCGAGGCGCCGGTTCAGTCAGTCGGTGTCCATCCGGACCACAGACCACAGACCCCTGCTTTGGAAAACAACAAGATGCAGTTCGTAAACCCTTGCAAAGATCTCTGAGGTCAGGTGACTGGCTTTGCAACCAAAAGCGAGTCAGGGAATAAGACCCTCCCCTGCTTAGGAGTTTTCTTTCCTGTCTGTCCCAGAGGCCAGAGAGCACCCGAGGGCGGTTTCCCAGGCAGCGGAAAGAGGAGGAGGACCAAGCCGAGCCGGGGGAAACCAAGCTTTCCTCCTGAAGTTTGGATGCCTGCCCCTTGCACGTTGGTGCCCTTCCCCTTTCTTCCTACTGTCCCGGGAGTGGGCGCCCTCGCGCGCTTTCTGATTCTGCAGCACTAAGGCAAGTTAGGTTCCCGCTCCCCGAGGGAAAGCTCAATAAACGCCCCCCTCCCCCCACCCCCGCCCTTCCCACCCCCCCACCCCCCACCCGCCCGCAACCCCCCCACCTCCCAGACCCAACCCCCACCCCCCACCCCACGCCCCCCAGCTCCTCGGAGACGGTGACAGCGTGGCAAACAGAATCGGAAGCGTCCTTGGCCCACAGCCTGCGATCCCACTGCTCTCCAGAGAAGTGACATCCGTCCGCTTTAAGCTGGGTGACCACCTGCAGCGACACCCTTTTGAAAGCGTGAGCCATAGCTATTTCTTTGAAAGCTCCAGTAAAGCCGCAGAGAAACCTGTGACCTTTAGCACAAGGCCACTTCGTGCTAAGGAACCCACAGCGGGGGACCGGCTTTCCTGAAAGCGCCGTCGTCTCCTCTGCGGCTTGGGGAGCCTCTAGGGCTTGGACAGGCCTTGGAGCAGCCCGGCAGCACTCTTGGCGGGTGGCAGCAGCCAAGGTGTGCCCCTGGGCACGACGTCGGTC
The DNA here is from genome assembly GCF_041296235.1 of Equus asinus. Taxonomy (NCBI): domain Eukaryota; kingdom Metazoa; phylum Chordata; class Mammalia; order Perissodactyla; family Equidae; genus Equus; species Equus asinus. The sequence goes on along the minus strand of NC_091803.1, from coordinate 10,076,075 downwards.
ACGGCGTCTAAGAGAAGGTGCCCAGACCCTCCGGTTCCGGGGCCGGGTGGGTCGATGAGAGACACGGCTGGGGAGCAGGGATTCCCGTCCGATCTTCTGGGGGTGGCTGCGAGGGCGGGTCTCAGAAGAGCTGGCACGTTCTTAGCCAGTCTCTTCCTGGCGGGTGCTTCGGGACGCTTCCTGGGCTGAGCGGGGAGCTGTCGTGGGGGAGAAGCTCCCCGAGACTCAGCTTCTAGAAAATTCACCCAAAGCTCCGAGAAGGAACTCTTGAGCTCGGATTGCTGGCTGGGTCTCCGAGGCGTGTCGGGGGCACTGCGGGATCCGAGCCGCCCGGTCACCCATCCGGTAAGGCCGCCCTGCTCTTCCTGCAGCAACTGCTCCATTGCCTCCCTTTCCACACCCAGGGTGCTTCCCATCCGTCGGAAGGCTTCCCGGCGTTCGTGTCTGGCGCTTTGCAAGGCGTCCGTGAAGAGCTTTCTCAGGAGGGCCTTGTCTGCTTTTCCTTCCAGGCTGCTCACTAAGTCGGTCCACTTCTTTTGGACGTCCTCCAGCACTTCCTGTCGGGCCTCGTCTTGTCGCTGCAGTTCTCCGATCTGCTCCTCCTGCAGGCGCGAGGCGGCTTGCGCTCTCTCCAGCCGTCCCTGCAGCGACCTCAGCTTCCCTTCCAGACCGTCTGCCTTTTGCATCCATTCGGCCAGGACCACCTTCAGGTTGGCCAGGGCTCCGGCGTGCTGCTTCTCTGCTTCCCGGGAGGCGGACAGCTGGAGGGCAGTCTCCTCTTTCTGCTGGGTGACCGCAGTCAGTTGCTCCTGCAGGGACCCGAGCCGGGCAGCGGCCCGCTGGCTCGCCTTCTGCATGGCGCGGGAAGATGACAGGAGCCTCTCCTCTAGCGCCGTGACTTTCCTCCTGAGTTGAGCCGCTCTGTCTCCTGCCAGCCGCGCTGCCCGGAGATGCGCGTCTTGGCATTCTGAAGCCTGCGTCCGAGACCTCCCCAGCTCCTGGCCTAAGCGCGCTTCCTTGTCCCGCAAAAGGCGAACCTCCTCCCGCAGGGCGCAGTTTTCCACTCGTTCCTGTCTCAGCGCCAGCGCCGCCTCATCTCTCTCGTGCTGAAAGAGAATGCTCTTTTCCTGCATGGAGGTCACTGCATTGAGAAGCTGGCCTAATTCCCCAGCCCGGCCCTGTTCTTTTTCTCTCAGGAGGCACTCAAAAGCCAGAGCCGCCTTCTTCACGGAGACGCATTCGAATTCCTTCTCCCTCAGCGTCACAGAGAGGCGCATGTTCGTCTCTTGTAAGGCTTGGTTTTCGGCGTCCTTCTCCCTGGACCTTTCCAGCAGTTTTGCATTTTCCTGTTTGACTTGGCACGCATCCGCCTCCAGATGGCCTATCCTCTCCTTCAGGTTTGTCACCGCCTGCCTCAAAAGTTCGTTTTCGCTCGCTTGGGTCGTGAGGTCTTCCCTCAGAGAAAGGAATTCCTCCCTCTGCGCCTCGATTAAGAGCTCTTTGTCCTCCAGCGTGTTCTGCAAAGCCTCTTGTTTCTCCTTGAGCCGCTGAATTTCGGAATCCGTCTGTGCCTGCCGTTCCCTCTCCAGTTCCGAGGTGGCGGCCATCGCCTCGGACAGTCTCTGAGTCTCCTCCTGGAGGCTTCTGATGGCTGCGTCTTTTTCCTCCGTGGCTCGCCTTAAGGCTTCCATCTCTGCTGGCGGCCCTTTCGAAGGCTCGCCCAGCGCCTCGGACTTAATTGCCTCCTGAGAGCCGGCTGCCTCGCAAGTCCGCGACGATGCGGCGGGCGGCTGTGGTGACGTGAGGTCGGGTGGACCCAAGAGAACCTCCTCGGCATTGCAGAGCTGCTCTAGGCCGAGCTGCATCTGTGCCAGTCTCTTCCCCAAGAGCCGGAGTTGGGTCGCATCCCCTTGAGAACGGGGCAACGGGGCGGCAGGGTGCATCTGTCGCCGAGACTTCTCCTCGCTGTCCACTAAGGCCCGTGCCTCGAGTGGTGGGAGTTCCTTCTGAAGTTGGGATGACTCCCGCTGCAGATTGTGCACCTCGGTCAGCACCAGCCGCTGCCACTCCTCCAGCACGTTGACCCGCTGCTTCAACGTGTCCCGTTCCCGGAGAAGCTCCTCCAACTGGTTCGCGTCCACGCCCCGAACCTCATGGCCAGCGTCGGACGTTTGCCAGATGGTCAGTAAAGTCTGGCATTTCTGGCTCAAGGCACCGATTTCAATGTCTTTGGCTCGGACGAGGCGTGATAAGTGCCGGATCGCTTCTCGAAACATGTCCTCCCCGCCGCCGTCAGCTCGAGGGCGCCGTGTCTGATTTTCGCCTCGCAGCTTCCCGAGCTCTGCTTCTTTGGCCACCAGCAGGTCCATCATTGCGTGATACGCCCTTTTCAGCTGGCTGTTTTCCCTCACCTTCTCGTCGAAAACGGCCAACACTCGTTCCCTTTCCAAAGCATAGGCTTGCAGTTGCTGCTGGAGGCCCCCCGCATCCTGGACGGAGGCAGCCGAAGCTAGGCGAGCGGGGAGGCCCTGGCTCTCCCAGTCTTGCGGCTGGATCGTCTGAGTTCGTGGCCCGGTCTCATCTTCGTCCGGCTCATCAAGCCGCTCGGTCAGAGGGGTCGTCTTTTCGGTCCCAAGTTTCAGTGCCTTCCTCTGCTTTTGCTCTTCAGTGGTCCTTGGAGGATGCTGGGTTTCCTCCTCCAGGTGACCTTCGATCCCTTCCAGTGGAGACACCTCAGATTCTAGTTGTGTCACGGCGTCGAGGGTGTTCGGGTCAACCACTGGAGCGGCTCGAGCCCGTTGTTGTCTCTGTGGCTCCAGTTCTTCCCTCAGGTGACTGCCTTCTTCTTGCAGGGAGGCGAGCCTCGTGTCTCCTTCCTCGAGGGTTTCCTGCAGCGTTGCGGTGTCTCTCCGAGCTGGAGTTGCCGGTCTCTCCTGCTCGGGTGGTCCGGTCGCCTGAATGGCTTCCGTCTCCTTTCTCCCCGAGTCGGGGAAGTCTGGCAGCTTTGGCGTCCCCTTCCTCAGCACACCTCTGGTGGAGTCAGAGAGGTGTGCGGGGAGGGAAGCCACACTGCCGCCCACTCGCCCCAGGGAATGGCCTAAGCCGGAGCCGAGGCCGAGGCCGAGGCGGCCAAACCAGGAGGCCATCGCTGCGGGTCACAGCACTGACCTGGTGCGCTCCGCGAAGAGCGTCCAGCCCAGTCGGACAGTCCCGCCAAGTGTCAGGGCCCCGGCGGCTGCGCGAGGCTAAGAGTCAAATCACAGCCAGGCGCTGCTAGGCGACGGCGGGCCGGCGGCCTGGGGGCGGGGCCTGGGCGGGGCCGGGGCGGGGCCTGGGCGGGGCGCGGGCTCCAACCGTTGGGCTCGGGCTCCTGGAGGGGAGGGGCGGGGCTGCCCGCAACCTCGAGGCCTGCCGCCCGGCCCTCACCCATGGCCACCTCCTGGCCCGCGTGCCCCGCTCCGCCCCCCACCCAGCCCCCACCGCCAGCCCCGTGGGCCTCCGCTCAACCCCAGGGCTTCCCACCGCGGCGGTGGGCCCCCCTCTCCCTCTGCTTCAGTGCCGCCCCCGGGGGCCAGGCGGCCCTCCTGCCCCCTGGGGCCGCCCGCCAAGACCGCCGCGCTGAAGGCCGCCATCCCCACACCACCGCCACCTGTGCGCGTGGCAGCGCGTGTGGGCAGGAAGGACCCCAGGGCTCTGACTGCCGCCGAGCGCCTCCCACGCTCCCTCCTGTCCTGCGGCCGGGGCTTTTCCCAGCCGGCTTGGAGAACACTCGGAGGGCCAAGGTAGGTGGGGACCCGCCTCCACCTGCAGAGTTCCGACGAGTGTCTTCGGACACACGTCGGCCCCCTGCGCGGAAGCACGACCCTCCTGAGCACCCTGACCATTGCCATCCCCCACACAGTCGCCGGGGTCCTTGCCCCGCCGCCTCGCCCCCCACTTCCTGCGGCCCTGCCTGGAGAAGCGGTCCCCGGGAGGAGTCTGGGGGCTCTCGGGCGCCACAGGCGGGGTGTGGCACACCGCGTGCACGCTGTGCGCCCGCTTCTGTCAGCGTGGGGCGGGCTCTGGTCGTGGAAGGGAGTCTTCCCCATGCGTCGAGCGGGCGGTGGAGCGGGGAAAGGACCCAGAGGTGCTCGTGGAGCGCGCGGCCCCCAGCCCCGCTGAGCCCGGCGGAACGGCGTCCCCGGGGCCCGACTCGGGGCCGGCGGCCGAGGCCCGGCTGCGCGCCGCGCCCTGGGCCTGCCGTGCGCTCCTGCCCCGGCGCGGGGCGCGGGGCGCGGGGGCGGCGCGGCTGGCCCCGCGGGCCTGGGGACCCGCCGCCGCAGCGACCAGAAAGTCCCGGTCAGCCTGCCCCGAGCTCCGTGGGCCTGGGAGCCGGGCGCCGCCGCCGCCGCCGCCGCCGCCGCCGGCTCGGCAGTGTCGCGCGGGAGCAGCCGCCAGGCCGTCCCGATGCGCGCGCCAGGAGCCCCGCAGGCTGGGGAGCCGCCGCCGCCGCCGCCGCCGCCGCCAGGAAGTGGCCGTTGCACTGCGGGAGGCCGCGGGCTCACCAGAGCATGGGCAGGTGAGGGCCCCTGGCGGCCGCCTCCCTCCGTGCACCCGTCGGGGTCTCCACCGCCCGGGCCCCGCCCCCGGGAGCAGGGACCTGCGCCTTCTCCTGTCCTGCCGGCGACCCTGGCGCCCGTGCTGGCTGCCTGGGGCCACCACTCCCATCCCTGGGGCGCGTGCCCCTGCTGTGGGACACTCCCGCCAAGTGTCAGGGCCCAGGTGGCTGCGCCAGGCTAAGAGGGAAATGACAGCCAGGCGTTACCAGGCAACGGCGGGCTGGCGGGCTGGGGGCGTGACCAGGGGCGGGGCCTGGGCGGGTCGCGGTCTCCAACCGCGGGGCTGGGGTGAGGAGGGGAGGGGAGGGGCTGCCCGCAACCGCGAGGCCTGCGGCCAGGCCCTCACCCATGGCCACCTCCTGACCCGCGTGCCCCGCTCCCCGCCCCCCCGCACCGCCAGCCCCGTGGGCCTCCGCTCATCCCCAGGGCTTCCCACCACGGCGGTGGGCCCCCCTCTCCCTCTGCTTCAGTGCCGCCCCCGGGACCGGCATCCCCACACCACCACCACCACCACCTGTGCGCGTGGCAGCGCGTGTGGGCAGAAAGGACCCCAGGGCTCTGACTGCCGCCGAGCGCCTCCCACGCTCCCTCCTGTCCTGCGGCCGGGCTTTTCCCAGCCGGCTTGGAGAACACTCAGAGGGCCAAGGGAGGTGGGGACCCGCCTCCACCTGCAGAGTTCCGACGAGTGGGTTTGGACACACGTCGGCCCCCTGCGCGGAAGCACGACCCTCCTGAGCACTCTGACCATTGCCATCCCCCACACAGTCGCCGGGGTCCTTGCCCCGCCGCCTCGCCCCCCTCTTCCTGCGGCCCTGCCTGGAGAAGCGGTCCCCGGGAGGAGTCTGGGGGCTCTCGGGCGCCACAGGCGGGGTGTGGCACACCGCGTGCACGCTGTGCGCCCGCTTCTGTCAGCGCGGGGCGGACTCTCGCAGGGAAGGGAGTCTTCCCCATGCGTCGAGCGGGCGGTGGAGCGGGGAAGGGACCCAGAGGTGCTCGTGGAGCGCGCGGCCCCCAGCCCCGCTGAGCCCGGCGGAACGGCGTCCCCGGGGCCCGACTCGGGGCCGGCGGCCGAGGCCCGGCTGCGCGCCGCGCCCTGGGCCTGCCGTGCGCTCCTGCCCCGGCGCGGGGCGCGGGGCGCGGGGGCGGCGCGGCTGGCCCCGCGGGCCTGGGAACCCGCCGCCGCAGCGGCCAGAAAGTCCCGCTCAGCCTGCCCCGAGCTCCGCGGGCCTGGGAGCCGGGCGCCGCCGCCGCCGCCTCGACTGGGCCGCGCGGGAGCAGCCGCCAGGCCGTCCTGGTGCGCGCGCCACGAGCCACGCAGGCCGGGGGAGCCGCCGCCGGCGCCGGCGCCGCCGCCGCCGCCGCCGCCAGGTAGTGGCCGTTGCACTGCGGGAGGCCGCGGGCCCACCAGAGCATGGGCAGGTGAGGGCCCCGGGCGGCCGCCTCCCTCCGTGCACCCGTCGGGGTCTCCACCGCCCGGGCCCCGCCCCCGGGAGCAGGGACCTGCGCCTTCTCCTGTCCTGCCGGCGACCCTGGCGCCCGTGCTGGCTGCCTGGGGCCACGACTCCCATCCCTGGGGCGCGCGCCTTTGCACCTGCGACGACGGCGGCGCTGGGGTGGGGGGCGCGGCGCGGGCCGCGGCGGGGTGGCGGGTGCTGGGACCTGATTCTCAGCCTTGGGCTCCAGCGGGGCGGGGTGGGGGGGCGAGGAAGGAGTGACGTGGGGTGGTCGTGGGGGCAGGGCGCGCCGCGCAGACCCTTGAGGTCCAAGTGCAGACAGAGGAAATCAGTAAAGGGGCTTCCAGCCGGTGGGATCCCCTCGGTGCGTGCGTTTCCCTTGGGCCTTCAGGGAAGCGGGAGGCGCTGCTGCCTCCAGCCCAGGGCGAGGAGGAAGTAGCGGTGCCAGTTGTTGACCCCGCGAAATTTGGAATCGGGAGCAGGATGCAGGCGCCGGGCGCCAGTGAAAGGAAAAAGGGTTCTCCCGATCCTCTTGCTCCCTTTGGCTTTGGCAGCAGCTGCTTCTCCGTGTTGCTTTGGTCCTGCTGCCGTGCTCTTCCGGCGCTGAGTGTGAAATGCCCCAGGAAGCGGGGCGGGGAGGAGGTCGAGGATGGAAGAAGGCGAGCCGGCATGGGTGGGGGGAGCAGGCGGTGCAGGAAAGGTGATCCACCTTTCCTTGCTCTCCGCTTGCTGCCTTCCCCTGAGCCTTGGACTTCCACCCCTTCCGCCTCCGCCTGTCCTCCCGTCCTCCCGTCCAACCTCTCTCTCATCTGAGTCCTGCCAAGAAGAGGCAGGTCGAACACTTGCGGTGTGCACTGGATTGAAGGAATTACCCTGCTACGATTAGGCTCGATGAGCTTGAAGTCCTTTGAGTCAGAACCTGTTTGGGGTCTGCAGAGAGTCGCGCGTGGCGGGAGGGTGGCCCGCGTGTGGGTGAGGAGCAGGGAGGAAGGCTGCAGGGGCGAGGCCTTGGAGATTCTGCTCCAGTTTGGCCTGCAGGCAGTGGAGAACCCTGGATTCCTTTCAAGCAGGGAAGCGATGGGACCACACACAAACTCAGGTCCGGGTACCCGATTTCACAGCCAAGCCAATCAGTGAGACGTCAGGGTTGCAGCAAGGAAAGAGGTTTATGATCAAGAGGTGGCCAGACAAGGAGGTGGGAGTAAAACTCAAACCCGCCTCCTCAAAGGGAAAACAAAACGTTGGGGCGTTTATCTGGGGTTCGGGGTAGGGGTGGGACCAGGAGAGCGCTGGGGGTGAAGCTTGAAGAGTCCTCTGCTCAGGTGCGACTGTCACTGGTATTTCTTCGTGGGTCACAAGTGCGAAGTCAGTGGGGTTCGACGTGTTGCACGCCGAGGATCTCTGTCCGTGACGCGGAAAGTGGGCGATCCCTCATTTCAGCTGGTCCAAGCCTCTGCACGATGTCCGCTCGGGCGGGGGCCGGGGGGGGGGGGGCTGCCATCAAGCTGCTCTCTGATCTGCCGTCTTCCTGTTGTTCTGCAAAACAACCTCAGAAACTTTGGTTACTTTCTTGCCCACGTCCAGCCCTGTGGGGGCCGGGCACCGTGGTGTCGGTAACGGCAGGGTTTTCCTCTTGGGTCACCCTCCCAACAGTGTGGAGGATGGGTTCAAGCGGGGAGGTGGGGGGGGTGGTGTGCCAGGAGGCCAGCCGGCAAGATCAGTAAGGAGTCTACCGGGCTGGTTGCGTGCAAGAGACAGGAAGGCATGCGGCAGAGCAGCGGGGACGGCAAACACGGGAAGGCGCTCGGCTCCCTTTGGGAGTCGGTAGGCTGCGAAGTGGGTGAGACAGAGAGCTCAAGCGTGGCCCTGAGGCCTCTCGCTCTGCTGTCGGGGGATGAGATGGGCAGAGGTTTTCTGAGGGGATGAAAGGAAGGTAAGAGGAGGGGGAGGCTTTTGTTGGAGGATACCGGGCTCCCTTTTGGACGCGTCGGTTTTGAGAAGCCTTCGGACATCCTGAGAGGTGCGTCCAGCAGACAGTTAGAGAAAGCAGCGTGGAGTCAGGGGCAGGGTGACGTCAGTCGTACGCACTCCGAAGCCCTGGGCATCCGGGGGGCGAGTCGAATCGTAGGAGAGCGCATGAGCTTGCTCTGAGACCCGAGGGGTTCCTGTTCCCTGAAGACCGTGCCTTCGGGAACAGAACCCTTTGAGAAGTGGTCGGGAGGAGAAGCCGCAGAGGAAAGTGAGACAGAGGGGTCTGAGGTTAGGAAGGGCACCTGGGGAGGGGGCCATCCCCCAGAGAAAGAGGGTGGAGAGAACTTGCAGAGACTGAAGACGTGGGCAGCATTCCTCAGACACCACAGGGAGTTTAGGAAGACGAAGGAACCGAAGGGCGTGCCCTGGCCTCTTGCCAGGACAGGACGGCGACGAGATTTGGGGAGTCTTTCGAGGAGCCGGTGAGAGACGAGGCGATGACTGGATGGCTGACGAGGAGAGGAGTCGAGGTCTTTTGGCAGCAGCTTAGCCGTGAAAGGTAGAGAGAGAAGGCGGTGGTGGAGGAGCAGAAAGGAGAGGTGTGGATGCCGGGAGAGACTTGGGTGTGCTCAGCGGCTTAAGGAAAGAGACGGGCCGAAGAGAAAGCAGCTGGCAAACTGAGGGAACGAGATCTTTGGGGGAGGCTGAGCAGATGGTTCCCAGGGCACCCCACGTGGAGCCGGGCCCCTGGAACTGCCAAGCTGAATCCCTCTTCCTGGAAAACCAAAGGGAAAGGGGAGGGGTGGGTGGAGAGAAATAGAGGGACGTTCAAACGGGGGTGGGGGGGTGCGGGAAACGGAGAGTTCTTGACTAGCTGGCCTCTGATCTCTTCGGGTCCCGAACGGTATGAGGACGATCCCGCTTGAGGCAGGCGATGGAGATTTGGAGGGGCTGTTGAGGAAACGGGGCGGGGGGAGGGCGTTGACCACGGCCCTCTGATGGGCTTGGGGGCGGAAGCGGCTTCCATGCCCATCGCGAGGCGCCGGTTCAGTCAGTCGGTGTCCATCCGGACCACAGACCACAGACCCCTGCTTTGGAAAACAACAAGATGCAGTTCGTAAACCCTTGCAAAGATCTCTGAGGTCAGGTGACTGGCTTTGCAACCAAAAGCGAGTCAGGGAATAAGACCCTCCCCTGCTTAGGAGTTTTCTTTCCTGTCTGTCCCAGAGGCCAGAGAGCACCCGAGGGCGGTTTCCCAGGCAGCGGAAAGAGGAGGAGGACCAAGCCGAGCCGGGGGAAACCAAGCTTTCCTCCTGAAGTTTGGATGCCTGCCCCTTGCACGTTGGTGCCCTTCCCCTTTCTTCCTACTGTCCCGGGAGTGGGCGCCCTCGCGCGCTTTCTGATTCTGCAGCACTAAGGCAAGTTAGGTTCCCGCTCCCCGAGGGAAAGCTCAATAAACGCCCCCCTCCCCCCACCCCCGCCCTTCCCACCCCCCCACCCCCCACCCGCCCGCAACCCCCCCACCTCCCAGACCCAACCCCCACCCCCCACCCCACGCCCCCCAGCTCCTCGGAGACGGTGACAGCGTGGCAAACAGAATCGGAAGCGTCCTTGGCCCACAGCCTGCGATCCCACTGCTCTCCAGAGAAGTGACATCCGTCCGCTTTAAGCTGGGTGACCACCTGCAGCGACACCCTTTTGAAAGCGTGAGCCATAGCTATTTCTTTGAAAGCTCCAGTAAAGCCGCAGAGAAACCTGTGACCTTTAGCACAAGGCCACTTCGTGCTAAGGAACCCACAGCGGGGGACCGGCTTTCCTGAAAGCGCCGTCGTCTCCTCTGCGGCTTGGGGAGCCTCTAGGGCTTGGACAGGCCTTGGAGCAGCCCGGCAGCACTCTTGGCGGGTGGCAGCAGCCAAGGTGTGCCCCTGGGCACGACGTCGGTCACGGCGTCTAAGAGAAGGTGCCCAGACCCTCCGGTTCCGGGGCCGGGTGGGTCGATGAGAGACACGGCTGGGGAGCAGGGATTCCCGTCCGATCTTCTGGGGGTGGCTGCGAGGGCGGGTCTCAGAAGAGCTGGCACGTTCTTAGCCAGTCTCTTCCTGGCGGGTGCTTCGGGACGCTTCCTGGGCTGAGCGGGGAGCTGTCGTGGGGGAGAAGCTCCCCGAGACTCAGCTTCTAGAAAATTCACCCAAAGCTCCGAGAAGGAACTCTTGAGCTCGGATTGCTGGCTGGGTCTCCGAGGCGTGTCGGGGGCACTGCGGGATCCGAGCCGCCCGGTCACCCATCCGGTAAGGCCGCCCTGCTCTTCCTGCAGCAACTGCTCCATTGCCTCCCTTTCCACACCCAGGGTGCTTCCCATCCGTCGGAAGGCTTCCCGGCGTTCGTGTCTGGCGCTTTGCAAGGCGTCCGTGAAGAGCTTTCTCAGGAGGGCCTTGTCTGCTTTTCCTTCCAGGCTGCTCACTAAGTCGGTCCACTTCTTTTGGACGTCCTCCAGCACTTCCTGTCGGGCCTCGTCTTGTCGCTGCAGTTCTCCGATCTGCTCCTCCTGCAGGCGCGAGGCGGCTTGCGCTCTCTCCAGCCGTCCCTGCAGCGACCTCAGCTTCCCTTCCAGACCGTCTGCCTTTTGCATCCATTCGGCCAGGACCACCTTCAGGTTGGCCAGGGCTCCGGCGTGCTGCTTCTCTGCTTCCCGGGAGGCGGACAGCTGGAGGGCAGTCTCCTCTTTCTGCTGGGTGACCGCAGTCAGTTGCTCCTGCAGGGACCCGAGCCGGGCAGCGGCCCGCTGGCTCGCCTTCTGCATGGCGCGGGAAGATGACAGGAGCCTCTCCTCTAGCGCCGTGACTTTCCTCCTGAGTTGAGCCGCTCTGTCTCCTGCCAGCCGCGCTGCCCGGAGATGCGCGTCTTGGCATTCTGAAGCCTGCGTCCGAGACCTCCCCAGCTCCTGGCCTAAGCGCGCTTCCTTGTCCCGCAAAAGGCGAACCTCCTCCCGCAGGGCGCAGTTTTCCACTCGTTCCTGTCTCAGCGCCAGCGCCGCCTCATCTCTCTCGTGCTGAAAGAGAATGCTCTTTTCCTGCATGGAGGTCACTGCATTGAGAAGCTGGCCTAATTCCCCAGCCCGGCCCTGTTCTTTTTCTCTCAGGAGGCACTCAAAAGCCAGAGCCGCCTTCTTCACGGAGACGCATTCGAATTCCTTCTCCCTCAGCGTCACAGAGAGGCGCATGTTCGTCTCTTGTAAGGCTTGGTTTTCGGCGTCCTTCTCCCTGGACCTTTCCAGCAGTTTTGCATTTTCCTGTTTGACTTGGCACGCATCCGCCTCCAGATGGCCTATCCTCTCCTTCAGGTTTGTCACCGCCTGCCTCAAAAGTTCGTTTTCGCTCGCTTGGGTCGTGAGGTCTTCCCTCAGAGAAAGGAATTCCTCCCTCTGCGCCTCGATTAAGAGCTCTTTGTCCTCCAGCGTGTTCTGCAAAGCCTCTTGTTTCTCCTTGAGCCGCTGAATTTCGGAATCCGTCTGTGCCTGCCGTTCCCTCTCCAGTTCCGAGGTGGCGGCCATCGCCTCGGACAGTCTCTGAGTCTCCTCCTGGAGGCTTCTGATGGCTGCGTCTTTTTCCTCCGTGGCTCGCCTTAAGGCTTCCATCTCTGCTGGCGGCCCTTTCGAAGGCTCGCCCAGCGCCTCGGACTTAATTGCCTCCTGAGAGCCGGCTGCCTCGCAAGTCCGCGACGATGCGGCGGGCGGCTGTGGTGACGTGAGGTCGGGTGGACCCAAGAGAACCTCCTCGGCATTGCAGAGCTGCTCTAGGCCGAGCTGCATCTGTGCCAGTCTCTTCCCCAAGAGCCGGAGTTGGGTCGCATCCCCTTGAGAACGGGGCAACGGGGCGGCAGGGTGCATCTGTCGCCGAGACTTCTCCTCGCTGTCCACTAAGGCCCGTGCCTCGAGTGGTGGGAGTTCCTTCTGAAGTTGGGATGACTCCCGCTGCAGATTGTGCACCTCGGTCAGCACCAGCCGCTGCCACTCCTCCAGCACGTTGACCCGCTGCTTCAACGTGTCCCGTTCCCGGAGAAGCTCCTCCAACTGGTTCGCGTCCACGCCCCGAACCTCATGGCCAGCGTCGGACGTTTGCCAGATGGTCAGTAAAGTCTGGCATTTCTGGCTCAAGGCACCGATTTCAATGTCTTTGGCTCGGACGAGGCGTGATAAGTGCCGGATCGCTTCTCGAAACATGTCCTCCCCGCCGCCGTCAGCTCGAGGGCGCCGTGTCTGATTTTCGCCTCGCAGCTTCCCGAGCTCTGCTTCTTTGGCCACCAGCAGGTCCATCATTGCGTGATACGCCCTTTTCAGCTGGCTGTTTTCCCTCACCTTCTCGTCGAAAACGGCCAACACTCGTTCCCTTTCCAAAGCATAGGCTTGCAGTTGCTGCTGGAGGCCCCCCGCATCCTGGACGGAGGCAGCCGAAGCTAGGCGAGCGGGGAGGCCCTGGCTCTCCCAGTCTTGCGGCTGGATCGTCTGAGTTCGTGGCCCGGTCTCATCTTCGTCCGGCTCATCAAGCCGCTCGGTCAGAGGGGTCGTCTTTTCGGTCCCAAGTTTCAGTGCCTTCCTCTGCTTTTGCTCTTCAGTGGTCCTTGGAGGATGCTGGGTTTCCTCCTCCAGGTGACCTTCGATCCCTTCCAGTGGAGACACCTCAGATTCTAGTTGTGTCACGGCGTCGAGGGTGTTCGGGTCAACCACTGGAGCGGCTCGAGCCCGTTGTTGTCTCTGTGGCTCCAGTTCTTCCCTCAGGTGACTGCCTTCTTCTTGCAGGGAGGCGAGCCTCGTGTCTCCTTCCTCGAGGGTTTCCTGCAGCGTTGCGGTGTCTCTCCGAGCTGGAGTTGCCGGTCTCTCCTGCTCGGGTGGTCCGGTCGCCTGAATGGCTTCCGTCTCCTTTCTCCCCGAGTCGGGGAAGTCTGGCAGCTTTGGCGTCCCCTTCCTCAGCACACCTCTGGTGGAGTCAGAGAGGTGTGCGGGGAGGGAAGCCACACTGCCGCCCACTCGCCCCAGGGAATGGCCTAAGCCGGAGCCGAGGCCGAGGCCGAGGCGGCCAAACCAGGAGGCCATCGCTGCGGGTCACAGCACTGACCTGGTGCGCTCCGCGAAGAGCGTCCAGCCCAGTCGGACAGTCCCGCCAAGTGTCAGGGCCCCGGCGGCTGCGCGAGGCTAAGAGTCAAATCACAGCCAGGCGCTGCTAGGCGACGGCGGGCCGGCGGCCTGGGGGCGGGGCCTGGGCGGGGCCGGGGCGGGGCCTGGGCGGGGCGCGGGCTCCAACCGTTGGGCTCGGGCTCCTGGAGGGGAGGGGCGGGGCTGCCCGCAACCTCGAGGCCTGCCGCCCGGCCCTCACCCATGGCCACCTCCTGGCCCGCGTGCCCCGCTCCGCCCCCCACCCAGCCCCCACCGCCAGCCCCGTGGGCCTCCGCTCAACCCCAGGGCTTCCCACCGCGGCGGTGGGCCCCCCTCTCCCTCTGCTTCAGTGCCGCCCCCGGGGGCCAGGCGGCCCTCCTGCCCCCTGGGGCCGCCCGCCAAGACCGCCGCGCTGAAGGCCGCCATCCCCACACCACCGCCACCTGTGCGCGTGGCAGCGCGTGTGGGCAGGAAGGACCCCAGGGCTCTGACTGCCGCCGAGCGCCTCCCACGCTCCCTCCTGTCCTGCGGCCGGGGCTTTTCCCAGCCGGCTTGGAGAACACTCGGAGGGCCAAGGTAGGTGGGGACCCGCCTCCACCTGCAGAGTTCCGACGAGTGTCTTCGGACACACGTCGGCCCCCTGCGCGGAAGCACGACCCTCCTGAGCACCCTGACCATTGCCATCCCCCACACAGTCGCCGGGGTCCTTGCCCCGCCGCCTCGCCCCCCACTTCCTGCGGCCCTGCCTGGAGAAGCGGTCCCCGGGAGGAGTCTGGGGGCTCTCGGGCGCCACAGGCGGGGTGTGGCACACCGCGTGCACGCTGTGCGCCCGCTTCTGTCAGCGTGGGGCGGGCTCTGGTCGTGGAAGGGAGTCTTCCCCATGCGTCGAGCGGGCGGTGGAGCGGGGAAAGGACCCAGAGGTGCTCGTGGAGCGCGCGGCCCCCAGCCCCGCTGAGCCCGGCGGAACGGCGTCCCCGGGGCCCGACTCGGGGCCGGCGGCCGAGGCCCGGCTGCGCGCCGCGCCCTGGGCCTGCCGTGCGCTCCTGCCCCGGCGCGGGGCGCGGGGCGCGGGGGCGGCGCGGCTGGCCCCGCGGGCCTGGGGACCCGCCGCCGCAGCGACCAGAAAGTCCCGGTCAGCCTGCCCCGAGCTCCGTGGGCCTGGGAGCCGGGCGCCGCCGCCGCCGCCGCCGCCGCCGCCGGCTCGGCAGTGTCGCGCGGGAGCAGCCGCCAGGCCGTCCCGATGCGCGCGCCAGGAGCCCCGCAGGCTGGGGAGCCGCCGCCGCCGCCGCCGCCGCCGCCAGGAAGTGGCCGTTGCACTGCGGGAGGCCGCGGGCTCACCAGAGCATGGGCAGGTGAGGGCCCCTGGCGGCCGCCTCCCTCCGTGCACCCGTCGGGGTCTCCACCGCCCGGGCCCCGCCCCCGGGAGCAGGGACCTGCGCCTTCTCCTGTCCTGCCGGCGACCCTGGCGCCCGTGCTGGCTGCCTGGGGCCACCACTCCCATCCCTGGGGCGCGTGCCCCTGCTGTGGGACACTCCCGCCAAGTGTCAGGGCCCAGGTGGCTGCGCCAGGCTAAGAGGGAAATGACAGCCAGGCGTTACCAGGCAACGGCGGGCTGGCGGGCTGGGGGCGTGACCAGGGGCGGGGCCTGGGCGGGTCGCGGTCTCCAACCGCGGGGCTGGGGTGAGGAGGGGAGGGGAGGGGCTGCCCGCAACCGCGAGGCCTGCGGCCAGGCCCTCACCCATGGCCACCTCCTGACCCGCGTGCCCCGCTCCCCGCCCCCCCGCACCGCCAGCCCCGTGGGCCTCCGCTCATCCCCAGGGCTTCCCACCACGGCGGTGGGCCCCCCTCTCCCTCTGCTTCAGTGCCGCCCCCGGGACCGGCATCCCCACACCACCACCACCACCACCTGTGCGCGTGGCAGCGCGTGTGGGCAGAAAGGACCCCAGGGCTCTGACTGCCGCCGAGCGCCTCCCACGCTCCCTCCTGTCCTGCGGCCGGGCTTTTCCCAGCCGGCTTGGAGAACACTCAGAGGGCCAAGGGAGGTGGGGACCCGCCTCCACCTGCAGAGTTCCGACGAGTGGGTTTGGACACACGTCGGCCCCCTGCGCGGAAGCACGACCCTCCTGAGCACTCTGACCATTGCCATCCCCCACACAGTCGCCGGGGTCCTTGCCCCGCCGCCTCGCCCCCCTCTTCCTGCGGCCCTGCCTGGAGAAGCGGTCCCCGGGAGGAGTCTGGGGGCTCTCGGGCGCCACAGGCGGGGTGTGGCACACCGCGTGCACGCTGTGCGCCCGCTTCTGTCAGCGCGGGGCGGACTCTCGCAGGGAAGGGAGTCTTCCCCATGCGTCGAGCGGGCGGTGGAGCGGGGAAGGGACCCAGAGGTGCTCGTGGAGCGCGCGGCCCCCAGCCCCGCTGAGCCCGGCGGAACGGCGTCCCCGGGGCCCGACTCGGGGCCGGCGGCCGAGGCCCGGCTGCGCGCCGCGCCCTGGGCCTGCCGTGCGCTCCTGCCCCGGCGCGGGGCGCGGGGCGCGGGGGCGGCGCGGCTGGCCCCGCGGGCCTGGGAACCCGCCGCCGCAGCGGCCAGAAAGTCCCGCTCAGCCTGCCCCGAGCTCCGCGGGCCTGGGAGCCGGGCGCCGCCGCCGCCGCCTCGACTGGGCCGCGCGGGAGCAGCCGCCAGGCCGTCCTGGTGCGCGCGCCACGAGCCACGCAGGCCGGGGGAGCCGCCGCCGGCGCCGGCGCCGCCGCCGCCGCCGCCGCCAGGTAGTGGCCGTTGCACTGCGGGAGGCCGCGGGCCCACCAGAGCATGGGCAGGTGAGGGCCCCGGGCGGCCGCCTCCCTCCGTGCACCCGTCGGGGTCTCCACCGCCCGGGCCCCGCCCCCGGGAGCAGGGACCTGCGCCTTCTCCTGTCCTGCCGGCGACCCTGGCGCCCGTGCTGGCTGCCTGGGGCCACGACTCCCATCCCTGGGGCGCGCGCCTTTGCACCTGCGACGACGGCGGCGCTGGGGTGGGGGGCGCGGCGCGGGCCGCGGCGGGGTGGCGGGTGCTGGGACCTGATTCTCAGCCTTGGGCTCCAGCGGGGCGGGGTGGGGGGGCGAGGAAGGAGTGACGTGGGGTGGTCGTGGGGGCAGGGCGCGCCGCGCAGACCCTTGAGGTCCAAGTGCAGACAGAGGAAATCAGTAAAGGGGCTTCCAGCCGGTGGGATCCCCTCGGTGCGTGCGTTTCCCTTGGGCCTTCAGGGAAGCGGGAGGCGCTGCTGCCTCCAGCCCAGGGCGAGGAGGAAGTAGCGGTGCCAGTTGTTGACCCCGCGAAATTTGGAATCGGGAGCAGGATGCAGGCGCCGGGCGCCAGTGAAAGGAAAAAGGGTTCTCCCGATCCTCTTGCTCCCTTTGGCTTTGGCAGCAGCTGCTTCTCCGTGTTGCTTTGGTCCTGCTGCCGTGCTCTTCCGGCGCTGAGTGTGAAATGCCCCAGGAAGCGGGGCGGGGAGGAGGTCGAGGATGGAAGAAGGCGAGCCGGCATGGGTGGGGGGAGCAGGCGGTGCAGGAAAGGTGATCCACCTTTCCTTGCTCTCCGCTTGCTGCCTTCCCCTGAGCCTTGGACTTCCACCCCTTCCGCCTCCGCCTGTCCTCCCGTCCTCCCGTCCAACCTCTCTCTCATCTGAGTCCTGCCAAGAAGAGGCAGGTCGAACACTTGCGGTGTGCACTGGATTGAAGGAATTACCCTGCTACGATTAGGCTCGATGAGCTTGAAGTCCTTTGAGTCAGAACCTGTTTGGGGTCTGCAGAGAGTCGCGCGTGGCGGGAGGGTGGCCCGCGTGTGGGTGAGGAGCAGGGAGGAAGGCTGCAGGGGCGAGGCCTTGGAGATTCTGCTCCAGTTTGGCCTGCAGGCAGTGGAGAACCCTGGATTCCTTTCAAGCAGGGAAGCGATGGGACCACACACAAACTCAGGTCCGGGTACCCGATTTCGCAGCCAAGCCAATCAGTGAGACGTCAGGGTTGCAGCAAGGAAAGAGGTTTATGATCAAGAGGTGGCCAGACAAGGAGGTGGGAGTAAAACTCAAACCCGCCTCCTCAAAGGGAAAACAAAACGTTGGGGCGTTTATCTGGGGTTCGGGGTAGGGGTGGGACCAGGAGAGCGCTGGGGGTGAAGCTTGAAGAGTCCTCTGCTCAGGTGCGACTGTCACTGGTATTTCTTCGTGGGTCACAAGTGCGAAGTCAGTGGGGTTCGACGTGTTGCACGCCGAGGATCTCTGTCCGTGACGCGGAAAGTGGGCGATCCCTCATTTCAGCTGGTCCAAGCCTCTGCACGATGTCCGCTCGGGCGGGGGCCGGGGGGGGGGGGGCTGCCATCAAGCTGCTCTCTGATCTGCCGTCTTCCTGTTGTTCTGCAAAACAACCTCAGAAACTTTGGTTACTTTCTTGCCCACGTCCAGCCCTGTGGGGGCCGGGCACCGTGGTGTCGGTAACGGCAGGGTTTTCCTCTTGGGTCACCCTCCCAACAGTGTGGAGGATGGGTTCAAGCGGGGAGGTGGGGGGGGTGGTGTGCCAGGAGGCCAGCCGGCAAGATCAGTAAGGAGTCTACCGGGCTGGTTGCGTGCAAGAGACAGGAAGGCATGCGGCAGAGCAGCGGGGACGGCAAACACGGGAAGGCGCTCGGCTCCCTTTGGGAGTCGGTAGGCTGCGAAGTGGGTGAGACAGAGAGCTCAAGCGTGGCCCTGAGGCCTCTCGCTCTGCTGTCGGGGGATGAGATGGGCAGAGGTTTTCTGAGGGGATGAAAGGAAGGTAAGAGGAGGGGGAGGCTTTTGTTGGAGGATACCGGGCTCCCTTTTGGACGCGTCGGTTTTGAGAAGCCTTCGGACATCCTGAGAGGTGCGTCCAGCAGACAGTTAGAGAAAGCAGCGTGGAGTCAGGGGCAGGGTGACGTCAGTCGTACGCACTCCGAAGCCCTGGGCATCCGGGGGGCGAGTCGAATCGTAGGAGAGCGCATGAGCTTGCTCTGAGACCCGAGGGGTTCCTGTTCCCTGAAGACCGTGCCTTCGGGAACAGAACCCTTTGAGAAGTGGTCGGGAGGAGAAGCCGCAGAGGAAAGTGAGACAGAGGGGTCTGAGGTTAGGAAGGGCACCTGGGGAGGGGGCCATCCCCCAGAGAAAGAGGGTGGAGAGAACTTGCAGAGACTGAAGACGTGGGCAGCATTCCTCAGACACCACAGGGAGTTTAGGAAGACGAAGGAACCGAAGGGCGTGCCCTGGCCTCTTGCCAGGACGGGACGGCGACGAGATTTGGGGAGTCTTTCGAGGAGCCGGTGAGAGACGAGGCGATGACTGGATGGCTGACGAGGAGAGGAGTCGAGGTCTTTTGGCAGCAGCTTAGCCGTGAAAGGTAGAGAGAGAAGGCGGTGGTGGAGGAGCAGAAAGGAGAGGTGTGGATGCCGGGAGAGACTTGGGTGTGCTCAGCGGCTTAAGGAAAGAGACGGGCCGAAGAGAAAGCAGCTGGCAAACTGAGGGAACGAGATCTTTGGGGGAGGCTGAGCAGATGGTTCCCAGGGCACCCCACGTGGAGCCGGGCCCCTGGAACTGCCAAGCTGAATCCCTCTTCCTGGAAAACCAAAGGGAAAGGGGAGGGGTGGGTGGAGAGAAATAGAGGGACGTTCAAACGGGGGTGGGGGGGTGCGGGAAACGGAGAGTTCTTGACTAGCTGGCCTCTGATCTCTTCGGGTCCCGAACGGTATGAGGACGATCCCGCTTGAGGCAGGCGATGGAGATTTGGAGGGGCTGTTGAGGAAACGGGGCGGGGGGAGGGCGTTGACCACGGCCCTCTGATGGGCTTGGGGGCGGAAGCGGCTTCCATGCCCATCGCGAGGCGCCGGTTCAGTCAGTCGGTGTCCATCCGGACCACAGACCACAGACCCCTGCTTTGGAAAACAACAAGATGCAGTTCGTAAACCCTTGCAAAGATCTCTGAGGTCAGGTGACTGGCTTTGCAACCAAAAGCGAGTCAGGGAATAAGATCCTCCCCTGCTTAGGAGTTTTCTTTCCTGTCTGTCCCAGAGGCCAGAGAGCACCCGAGGGCGGTTTCCCAGGCAGCGGAAAGAGGAGGAGGACCAAGCCGAGCCGGGGGAAACCAAGCTTTCCTCCTGAAGTTTGGATGCCTGCCCCTTGCACGTTGGTGCCCTTCCCCTTTCTTCCTACTGTCCCGGGAGTGGGCGCCCTCGCGCGCTTTCTGATTCTGCAGCACTAAGGCAAGTTAGGTTCCCGCTCCCCGAGGGAAAGCTCAATAAACGCCCCCCTCCCCCCACCCCCGCCCTTCCCACCCCCCCACCCCCCACCCGCCCGCAACCCCCCCACCTCCCAGACCCAACCCCCACCCCCCACCCCACGCCCCCCAGCTCCTCGGAGACGGTGACAGCGTGGCAAACAGAATCGGAAGCGTCCTTGGCCCACAGCCTGCGATCCCACTGCTCTCCAGAGAAGTGACATCCGTCCGCTTTAAGCTGGGTGACCACCTGCAGCGACACCCTTTTGAAAGCGTGAGCCATAGCTATTTCTTTGAAAGCTCCAGTAAAGCCGCAGAGAAACCTGTGACCTTTAGCACAAGGCCACTTCGTGCTAAGGAACCCACAGCGGGGGACCGGCTTTCCTGAAAGCGCCGTCGTCTCCTCTGCGGCTTGGGGAGCCTCTAGGGCTTGGACAGGCCTTGGAGCAGCCCGGCAGCACTCTTGGCGGGTGGCAGCAGCCAAGGTGTGCCCCTGGGCACGACGTCGGTCACGGCGTCTAAGAGAAGGTGCCCAGACCCTCCGGTTCCGGGGCCGGGTGGGTCGATGAGAGACACGGCTGGGGAGCAGGGATTCCCGTCCGATCTTCTGGGGGTGGCTGCGAGGGCGGGTCTCAGAAGAGCTGGCACGTTCTTAGCCAGTCTCTTCCTGGCGGGTGCTTCGGGACGCTTCCTGGGCTGAGCGGGGAGCTGTCGTGGGGGAGAAGCTCCCCGAGACTCAGCTTCTAGAAAATTCACCCAAAGCTCCGAGAAGGAACTCTTGAGCTCGGATTGCTGGCTGGGTCTCCGAGGCGTGTCGGGGGCACTGCGGGATCCGAGCCGCCCGGTCACCCATCCGGTAAGGCCGCCCTGCTCTTCCTGCAGCAACTGCTCCATTGCCTCCCTTTCCACACCCAGGGTGCTTCCCATCCGTCGGAAGGCTTCCCGGCGTTCGTGTCTGGCGCTTTGCAAGGCGTCCGTGAAGAGCTTTCTCAGGAGGGCCTTGTCTGCTTTTCCTTCCAGGCTGCTCACTAAGTCGGTCCACTTCTTTTGGACGTCCTCCAGCACTTCCTGTCGGGCCTCGTCTTGTCGCTGCAGTTCTCCGATCTGCTCCTCCTGCAGGCGCGAGGCGGCTTGCGCTCTCTCCAGCCGTCCCTGCAGCGACCTCAGCTTCCCTTCCAGACCGTCTGCCTTTTGCATCCATTCGGCCAGGACCACCTTCAGGTTGGCCAGGGCTCCGGCGTGCTGCTTCTCTGCTTCCCGGGAGGCGGACAGCTGGAGGGCAGTCTCCTCTTTCTGCTGGGTGACCGCAGTCAGTTGCTCCTGCAGGGACCCGAGCCGGGCAGCGGCCCGCTGGCTCGCCTTCTGCATGGCGCGGGAAGATGACAGGAGCCTCTCCTCTAGCGCCGTGACTTTCCTCCTGAGTTGAGCCGCTCTGTCTCCTGCCAGCCGCGCTGCCCGGAGATGCGCGTCTTGGCATTCTGAAGCCTGCGTCCGAGACCTCCCCAGCTCCTGGCCTAAGCGCGCTTCCTTGTCCCGCAAAAGGCGAACCTCCTCCCGCAGGGCGCAGTTTTCCACTCGTTCCTGTCTCAGCGCCAGCGCCGCCTCATCTCTCTCGTGCTGAAAGAGAATGCTCTTTTCCTGCATGGAGGTCACTGCATTGAGAAGCTGGCCTAATTCCCCAGCCCGGCCCTGTTCTTTTTCTCTCAGGAGGCACTCAAAAGCCAGAGCCGCCTTCTTCACGGAGACGCATTCGAATTCCTTCTCCCTCAGCGTCACAGAGAGGCGCATGTTCGTCTCTTGTAAGGCTTGGTTTTCGGCGTCCTTCTCCCTGGACCTTTCCAGCAGTTTTGCATTTTCCTGTTTGACTTGGCACGCATCCGCCTCCAGATGGCCTATCCTCTCCTTCAGGTTTGTCACCGCCTGCCTCAAAAGTTCGTTTTCGCTCGCTTGGGTCGTGAGGTCTTCCCTCAGAGAAAGGAATTCCTCCCTCTGCGCCTCGATTAAGAGCTCTTTGTCCTCCAGCGTGTTCTGCAAAGCCTCTTGTTTCTCCTTGAGCCGCTGAATTTCGGAATCCGTCTGTGCCTGCCGTTCCCTCTCCAGTTCCGAGGTGGCGGCCATCGCCTCGGACAGTCTCTGAGTCTCCTCCTGGAGGCTTCTGATGGCTGCGTCTTTTTCCTCCGTGGCTCGCCTTAAGGCTTCCATCTCTGCTGGCGGCCCTTTCGAAGGCTCGCCCAGCGCCTCGGACTTAATTGCCTCCTGAGAGCCGGCTGCCTCGCAAGTCCGCGACGATGCGGCGGGCGGCTGTGGTGACGTGAGGTCGGGTGGACCCAAGAGAACCTCCTCGGCATTGCAGAGCTGCTCTAGGCCGAGCTGCATCTGTGCCAGTCTCTTCCCCAAGAGCCGGAGTTGGGTCGCATCCCCTTGAGAACGGGGCAACGGGGCGGCAGGGTGCATCTGTCGCCGAGACTTCTCCTCGCTGTCCACTAAGGCCCGTGCCTCGAGTGGTGGGAGTTCCTTCTGAAGTTGGGATGACTCCCGCTGCAGATTGTGCACCTCGGTCAGCACCAGCCGCTGCCACTCCTCCAGCACGTTGACCCGCTGCTTCAACGTGTCCCGTTCCCGGAGAAGCTCCTCCAACTGGTTCGCGTCCACGCCCCGAACCTCATGGCCAGCGTCGGACGTTTGCCAGATGGTCAGTAAAGTCTGGCATTTCTGGCTCAAGGCACCGATTTCAATGTCTTTGGCTCGGACGAGGCGTGATAAGTGCCGGATCGCTTCTCGAAACATGTCCTCCCCGCCGCCGTCAGCTCGAGGGCGCCGTGTCTGATTTTCGCCTCGCAGCTTCCCGAGCTCTGCTTCTTTGGCCACCAGCAGGTCCATCATTGCGTGATACGCCCTTTTCAGCTGGCTGTTTTCCCTCACCTTCTCGTCGAAAACGGCCAACACTCGTTCCCTTTCCAAAGCATAGGCTTGCAGTTGCTGCTGGAGGCCCCCCGCATCCTGGACGGAGGCAGCCGAAGCTAGGCGAGCGGGGAGGCCCTGGCTCTCCCAGTCTTGCGGCTGGATCGTCTGAGTTCGTGGCCCGGTCTCATCTTCGTCCGGCTCATCAAGCCGCTCGGTCAGAGGGGTCGTCTTTTCGGTCCCAAGTTTCAGTGCCTTCCTCTGCTTTTGCTCTTCAGTGGTCCTTGGAGGATGCTGGGTTTCCTCCTCCAGGTGACCTTCGATCCCTTCCAGTGGAGACACCTCAGATTCTAGTTGTGTCACGGCGTCGAGGGTGTTCGGGTCAACCACTGGAGCGGCTCGAGCCCGTTGTTGTCTCTGTGGCTCCAGTTCTTCCCTCAGGTGACTGCCTTCTTCTTGCAGGGAGGCGAGCCTCGTGTCTCCTTCCTCGAGGGTTTCCTGCAGCGTTGCGGTGTCTCTCCGAGCTGGAGTTGCCGGTCTCTCCTGCTCGGGTGGTCCGGTCGCCTGAATGGCTTCCGTCTCCTTTCTCCCCGAGTCGGGGAAGTCTGGCAGCTTTGGCGTCCCCTTCCTCAGCACACCTCTGGTGGAGTCAGAGAGGTGTGCGGGGAGGGAAGCCACACTGCCGCCCACTCGCCCCAGGGAATGGCCTAAGCCGGAGCCGAGGCCGAGGCCGAGGCGGCCAAACCAGGAGGCCATCGCTGCGGGTCACAGCACTGACCTGGTGCGCTCCGCGAAGAGCGTCCAGCCCAGTCGGACAGTCCCGCCAAGTGTCAGGGCCCCGGCGGCTGCGCGAGGCTAAGAGTCAAATCACAGCCAGGCGCTGCTAGGCGACGGCGGGCCGGCGGCCTGGGGGCGGGGCCTGGGCGGGGCCGGGGCGGGGCCTGGGCGGGGCGCGGGCTCCAACCGTTGGGCTCCGGCTCCTGGAGGGGAGGGGCGGGGCTGCCCGCAACCTCGAGGCCTGCCGCCCGGCCCTCACCCATGGCCACCTCCTGGCCCGCGTGCCCCGCTCCGCCCCCCACCCAGCCCCCACCGCCAGCCCCGTGGGCCTCCGCTCAACCCCAGGGCTTCCCACCGCGGCGGTGGGCCCCCCTCTCCCTCTGCTTCAGTGCCGCCCCCGGGGGCCAGGCGGCCCTCCTGCCCCCTGGGGCCGCCCGCCAAGACCGCCGCGCTGAAGGCCGCCATCCCCACACCACCGCCACCTGTGCGCGTGGCAGCGCGTGTGGGCAGGAAGGACCCCAGGGCTCTGACTGCCGCCGAGCGCCTCCCACGCTCCCTCCTGTCCTGCGGCCGGGGCTTTTCCCAGCCGGCTTGGAGAACACTCGGAGGGCCAAGGTAGGTGGGGACCCGCCTCCACCTGC
Source organism: Equus asinus (assembly GCF_041296235.1). Classification (NCBI taxonomy): domain Eukaryota; kingdom Metazoa; phylum Chordata; class Mammalia; order Perissodactyla; family Equidae; genus Equus; species Equus asinus. Next base: position 10,052,335 of record NC_091803.1, on the reverse strand, counting down.
AGAGTTCCGACGAGTGTCTTCGGACACACGTCGGCCCCCTGCGCGGAAGCACGACCCTCCTGAGCACCCTGACCATTGCCATCCCCCACACAGTCGCCGGGGTCCTTGCCCCGCCGCCTCGCCCCCCACTTCCTGCGGCCCTGCCTGGAGAAGCGGTCCCCGGGAGGAGTCTGGGGGCTCTCGGGCGCCACAGGCGGGGTGTGGCACACCGCGTGCACGCTGTGCGCCCGCTTCTGTCAGCGTGGGGCGGGCTCTGGTCGTGGAAGGGAGTCTTCCCCATGCGTCGAGCGGGCGGTGGAGCGGGGAAAGGACCCAGAGGTGCTCGTGGAGCGCGCGGCCCCCAGCCCCGCTGAGCCCGGCGGAACGGCGTCCCCGGGGCCCGACTCGGGGCCGGCGGCCGAGGCCCGGCTGCGCGCCGCGCCCTGGGCCTGCCGTGCGCTCCTGCCTGGGCGCGGGGCGCGGGGCGCGGGGGCGGTGCGGCTGGCCCCGCGGGCCTGGGGACCCGCCGCCGCAGCGACCAGAAAGTCCCGGTCAGCCTGCCCCGAGCTCCGCGGGCCTGGGAGCCGGGCGCCGCCGCCGCCGCCGCCGCCGCCGCCGGCTCGGCAGTGTCGCGCGGGAGCAGCCGCCAGGCCGTCCCGGTGCGCGCGCCAGGAGCCCCGCAGGCCGGGGGAGCCGCCGCCGGCGCCGGCGCCGCCGCCGCCGCCGCCGCCAGGAAGTGGCCGTTGCACTGCGGGAGGCCGCGGGCTCACCAGAGCATGGGCAGGTGAGGGCCCCTGGCGGCCCCCTCCCTCCGTGCACCCGTCGGGGTCTCCACCGCCCGGGCCCCGCCCCCGGGAGCAGGGACCTGCGCCTTCTCCTGTCCTGCCGGCGACCCTGGCGCCCGTGCTGGCTGCCTGGGGCCACCACTCCCATCCCTGGGGCGCGTGCCCCTGCTGTGGGACACTCCCGCCAAGTGTCAGGGCCCAGGTGGCTGCGCCAGGCTAAGAGGGAAATGACAGCCAGGCGTTACCAGGCAACGGCGGGCTGGCGGGCTGGGGGCGTGACCAGGGGCGGGGCCTGGGCGGGTCGCGGTCTCCAACCGCGGGGCTGGGGTGAGGAGGGGAGGGGAGGGGCTGCCCGCAACCGCGAGGCCTGCGGCCAGGCCCTCACCCATGGCCACCTCCTGACCCGCGTGCCCCGCTCCCCGCCCCCCCGCACCGCCAGCCCCGTGGGCCTCCACTCATCCCCAGGGCTTCCCACCACGGCGGTGGGCCCCCCTCTCCCTCTGCTTCAGTGCCGCCCCCGGGACCGGCATCCCCACACCACCACCACCACCACCTGTGCGCGTGGCAGCGCGTGTGGGCAGAAAGGACCCCAGGGCTCTGACTGCCGCCGAGCGCCTCCCACGCTCCCTCCTGTCCTGCGGCCGGGCTTTTCCCAGCCGGCTTGGAGAACACTCAGAGGGCCAAGGGAGGTGGGGACCCGCCTCCACCTGCAGAGTTCCGACGAGTGGGTTTGGACACACGTCGGCCCCCTGCGCGGAAGCACGACCCTCCTGAGCACTCTGACCATTGCCATCCCCCACACAGTCGCCGGGGTCCTTGCCCCGCCGCCTCGCCCCCCTCTTCCTGCGGCCCTGCCTGGAGAAGCGGTCCCCGGGAGGAGTCTGGGGGCTCTCGGGCGCCACAGGCGGGGTGTGGCACACCGCGTGCACGCTGTGCGCCCGCTTCTGTCAGCGCGGGGCGGACTCTCGCAGGGAAGGGAGTCTTCCCCATGCGTCGAGCGGGCGGTGGAGCGGGGAAGGGACCCAGAGGTGCTCGTGGAGCGCGCGGCCCCCAGCCCCGCTGAGCCCGGCGGAACGTGGTCCTCGGGGCCCGACTCGGGGCCGGCGGCCGAGGCCCGGCTGCGCGCCGCGCCCTGGGCCTGCCGTGCGCTCCTGCCCCGGCGCGGGGCGCGGGGCGCGGGGGCGGCGCGGCTGGCCCCGCGGGCCTGGGAACCCGCCGCCGCAGCGGCCAGAAAGTCCCGCTCAGCCTGCCCCGAGCTCCGCGGGCCTGGGAGCCGGGCGCCGCCGCCGCCGCCTCGACTGGGCCGCGCGGGAGCAGCCGCCAGGCCGTCCTGGTGCGCGCGCCACGAGCCACGCAGGCCGGGGGAGCCGCCGCCGGCGCCGGCGCCGCCGCCGCCGCCGCCGCCAGGTAGTGGCCGTTGCACTGCGGGAGGCCGCGGGCCCACCAGAGCATGGGCAGGTGAGGGCCCCGGGCGGCCGCCTCCCTCCGTGCACCCGTCGGGGTCTCCACCGCCCGGGCCCCGCCCCCGGGAGCAGGGACCTGCGCCTTCTCCTGTCCTGCCGGCGACCCTGGCGCCCGTGCTGGCTGCCTGGGGCCACGACTCCCATCCCTGGGGCGCGCGCCTTTGCACCTGCGACGACGGCGGCGCTGGGGTGGGGGGCGCGGCGCGGGCCGCGGCGGGGTGGCGGGTGCTGGGACCTGATTCTCAGCCTTGGGCTCCAGCGGGGCGGGGTGGGGGGGCGAGGAAGGAGTGACGTGGGGTGGTCGTGGGGGCAGGGCGCGCCGCGCAGACCCTTGAGGTCCAAGTGCAGACAGAGGAAATCAGTAAAGGGGCTTCCAGCCGGTGGGATCCCCTCGGTGCGTGCGTTTCCCTTGGGCCTTCAGGGAAGCGGGAGGCGCTGCTGCCTCCAGCCCAGGGCGAGGAGGAAGTAGCGGTGCCAGTTGTTGACCCCGCGAAATTTGGAATCGGGAGCAGGATGCAGGCGCCGGGCGCCAGTGAAAGGAAAAAGGGTTCTCCCGATCCTCTTGCTCCCTTTGGCTTTGGCAGCAGCTGCTTCTCCGTGTTGCTTTGGTCCTGCTGCCGTGCTCTTCCGGCGCTGAGTGTGAAATGCCCCAGGAAGCGGGGCGGGGAGGAGGTCGAGGATGGAAGAAGGCGAGCCGGCATGGGTGGGGGGAGCAGGCGGTGCAGGAAAGGTGATCCACCTTTCCTTGCTCTCCGCTTGCTGCCTTCCCCTGAGCCTTGGACTTCCACCCCTTCCGCCTCCGCCTGTCCTCCCGTCCTCCCGTCCAACCTCTCTCTCATCTGAGTCCTGCCAAGAAGAGGCAGGTCGAACACTTGCGGTGTGCACTGGATTGAAGGAATTACCCTGCTACGATTAGGCTCGATGAGCTTGAAGTCCTTTGAGTCAGAACCTGTTTGGGGTCTGCAGAGAGTCGCGCGTGGCGGGAGGGTGGCCCGCGTGTGGGTGAGGAGCAGGGAGGAAGGCTGCAGGGGCGAGGCCTTGGAGATTCTGCTCCAGTTTGGCCTGCAGGCAGTGGAGAACCCTGGATTCCTTTCAAGCAGGGAAGCGATGGGACCACACACAAACTCAGGTCCGGGTACCCGATTTCGCAGCCAAGCCAATCAGTGAGACGTCAGGGTTGCAGCAAGGAAAGAGGTTTATGATCAAGAGGTGGCCAGACAAGGAGGTGGGAGTAAAACTCAAACCCGCCTCCTCAAAGGGAAAACAAAACGTTGGGGCGTTTATCTGGGGTTCGGGGTAGGGGTGGGACCAGGAGAGCGCTGGGGGTGAAGCTTGAAGAGTCCTCTGCTCAGGTGCGACTGTCACTGGTATTTCTTCGTGGGTCACAAGTGCGAAGTCAGTGGGGTTCGACGTGTTGCACGCCGAGGATCTCTGTCCGTGACGCGGAAAGTGGGCGATCCCTCATTTCAGCTGGTCCAAGCCTCTGCACGATGTCCGCTCGGGCGGGGGCCGGGGGGGGGGGGGGCTGCCATCAAGCTGCTCTCTGATCTGCCGTCTTCCTGTTGTTCTGCAAAACAACCTCAGAAACTTTGGTTACTTTCTTGCCCACGTCCAGCCCTGTGGGGGCCGGGCACCGTGGTGTCGGTAACGGCAGGGTTTTCCTCTTGGGTCACCCTCCCAACAGTGTGGAGGATGGGTTCAAGCGGGGAGGTGGGGGGGGGTGCTGTGCCAGGAGGCCAGCCGGCAAGATCAGTAAGGAGTCTACCGGGCTGGTTGCGTGCAAGAGACAGGAAGGCATGCGGCAGAGCAGCGGGGACGGCAAACACGGGAAGGCGCTCGGCTCCCTTTGGGAGTCGGTAGGCTGCGAAGTGGGTGAGACAGAGAGCTCAAGCGTGGCCCTGAGGCCTCTCGCTCTGCTGTCGGGGGATGAGATGGGCAGAGGTTTTCTGAGGGGATGAAAGGAAGGTAAGAGGAGGGGGAGGCTTTTGTTGGAGGATACCGGGCTCCCTTTTGGACGCGTCGGTTTTGAGAAGCCTTCGGACATCCTGAGAGGTGCGTCCAGCAGACAGTTAGAGAAAGCAGCGTGGAGTCAGGGGCAGGGTGACGTCAGTCGTACGCACTCCGAAGCCCTGGGCATCCGGGGGGCGAGTCGAATCGTAGGAGAGCGCATGAGCTTGCTCTGAGACCCGAGGGGTTCCTGTTCCCTGAAGACCGTGCCTTCGGGAACAGAACCCTTTGAGAAGTGGTCGGGAGGAGAAGCCGCAGAGGAAAGTGAGACAGAGGGGTCTGAGGTTAGGAAGGGCACCTGGGGAGGGGGCCATCCCCCAGAGAAAGAGGGTGGAGAGAACTTGCAGAGACTGAAGACGTGGGCAGCATTCCTCAGACACCACAGGGAGTTTAGGAAGACGAAGGAACCGAAGGGCGTGCCCTGGCCTCTTGCCAGGATGGGACGGCGACGAGATTTGGGGAGTCTTTCGAGGAGCCGGTGAGAGACGAGGCGATGACTGGATGGCTGACGAGGAGAGGAGTCGAGGTCTTTTGGCAGCAGCTTAGCCGTGAAAGGTAGAGAGAGAAGGCGGTGGTGGAGGAGCAGAAAGGAGAGGTGTGGATGCCGGGAGAGACTTGGGTGTGCTCAGCGGCTTAAGGAAAGAGACGGGCCGAAGAGAAAGCAGCTGGCAAACTGAGGGAACGAGATCTTTGGGGGAGGCTGAGCAGATGGTTCCCAGGGCACCCCACGTGGAGCCGGGCCCCTGGAACTGCCAAGCTGAATCCCTCTTCCTGGAAAACCAAAGGGAAAGGGGAGGGGTGGGTGGAGAGAAATAGAGGGACGTTCAAACGGGGGTGGGGGGGTGCGGGAAACGGAGAGTTCTTGACTAGCTGGCCTCTGATCTCTTCGGGTCCCGAACGGTATGAGGACGATCCCGCTTGAGGCAGGCGATGGAGATTTGGAGGGGCTGTTGAGGAAACGGGGCGGGGGGAGGGCGTTGACCACGGCCCTCTGATGGGCTTGGGGGCGGAAGCGGCTTCCATGCCCATCGCGAGGCGCCGGTTCAGTCAGTCGGTGTCCATCCGGACCACAGACCACAGACCCCTGCTTTGGAAAACAACAAGATGCAGTTCGTAAACCCTTGCAAAGATCTCTGAGGTCAGGTGACTGGCTTTGCAACCAAAAGCGAGTCAGGGAATAAGATCCTCCCCTGCTTAGGAGTTTTCTTTCCTGTCTGTCCCAGAGGCCAGAGAGCACCCGAGGGCGGTTTCCCAGGCAGCGGAAAGAGGAGGAGGACCAAGCCGAGCCGGGGGAAACCAAGCTTTCCTCCTGAAGTTTGGATGCCTGCCCCTTGCACGTTGGTGCCCTTCCCCTTTCTTCCTACTGTCCCGGGAGTGGGCGCCCTCGCGCGCTTTCTGATTCTGCAGCACTAAGGCAAGTTAGGTTCCCGCTCCCCGAGGGAAAGCTCAATAAACGCCCCCCTCCCCCCACCCCCGCCCTTCCCACCCCCCCACCCCCCACCCGCCCGCAACCCCCCCACCTCCCAGACCCAACCCCCACCCCCCACCCCACGCCCCCCAGCTCCTCGGAGACGGTGACAGCGTGGCAAACAGAATCGGAAGCGTCCTTGGCCCACAGCCTGCGATCCCACTGCTCTCCAGAGAAGTGACATCCGTCCGCTTTAAGCTGGGTGACCACCTGCAGCGACACCCTTTTGAAAGCGTGAGCCATAGCTATTTCTTTGAAAGCTCCAGTAAAGCCGCAGAGAAACCTGTGACCTTTAGCACAAGGCCACTTCGTGCTAAGGAACCCACAGCGGGGGACCGGCTTTCCTGAAAGCGCCGTCGTCTCCTCTGCGGCTTGGGGAGCCTCTAGGGCTTGGACAGGCCTTGGAGCAGCCCGGCAGCACTCTTGGCGGGTGGCAGCAGCCAAGGTGTGCCCCTGGGCACGACGTCGGTCACGGCGTCTAAGAGAAGGTGCCCAGACCCTCCGGTTCCGGGGCCGGGTGGGTCGATGAGAGACACGGCTGGGGAGCAGGGATTCCCGTCCGATCTTCTGGGGGTGGCTGCGAGGGCGGGTCTCAGAAGAGCTGGCACGTTCTTAGCCAGTCTCTTCCTGGCGGGTGCTTCGGGACGCTTCCTGGGCTGAGCGGGGAGCTGTCGTGGGGGAGAAGCTCCCCGAGACTCAGCTTCTAGAAAATTCACCCAAAGCTCCGAGAAGGAACTCTTGAGCTCGGATTGCTGGCTGGGTCTCCGAGGCGTGTCGGGGGCACTGCGGGATCCGAGCCGCCCGGTCACCCATCCGGTAAGGCCGCCCTGCTCTTCCTGCAGCAACTGCTCCATTGCCTCCCTTTCCACACCCAGGGTGCTTCCCATCCGTCGGAAGGCTTCCCGGCGTTCGTGTCTGGCGCTTTGCAAGGCGTCCGTGAAGAGCTTTCTCAGGAGGGCCTTGTCTGCTTTTCCTTCCAGGCTGCTCACTAAGTCGGTCCACTTCTTTTGGACGTCCTCCAGCACTTCCTGTCGGGCCTCGTCTTGTCGCTGCAGTTCTCCGATCTGCTCCTCCTGCAGGCGCGAGGCGGCTTGCGCTCTCTCCAGCCGTCCCTGCAGCGACCTCAGCTTCCCTTCCAGACCGTCTGCCTTTTGCATCCATTCGGCCAGGACCACCTTCAGGTTGGCCAGGGCTCCGGCGTGCTGCTTCTCTGCTTCCCGGGAGGCGGACAGCTGGAGGGCAGTCTCCTCTTTCTGCTGGGTGACCGCAGTCAGTTGCTCCTGCAGGGACCCGAGCCGGGCAGCGGCCCGCTGGCTCGCCTTCTGCATGGCGCGGGAAGATGACAGGAGCCTCTCCTCTAGCGCCGTGACTTTCCTCCTGAGTTGAGCCGCTCTGTCTCCTGCCAGCCGCGCTGCCCGGAGATGCGCGTCTTGGCATTCTGAAGCCTGCGTCCGAGACCTCCCCAGCTCCTGGCCTAAGCGCGCTTCCTTGTCCCGCAAAAGGCGAACCTCCTCCCGCAGGGCGCAGTTTTCCACTCGTTCCTGTCTCAGCGCCAGCGCCGCCTCATCTCTCTCGTGCTGAAAGAGAATGCTCTTTTCCTGCATGGAGGTCACTGCATTGAGAAGCTGGCCTAATTCCCCAGCCCGGCCCTGTTCTTTTTCTCTCAGGAGGCACTCAAAAGCCAGAGCCGCCTTCTTCACGGAGACGCATTCGAATTCCTTCTCCCTCAGCGTCACAGAGAGGCGCATGTTCGTCTCTTGTAAGGCTTGGTTTTCGGCGTCCTTCTCCCTGGACCTTTCCAGCAGTTTTGCATTTTCCTGTTTGACTTGGCACGCATCCGCCTCCAGATGGCCTATCCTCTCCTTCAGGTTTGTCACCGCCTGCCTCAAAAGTTCGTTTTCGCTCGCTTGGGTCGTGAGGTCTTCCCTCAGAGAAAGGAATTCCTCCCTCTGCGCCTCGATTAAGAGCTCTTTGTCCTCCAGCGTGTTCTGCAAAGCCTCTTGTTTCTCCTTGAGCCGCTGAATTTCGGAATCCGTCTGTGCCTGCCGTTCCCTCTCCAGTTCCGAGGTGGCGGCCATCGCCTCGGACAGTCTCTGAGTCTCCTCCTGGAGGCTTCTGATGGCTGCGTCTTTTTCCTCCGTGGCTCGCCTTAAGGCTTCCATCTCTGCTGGCGGCCCTTTCGAAGGCTCGCCCAGCGCCTCGGACTTAATTGCCTCCTGAGAGCCGGCTGCCTCGCAAGTCCGCGACGATGCGGCGGGCGGCTGTGGTGACGTGAGGTCGGGTGGACCCAAGAGAACCTCCTCGGCATTGCAGAGCTGCTCTAGGCCGAGCTGCATCTGTGCCAGTCTCTTCCCCAAGAGCCGGAGTTGGGTCGCATCCCCTTGAGAACGGGGCAACGGGGCGGCAGGGTGCATCTGTCGCCGAGACTTCTCCTCGCTGTCCACTAAGGCCCGTGCCTCGAGTGGTGGGAGTTCCTTCTGAAGTTGGGATGACTCCCGCTGCAGATTGTGCACCTCGGTCAGCACCAGCCGCTGCCACTCCTCCAGCACGTTGACCCGCTGCTTCAACGTGTCCCGTTCCCGGAGAAGCTCCTCCAACTGGTTCGCGTCCACGCCCCGAACCTCATGGCCAGCGTCGGACGTTTGCCAGATGGTCAGTAAAGTCTGGCATTTCTGGCTCAAGGCACCGATTTCAATGTCTTTGGCTCGGACGAGGCGTGATAAGTGCCGGATCGCTTCTCGAAACATGTCCTCCCCGCCGCCGTCAGCTCGAGGGCGCCGTGTCTGATTTTCGCCTCGCAGCTTCCCGAGCTCTGCTTCTTTGGCCACCAGCAGGTCCATCATTGCGTGATACGCCCTTTTCAGCTGGCTGTTTTCCCTCACCTTCTCGTCGAAAACGGCCAACACTCGTTCCCTTTCCAAAGCATAGGCTTGCAGTTGCTGCTGGAGGCCCCCCGCATCCTGGACGGAGGCAGCCGAAGCTAGGCGAGCGGGGAGGCCCTGGCTCTCCCAGTCTTGCGGCTGGATCGTCTGAGTTCGTGGCCCGGTCTCATCTTCGTCCGGCTCATCAAGCCGCTCGGTCAGAGGGGTCGTCTTTTCGGTCCCAAGTTTCAGTGCCTTCCTCTGCTTTTGCTCTTCAGTGGTCCTTGGAGGATGCTGGGTTTCCTCCTCCAGGTGACCTTCGATCCCTTCCAGTGGAGACACCTCAGATTCTAGTTGTGTCACGGCGTCGAGGGTGTTCGGGTCAACCACTGGAGCGGCTCGAGCCCGTTGTTGTCTCTGTGGCTCCAGTTCTTCCCTCAGGTGACTGCCTTCTTCTTGCAGGGAGGCGAGCCTCGTGTCTCCTTCCTCGAGGGTTTCCTGCAGCGTTGCGGTGTCTCTCCGAGCTGGAGTTGCCGGTCTCTCCTGCTCGGGTGGTCCGGTCGCCTGAATGGCTTCCGTCTCCTTTCTCCCCGAGTCGGGGAAGTCTGGCAGCTTTGGCGTCCCCTTCCTCAGCACACCTCTGGTGGAGTCAGAGAGGTGTGCGGGGAGGGAAGCCACACTGCCGCCCACTCGCCCCAGGGAATGGCCTAAGCCGGAGCCGAGGCCGAGGCCGAGGCGGCCAAACCAGGAGGCCATCGCTGCGGGTCACAGCACTGACCTGGTGCGCTCCGCGAAGAGCGTCCAGCCCAGTCGGACAGTCCCGCCAAGTGTCAGGGCCCCGGCGGCTGCGCGAGGCTAAGAGTCAAATCACAGCCAGGCGCTGCTAGGCGACGGCGGGCCGGCGGCCTGGGGGCGGGGCCTGGGCGGGGCCGGGGCGGGGCCTGGGCGGGGCGCGGGCTCCAACCGTTGGGCTCGGGCTCCTGGAGGGGAGGGGCGGGGCTGCCCGCAACCTCGAGGCCTGCCGCCCGGCCCTCACCCATGGCCACCTCCTGGCCCGCGTGCCCCGCTCCGCCCCCCACCCAGCCCCCACCGCCAGCCCCGTGGGCCTCCGCTCAACCCCAGGGCTTCCCACCGCGGCGGTGGGCCCCCCTCTCCCTCTGCTTCAGTGCCGCCCCCGGGGGCCAGGCGGCCCTCCTGCCCCCTGGGGCCGCCCGCCAAGACCGCCGCGCTGAAGGCCGCCATCCCCACACCACCGCCACCTGTGCGCGTGGCAGCGCGTGTGGGCAGGAAGGACCCCAGGGCTCTGACTGCCGCCGAGCGCCTCCCACGCTCCCTCCTGTCCTGCGGCCGGGGCTTTTCCCAGCCGGCTTGGAGAACACTCGGAGGGCCAAGGTAGGTGGGGACCCGCCTCCACCTGCAGAGTTCCGACGAGTGTCTTCGGACACACGTCGGCCCCCTGCGCGGAAGCACGACCCTCCTGAGCACCCTGACCATTGCCATCCCCCACACAGTCGCCGGGGTCCTTGCCCCGCCGCCTCGCCCCCCACTTCCTGCGGCCCTGCCTGGAGAAGCGGTCCCCGGGAGGAGTCTGGGGGCTCTCGGGCGCCACAGGCGGGGTGTGGCACACCGCGTGCACGCTGTGCGCCCGCTTCTGTCAGCGTGGGGCGGGCTCTGGTCGTGGAAGGGAGTCTTCCCCATGCGTCGAGCGGGCGGTGGAGCGGGGAAAGGACCCAGAGGTGCTCGTGGAGCGCGCGGCCCCCAGCCCCGCTGAGCCCGGCGGAACGGCGTCCCCGGGGCCCGACTCGGGGCCGGCGGCCGAGGCCCGGCTGCGCGCCGCGCCCTGGGCCTGCCGTGCGCTCCTGCCTGGGCGCGGGGCGCGGGGCGCGGGGGCGGTGCGGCTGGCCCCGCGGGCCTGGGGACCCGCCGCCGCAGCGACCAGAAAGTCCCGGTCAGCCTGCCCCGAGCTCCGCGGGCCTGGGAGCCGGGCGCCGCCGCCGCCGCCGCCGCCGCCGCCGGCTCGGCAGTGTCGCGCGGGAGCAGCCGCCAGGCCGTCCCGGTGCGCGCGCCAGGAGCCCCGCAGGCCGGGGGAGCCGCCGCCGGCGCCGGCGCCGCCGCCGCCGCCGCCGCCAGGAAGTGGCCGTTGCACTGCGGGAGGCCGCGGGCTCACCAGAGCATGGGCAGGTGAGGGCCCCTGGAGGCCCCCTCCCTCCGTGCACCCGTCGGGGTCTCCACCGCCCGGGCCCCGCCCCCGGGAGCAGGGACCTGCGCCTTCTCCTGTCCTGCCGGCGACCCTGGCGCCCGTGCTGGCTGCCTGGGGCCACCACTCCCATCCCTGGGGCGCGTGCCCCTGCTGTGGGACACTCCCGCCAAGTGTCAGGGCCCAGGTGGCTGCGCCAGGCTAAGAGGGAAATGACAGCCAGGCGTTACCAGGCAACGGCGGGCTGGCGGGCTGGGGGCGTGACCAGGGGCGGGGCCTGGGCGGGTCGCGGTCTCCAACCGCGGGGCTGGGGTGAGGAGGGGAGGGGAGGGGCTGCCCGCAACCGCGAGGCCTGCGGCCAGGCCCTCACCCATGGCCACCTCCTGACCCGCGTGCCCCGCTCCCCGCCCCCCCGCACCGCCAGCCCCGTGGGCCTCCGCTCATCCCCAGGGCTTCCCACCACGGCGGTGGGCCCCCCTCTCCCTCTGCTTCAGTGCCGCCCCCGGGACCGGCATCCCCACACCACCACCACCACCACCTGTGCGCGTGGCAGCGCGTGTGGGCAGAAAGGACCCCAGGGCTCTGACTGCCGCCGAGCGCCTCCCACGCTCCCTCCTGTCCTGCGGCCGGGCTTTTCCCAGCCGGCTTGGAGAACACTCAGAGGGCCAAGGGAGGTGGGGACCCGCCTCCACCTGCAGAGTTCCGACGAGTGGGTTTGGACACACGTCGGCCCCCTGCGCGGAAGCACGACCCTCCTGAGCACTCTGACCATTGCCATCCCCCACACAGTCGCCGGGGTCCTTGCCCCGCCGCCTCGCCCCCCTCTTCCTGCGGCCCTGCCTGGAGAAGCGGTCCCCGGGAGGAGTCTGGGGGCTCTCGGGCGCCACAGGCGGGGTGTGGCACACCGCGTGCACGCTGTGCGCCCGCTTCTGTCAGCGCGGGGCGGACTCTCGCAGGGAAGGGAGTCTTCCCCATGCGTCGAGCGGGCGGTGGAGCGGGGAAGGGACCCAGAGGTGCTCGTGGAGCGCGCGGCCCCCAGCCCCGCTGAGCCCGGCGGAACGGCGTCCCCGGGGCCCGACTCGGGGCCGGCGGCCGAGGCCCGGCTGCGCGCCGCGCCCTGGGCCTGCCGTGCGCTCCTGCCCCGGCGCGGGGCGCGGGGCGCGGGGGCGGCGCGGCTGGCCCCGCGGGCCTGGGAACCCGCCGCCGCAGCGGCCAGAAAGTCCCGCTCAGCCTGCCCCGAGCTCCGCGGGCCTGGGAGCCGGGCGCCGCCGCCGCCGCCTCGACTGGGCCGCGCGGGAGCAGCCGCCAGGCCGTCCTGGTGCGCGCGCCACGAGCCACGCAGGCCGGGGGAGCCGCCGCCGGCGCCGGCGCCGCCGCCGCCGCCGCCGCCAGGTAGTGGCCGTTGCACTGCGGGAGGCCGCGGGCCCACCAGAGCATGGGCAGGTGAGGGCCCCGGGCGGCCGCCTCCCTCCGTGCACCCGTCGGGGTCTCCACCGCCCGGGCCCCGCCCCCGGGAGCAGGGACCTGCGCCTTCTCCTGTCCTGCCGGCGACCCTGGCGCCCGTGCTGGCTGCCTGGGGCCACGACTCCCATCCCTGGGGCGCGCGCCTTTGCACCTGCGACGACGGCGGCGCTGGGGTGGGGGGCGCGGCGCGGGCCGCGGCGGGGTGGCGGGTGCTGGGACCTGATTCTCAGCCTTGGGCTCCAGCGGGGCGGGGTGGGGGGGCGAGGAAGGAGTGACGTGGGGTGGTCGTGGGGGCAGGGCGCGCCGCGCAGACCCTTGAGGTCCAAGTGCAGACAGAGGAAATCAGTAAAGGGGCTTCCAGCCGGTGGGATCCCCTCGGTGCGTGCGTTTCCCTTGGGCCTTCAGGGAAGCGGGAGGCGCTGCTGCCTCCAGCCCAGGGCGAGGAGGAAGTAGCGGTGCCAGTTGTTGACCCCGCGAAATTTGGAATCGGGAGCAGGATGCAGGCGCCGGGCGCCAGTGAAAGGAAAAAGGGTTCTCCCGATCCTCTTGCTCCCTTTGGCTTTGGCAGCAGCTGCTTCTCCGTGTTGCTTTGGTCCTGCTGCCGTGCTCTTCCGGCGCTGAGTGTGAAATGCCCCAGGAAGCGGGGCGGGGAGGAGGTCGAGGATGGAAGAAGGCGAGCCGGCATGGGTGGGGGGAGCAGGCGGTGCAGGAAAGGTGATCCACCTTTCCTTGCTCTCCGCTTGCTGCCTTCCCCTGAGCCTTGGACTTCCACCCCTTCCGCCTCCGCCTGTCCTCCCGTCCTCCCGTCCAACCTCTCTCTCATCTGAGTCCTGCCAAGAAGAGGCAGGTCGAACACTTGCGGTGTGCACTGGATTGAAGGAATTACCCTGCTACGATTAGGCTCGATGAGCTTGAAGTCCTTTGAGTCAGAACCTGTTTGGGGTCTGCAGAGAGTCGCGCGTGGCGGGAGGGTGGCCCGCGTGTGGGTGAGGAGCAGGGAGGAAGGCTGCAGGGGCGAGGCCTTGGAGATTCTGCTCCAGTTTGGCCTGCAGGCAGTGGAGAACCCTGGATTCCTTTCAAGCAGGGAAGCGATGGGACCACACACAAACTCAGGTCCGGGTACCCGATTTCGCAGCCAAGCCAATCAGTGAGACGTCAGGGTTGCAGCAAGGAAAGAGGTTTATGATCAAGAGGTGGCCAGACAAGGAGGTGGGAGTAAAACTCAAACCCGCCTCCTCAAAGGGAAAACAAAACGTTGGGGCGTTTATCTGGGGTTCGGGGTAGGGGTGGGACCAGGAGAGCGCTGGGGGTGAAGCTTGAAGAGTCCTCTGCTCAGGTGCGACTGTCACTGGTATTTCTTCGTGGGTCACAAGTGCGAAGTCAGTGGGGTTCGACGTGTTGCACGCCGAGGATCTCTGTCCGTGACGCGGAAAGTGGGCGATCCCTCATTTCAGCTGGTCCAAGCCTCTGCACGATGTCCGCTCGGGCGGGGGCCGGGGGGGGGGGGCTGCCATCAAGCTGCTCTCTGATCTGCCGTCTTCCTGTTGTTCTGCAAAACAACCTCAGAAACTTTGGTTACTTTCTTGCCCACGTCCAGCCCTGTGGGGGCCGGGCACCGTGGTGTCGGTAACGGCAGGGTTTTCCTCTTGGGTCACCCTCCCAACAGTGTGGAGGATGGGTTCAAGCGGGGAGGTGGGGGGGGTGGTGTGCCAGGAGGCCAGCCGGCAAGATCAGTAAGGAGTCTACCGGGCTGGTTGCGTGCAAGAGACAGGAAGGCATGCGGCAGAGCAGCGGGGACGGCAAACACGGGAAGGCGCTCGGCTCCCTTTGGGAGTCGGTAGGCTGCGAAGTGGGTGAGACAGAGAGCTCAAGCGTGGCCCTGAGGCCTCTCGCTCTGCTGTCGGGGGATGAGATGGGCAGAGGTTTTCTGAGGGGATGAAAGGAAGGTAAGAGGAGGGGGAGGCTTTTGTTGGAGGATACCGGGCTCCCTTTTGGACGCGTCGGTTTTGAGAAGCCTTCGGACATCCTGAGAGGTGCGTCCAGCAGACAGTTAGAGAAAGCAGCGTGGAGTCAGGGGCAGGGTGACGTCAGTCGTACGCACTCCGAAGCCCTGGGCATCCGGGGGGCGAGTCGAATCGTAGGAGAGCGCATGAGCTTGCTCTGAGACCCGAGGGGTTCCTGTTCCCTGAAGACCGTGCCTTCGGGAACAGAACCCTTTGAGAAGTGGTCGGGAGGAGAAGCCGCAGAGGAAAGTGAGACAGAGGGGTCTGAGGTTAGGAAGGGCACCTGGGGAGGGGGCCATCCCCCAGAGAAAGAGGGTGGAGAGAACTTGCAGAGACTGAAGACGTGGGCAGCATTCCTCAGACACCACAGGGAGTTTAGGAAGACGAAGGAACCGAAGGGCGTGCCCTGGCCTCTTGCCAGGACGGGACGGCGACGAGATTTGGGGAGTCTTTCGAGGAGCCGGTGAGAGACGAGGCGATGACTGGATGGCTGACGAGGAGAGGAGTCGAGGTCTTTTGGCAGCAGCTTAGCCGTGAAAGGTAGAGAGAGAAGGCGGTGGTGGAGGAGCAGAAAGGAGAGGTGTGGATGCCGGGAGAGACTTGGGTGTGCTCAGCGGCTTAAGGAAAGAGACGGGCCGAAGAGAAAGCAGCTGGCAAACTGAGGGAACGAGATCTTTGGGGGAGGCTGAGCAGATGGTTCCCAGGGCACCCCACGTGGAGCCGGGCCCCTGGAACTGCCAAGCTGAATCCCTCTTCCTGGAAAACCAAAGGGAAAGGGGAGGGGTGGGTGGAGAGAAATAGAGGGACGTTCAAACGGGGGTGGGGGGGTGCGGGAAACGGAGAGTTCTTGACTAGCTGGCCTCTGATCTCTTCGGGTCCCGAACGGTATGAGGACGATCCCGCTTGAGGCAGGCGATGGAGATTTGGAGGGGCTGTTGAGGAAACGGGGCGGGGGGAGGGCGTTGACCACGGCCCTCTGATGGGCTTGGGGGCGGAAGCGGCTTCCATGCCCATCGCGAGGCGCCGGTTCAGTCAGTCGGTGTCCATCCGGACCACAGACCACAGACCCCTGCTTTGGAAAACAACAAGATGCAGTTCGTAAACCCTTGCAAAGATCTCTGAGGTCAGGTGACTGGCTTTGCAACCAAAAGCGAGTCAGGGAATAAGATCCTCCCCTGCTTAGGAGTTTTCTTTCCTGTCTGTCCCAGAGGCCAGAGAGCACCCGAGGGCGGTTTCCCAGGCAGCGGAAAGAGGAGGAGGACCAAGCCGAGCCGGGGGAAACCAAGCTTTCCTCCTGAAGTTTGGATGCCTGCCCCTTGCACGTTGGTGCCCTTCCCCTTTCTTCCTACTGTCCCGGGAGTGGGCGCCCTCGCGCGCTTTCTGATTCTGCAGCACTAAGGCAAGTTAGGTTCCCGCTCCCCGAGGGAAAGCTCAATAAACGCCCCCCTCCCCCCACCCCCGCCCTTCCCACCCCCCCACCCCCCACCCGCCCGCAACCCCCCCACCTCCCAGACCCAACCCCCACCCCCCACCCCACGCCCCCCAGCTCCTCGGAGACGGTGACAGCGTGGCAAACAGAATCGGAAGCGTCCTTGGCCCACAGCCTGCGATCCCACTGCTCTCCAGAGAAGTGACATCCGTCCGCTTTAAGCTGGGTGACCACCTGCAGCGACACCCTTTTGAAAGCGTGAGCCATAGCTATTTCTTTGAAAGCTCCAGTAAAGCCGCAGAGAAACCTGTGACCTTTAGCACAAGGCCACTTCGTGCTAAGGAACCCACAGCGGGGGACCGGCTTTCCTGAAAGCGCCGTCGTCTCCTCTGCGGCTTGGGGAGCCTCTAGGGCTTGGACAGGCCTTGGAGCAGCCCGGCAGCACTCTTGGCGGGTGGCAGCAGCCAAGGTGTGCCCCTGGGCACGACGTCGGTCACGGCGTCTAAGAGAAGGTGCCCAGACCCTCCGGTTCCGGGGCCGGGTGGGTCGATGAGAGACACGGCTGGGGAGCAGGGATTCCCGTCCGATCTTCTGGGGGTGGCTGCGAGGGCGGGTCTCAGAAGAGCTGGCACGTTCTTAGCCAGTCTCTTCCTGGCGGGTGCTTCGGGACGCTTCCTGGGCTGAGCGGGGAGCTGTCGTGGGGGAGAAGCTCCCCGAGACTCAGCTTCTAGAAAATTCACCCAAAGCTCCGAGAAGGAACTCTTGAGCTCGGATTGCTGGCTGGGTCTCCGAGGCGTGTCGGGGGCACTGCGGGATCCGAGCCGCCCGGTCACCCATCCGGTAAGGCCGCCCTGCTCTTCCTGCAGCAACTGCTCCATTGCCTCCCTTTCCACACCCAGGGTGCTTCCCATCCGTCGGAAGGCTTCCCGGCGTTCGTGTCTGGCGCTTTGCAAGGCGTCCGTGAAGAGCTTTCTCAGGAGGGCCTTGTCTGCTTTTCCTTCCAGGCTGCTCACTAAGTCGGTCCACTTCTTTTGGACGTCCTCCAGCACTTCCTGTCGGGCCTCGTCTTGTCGCTGCAGTTCTCCGATCTGCTCCTCCTGCAGGCGCGAGGCGGCTTGCGCTCTCTCCAGCCGTCCCTGCAGCGACCTCAGCTTCCCTTCCAGACCGTCTGCCTTTTGCATCCATTCGGCCAGGACCACCTTCAGGTTGGCCAGGGCTCCGGCGTGCTGCTTCTCTGCTTCCCGGGAGGCGGACAGCTGGAGGGCAGTCTCCTCTTTCTGCTGGGTGACCGCAGTCAGTTGCTCCTGCAGGGACCCGAGCCGGGCAGCGGCCCGCTGGCTCGCCTTCTGCATGGCGCGGGAAGATGACAGGAGCCTCTCCTCTAGCGCCGTGACTTTCCTCCTGAGTTGAGCCGCTCTGTCTCCTGCCAGCCGCGCTGCCCGGAGATGCGCGTCTTGGCATTCTGAAGCCTGCGTCCGAGACCTCCCCAGCTCCTGGCCTAAGCGCGCTTCCTTGTCCCGCAAAAGGCGAACCTCCTCCCGCAGGGCGCAGTTTTCCACTCGTTCCTGTCTCAGCGCCAGCGCCGCCTCATCTCTCTCGTGCTGAAAGAGAATGCTCTTTTCCTGCATGGAGGTCACTGCATTGAGAAGCTGGCCTAATTCCCCAGCCCGGCCCTGTTCTTTTTCTCTCAGGAGGCACTCAAAAGCCAGAGCCGCCTTCTTCACGGAGACGCATTCGAATTCCTTCTCCCTCAGCGTCACAGAGAGGCGCATGTTCGTCTCTTGTAAGGCTTGGTTTTCGGCGTCCTTCTCCCTGGACCTTTCCAGCAGTTTTGCATTTTCCTGTTTGACTTGGCACGCATCCGCCTCCAGATGGCCTATCCTCTCCTTCAGGTTTGTCACCGCCTGCCTCAAAAGTTCGTTTTCGCTCGCTTGGGTCGTGAGGTCTTCCCTCAGAGAAAGGAATTCCTCCCTCTGCGCCTCGATTAAGAGCTCTTTGTCCTCCAGCGTGTTCTGCAAAGCCTCTTGTTTCTCCTTGAGCCGCTGAATTTCGGAATCCGTCTGTGCCTGCCGTTCCCTCTCCAGTTCCGAGGTGGCGGCCATCGCCTCGGACAGTCTCTGAGTCTCCTCCTGGAGGCTTCTGATGGCTGCGTCTTTTTCCTCCGTGGCTCGCCTTAAGGCTTCCATCTCTGCTGGCGGCCCTTTCGAAGGCTCGCCCAGCGCCTCGGACTTAATTGCCTCCTGAGAGCCGGCTGCCTCGCAAGTCCGCGACGATGCGGCGGGCGGCTGTGGTGACGTGAGGTCGGGTGGACCCAAGAGAACCTCCTCGGCATTGCAGAGCTGCTCTAGGCCGAGCTGCATCTGTGCCAGTCTCTTCCCCAAGAGCCGGAGTTGGGTCGCATCCCCTTGAGAACGGGGCAACGGGGCGGCAGGGTGCATCTGTCGCCGAGACTTCTCCTCGCTGTCCACTAAGGCCCGTGCCTCGAGTGGTGGGAGTTCCTTCTGAAGTTGGGATGACTCCCGCTGCAGATTGTGCACCTCGGTCAGCACCAGCCGCTGCCACTCCTCCAGCACGTTGACCCGCTGCTTCAACGTGTCCCGTTCCCGGAGAAGCTCCTCCAACTGGTTCGCGTCCACGCCCCGAACCTCATGGCCAGCGTCGGACGTTTGCCAGATGGTCAGTAAAGTCTGGCATTTCTGGCTCAAGGCACCGATTTCAATGTCTTTGGCTCGGACGAGGCGTGATAAGTGCCGGATCGCTTCTCGAAACATGTCCTCCCCGCCGCCGTCAGCTCGAGGGCGCCGTGTCTGATTTTCGCCTCGCAGCTTCCCGAGCTCTGCTTCTTTGGCCACCAGCAGGTCCATCATTGCGTGATACGCCCTTTTCAGCTGGCTGTTTTCCCTCACCTTCTCGTCGAAAACGGCCAACACTCGTTCCCTTTCCAAAGCATAGGCTTGCAGTTGCTGCTGGAGGCCCCCCGCATCCTGGACGGAGGCAGCCGAAGCTAGGCGAGCGGGGAGGCCCTGGCTCTCCCAGTCTTGCGGCTGGATCGTCTGAGTTCGTGGCCCGGTCTCATCTTCGTCCGGCTCATCAAGCCGCTCGGTCAGAGGGGTCGTCTTTTCGGTCCCAAGTTTCAGTGCCTTCCTCTGCTTTTGCTCTTCAGTGGTCCTTGGAGGATGCTGGGTTTCCTCCTCCAGGTGACCTTCGATCCCTTCCAGTGGAGACACCTCAGATTCTAGTTGTGTCACGGCGTCGAGGGTGTTCGGGTCAACCACTGGAGCGGCTCGAGCCCGTTGTTGTCTCTGTGGCTCCAGTTCTTCCCTCAGGTGACTGCCTTCTTCTTGCAGGGAGGCGAGCCTCGTGTCTCCTTCCTCGAGGGTTTCCTGCAGCGTTGCGGTGTCTCTCCGAGCTGGAGTTGCCGGTCTCTCCTGCTCGGGTGGTCCGGTCGCCTGAATGGCTTCCGTCTCCTTTCTCCCCGAGTCGGGGAAGTCTGGCAGCTTTGGCGTCCCCTTCCTCAGCACACCTCTGGTGGAGTCAGAGAGGTGTGCGGGGAGGGAAGCCACACTGCCGCCCACTCGCCCCAGGGAATGGCCTAAGCCGGAGCCGAGGCCGAGGCCGAGGCGGCCAAACCAGGAGGCCATCGCTGCGGGTCACAGCACTGACCTGGTGCGCTCCGCGAAGAGCGTCCAGCCCAGTCGGACAGTCCCGCCAAGTGTCAGGGCCCCGGCGGCTGCGCGAGGCTAAGAGTCAAATCACAGCCAGGCGCTGCTAGGCGACGGCGGGCCGGCGGCCTGGGGGCGGGGCCTGGGCGGGGCCGGGGCGGGGCCTGGGCGGGGCGCGGGCTCCAACCGTTGGGCTCGGGCTCCTGGAGGGGAGGGGCGGGGCTGCCCGCAACCTCGAGGCCTGCCGCCCGGCCCTCACCCATGGCCACCTCCTGGCCCGCGTGCCCCGCTCCGCCCCCCACCCAGCCCCCACCGCCAGCCCCGTGGGCCTCCGCTCAACCCCAGGGCTTCCCACCGCGGCGGTGGGCCCCCCTCTCCCTCTGCTTCAGTGCCGCCCCCGGGGGCCAGGCGGCCCTCCTGCCCCCTGGGGCCGCCCGCCAAGACCGCCGCGCTGAAGGCCGCCATCCCCACACCACCGCCACCTGTGCGCGTGGCAGCGCGTGTGGGCAGGAAGGACCCCAGGGCTCTGACTGCCGCCGAGCGCCTCCCACGCTCCCTCCTGTCCTGCGGCCGGGGCTTTTCCCAGCCGGCTTGGAGAACACTCGGAGGGCCAAGGTAGGTGGGGACCCGCCTCCACCTGCAGAGTTCCGACGAGTGTCTTCGGACACACGTCGGCCCCCTGCGCGGAAGCACGACCCTCCTGAGCACCCTGACCATTGCCATCCCCCACACAGTCGCCGGGGTCCTTGCCCCGCCGCCTCGCCCCCCACTTCCTGCGGCCCTGCCTGGAGAAGCGGTCCCCGGGAGGAGTCTGGGGGCTCTCGGGCGCCACAGGCGGGGTGTGGCACACCGCGTGCACGCTGTGCGCCCGCTTCTGTCAGCGTGGGGCGGGCTCTGGTCGTGGAAGGGAGTCTTCCCCATGCGTCGAGCGGGCGGTGGAGCGGGGAAAGGACCCAGAGGTGCTCGTGGAGCGCGCGGCCCCCAGCCCCGCTGAGCCCGGCGGAACGGCGTCCCCGGGGCCCGACTCGGGGCCGGCGGCCGAGGCCCGGCTGCGCGCCGCGCCCTGGGCCTGCCGTGCGCTCCTGCCTGGGCGCGGGGCGCGGGGCGCGGGGGCGGTGCGGCTGGCCCCGCGGGCCTGGGGACCCGCCGCCGCAGCGACCAGAAAGTCCCGGTCAGCCTGCCCCGAGCTCCGCGGGCCTGGGAGCCGGGCGCCGCCGCCGCCGCCGCCGCCGCCGCCGGCTCGGCAGTGTCGCGCGGGAGCAGCCGCCAGGCCGTCCCGGTGCGCGCGCCAGGAGCCCCGCAGGCCGGGGGAGCCGCCGCCGGCGCCGGCGCCGCCGCCGCCGCCGCCGCCAGGAAGTGGCCGTTGCACTGCGGGAGGCCGCGGGCTCACCAGAGCATGGGCAGGTGAGGGCCCCTGGAGGCCCCCTCCCTCCGTGCACCCGTCGGGGTCTCCACCGCCCGGGCCCCGCCCCCGGGAGCAGGGACCTGCGCCTTCTCCTGTCCTGCCGGCGACCCTGGCGCCCGTGCTGGCTGCCTGGGGCCACCACTCCCATCCCTGGGGCGCGTGCCCCTGCTGTGGGACACTCCCGCCAAGTGTCAGGGCCCAGGTGGCTGCGCCAGGCTAAGAGGGAAATGACAGCCAGGCGTTACCAGGCAACGGCGGGCTGGCGGGCTGGGGGCGTGACCAGGGGCGGGGCCTGGGCGGGTCGCGGTCTCCAACCGCGGGGCTGGGGTGAGGAGGGGAGGGGAGGGGCTGCCCGCAACCGCGAGGCCTGCGGCCAGGCCCTCACCCATGGCCACCTCCTGACCCGCGTGCCCCGCTCCCCGCCCCCCCGCACCGCCAGCCCCGTGGGCCTCCGCTCATCCCCAGGGCTTCCCACCACGGCGGTGGGCCCCCCTCTCCCTCTGCTTCAGTGCCGCCCCCGGGACCGGCATCCCCACACCACCACCACCACCACCTGTGCGCGTGGCAGCGCGTGTGGGCAGAAAGGACCCCAGGGCTCTGACTGCCGCCGAGCGCCTCCCACGCTCCCTCCTGTCCTGCGGCCGGGCTTTTCCCAGCCGGCTTGGAGAACACTCAGAGGGCCAAGGGAGGTGGGGACCCGCCTCCACCTGCAGAGTTCCGACGAGTGGGTTTGGACACACGTCGGCCCCCTGCGCGGAAGCACGACCCTCCTGAGCACTCTGACCATTGCCATCCCCCACACAGTCGCCGGGGTCCTTGCCCCGCCGCCTCGCCCCCCTCTTCCTGCGGCCCTGCCTGGAGAAGCGGTCCCCGGGAGGAGTCTGGGGGCTCTCGGGCGCCACAGGCGGGGTGTGGCACACCGCGTGCACGCTGTGCGCCCGCTTCTGTCAGCGCGGGGCGGACTCTCGCAGGGAAGGGAGTCTTCCCCATGCGTCGAGCGGGCGGTGGAGCGGGGAAGGGACCCAGAGGTGCTCGTGGAGCGCGCGGCCCCCAGCCCCGCTGAGCCCGGCGGAACGGCGTCCCCGGGGCCCGACTCGGGGCCGGCGGCCGAGGCCCGGCTGCGCGCCGCGCCCTGGGCCTGCCGTGCGCTCCTGCCCCGGCGCGGGGCGCGGGGCGCGGGGGCGGCGCGGCTGGCCCCGCGGGCCTGGGAACCCGCCGCCGCAGCGGCCAGAAAGTCCCGCTCAGCCTGCCCCGAGCTCCGCGGGCCTGGGAGCCGGGCGCCGCCGCCGCCGCCTCGACTGGGCCGCGCGGGAGCAGCCGCCAGGCCGTCCTGGTGCGCGCGCCACGAGCCACGCAGGCCGGGGGAGCCGCCGCCGGCGCCGGCGCCGCCGCCGCCGCCGCCGCCAGGTAGTGGCCGTTGCACTGCGGGAGGCCGCGGGCCCACCAGAGCATGGGCAGGTGAGGGCCCCGGGCGGCCGCCTCCCTCCGTGCACCCGTCGGGGTCTCCACCGCCCGGGCCCCGCCCCCGGGAGCAGGGACCTGCGCCTTCTCCTGTCCTGCCGGCGACCCTGGCGCCCGTGCTGGCTGCCTGGGGCCACGACTCCCATCCCTGGGGCGCGCGCCTTTGCACCTGCGACGACGGCGGCGCTGGGGTGGGGGGCGCGGCGCGGGCCGCGGCGGGGTGGCGGGTGCTGGGACCTGATTCTCAGCCTTGGGCTCCAGCGGGGCGGGGTGGGGGGGCGAGGAAGGAGTGACGTGGGGTGGTCGTGGGGGCAGGGCGCGCCGCGCAGACCCTTGAGGTCCAAGTGCAGACAGAGGAAATCAGTAAAGGGGCTTCCAGCCGGTGGGATCCCCTCGGTGCGTGCGTTTCCCTTGGGCCTTCAGGGAAGCGGGAGGCGCTGCTGCCTCCAGCCCAGGGCGAGGAGGAAGTAGCGGTGCCAGTTGTTGACCCCGCGAAATTTGGAATCGGGAGCAGGATGCAGGCGCCGGGCGCCAGTGAAAGGAAAAAGGGTTCTCCCGATCCTCTTGCTCCCTTTGGCTTTGGCAGCAGCTGCTTCTCCGTGTTGCTTTGGTCCTGCTGCCGTGCTCTTCCGGCGCTGAGTGTGAAATGCCCCAGGAAGCGGGGCGGGGAGGAGGTCGAGGATGGAAGAAGGCGAGCCGGCATGGGTGGGGGGAGCAGGCGGTGCAGGAAAGGTGATCCACCTTTCCTTGCTCTCCGCTTGCTGCCTTCCCCTGAGCCTTGGACTTCCACCCCTTCCGCCTCCGCCTGTCCTCCCGTCCTCCCGTCCAACCTCTCTCTCATCTGAGTCCTGCCAAGAAGAGGCAGGTCGAACACTTGCGGTGTGCACTGGATTGAAGGAATTACCCTGCTACGATTAGGCTCGATGAGCTTGAAGTCCTTTGAGTCAGAACCTGTTTGGGGTCTGCAGAGAGTCGCGCGTGGCGGGAGGGTGGCCCGCGTGTGGGTGAGGAGCAGGGAGGAAGGCTGCAGGGGCGAGGCCTTGGAGATTCTGCTCCAGTTTGGCCTGCAGGCAGTGGAGAACCCTGGATTCCTTTCAAGCAGGGAAGCGATGGGACCACACACAAACTCAGGTCCGGGTACCCGATTTCGCAGCCAAGCCAATCAGTGAGACGTCAGGGTTGCAGCAAGGAAAGAGGTTTATGATCAAGAGGTGGCCAGACAAGGAGGTGGGAGTAAAACTCAAACCCGCCTCCTCAAAGGGAAAACAAAACGTTGGGGCGTTTATCTGGGGTTCGGGGTAGGGGTGGGACCAGGAGAGCGCTGGGGGTGAAGCTTGAAGAGTCCTCTGCTCAGGTGCGACTGTCACTGGTATTTCTTCGTGGGTCACAAGTGCGAAGTCAGTGGGGTTCGACGTGTTGCACGCCGAGGATCTCTGTCCGTGACGCGGAAAGTGGGCGATCCCTCATTTCAGCTGGTCCAAGCCTCTGCACGATGTCCGCTCGGGCGGGGGCCGGGGGGGGGGGGGGCTGCCATCAAGCTGCTCTCTGATCTGCCGTCTTCCTGTTGTTCTGCAAAACAACCTCAGAAACTTTGGTTACTTTCTTGCCCACGTCCAGCCCTGTGGGGGCCGGGCACCGTGGTGTCGGTAACGGCAGGGTTTTCCTCTTGGGTCACCCTCCCAACAGTGTGGAGGATGGGTTCAAGCGGGGAGGTGGGGGGGGTGGTGTGCCAGGAGGCCAGCCGGCAAGATCAGTAAGGAGTCTACCGGGCTGGTTGCGTGCAAGAGACAGGAAGGCATGCGGCAGAGCAGCGGGGACGGCAAACACGGGAAGGCGCTCGGCTCCCTTTGGGAGTCGGTAGGCTGCGAAGTGGGTGAGACAGAGAGCTCAAGCGTGGCCCTGAGGCCTCTCGCTCTGCTGTCGGGGGATGAGATGGGCAGAGGTTTTCTGAGGGGATGAAAGGAAGGTAAGAGGAGGGGGAGGCTTTTGTTGGAGGATACCGGGCTCCCTTTTGGACGCGTCGGTTTTGAGAAGCCTTCGGACATCCTGAGAGGTGCGTCCAGCAGACAGTTAGAGAAAGCAGCGTGGAGTCAGGGGCAGGGTGACGTCAGTCGTACGCACTCCGAAGCCCTGGGCATCCGGGGGGCGAGTCGAATCGTAGGAGAGCGCATGAGCTTGCTCTGAGACCCGAGGGGTTCCTGTTCCCTGAAGACCGTGCCTTCGGGAACAGAACCCTTTGAGAAGTGGTCGGGAGGAGAAGCCGCAGAGGAAAGTGAGACAGAGGGGTCTGAGGTTAGGAAGGGCACCTGGGGAGGGGGCCATCCCCCAGAGAAAGAGGGTGGAGAGAACTTGCAGAGACTGAAGACGTGGGCAGCATTCCTCAGACACCACAGGGAGTTTAGGAAGACGAAGGAACCGAAGGGCGTGCCCTGGCCTCTTGCCAGGATGGGACGGCGACGAGATTTGGGGAGTCTTTCGAGGAGCCGGTGAGAGACGAGGCGATGACTGGATGGCTGACGAGGAGAGGAGTCGAGGTCTTTTGGCAGCAGCTTAGCCGTGAAAGGTAGAGAGAGAAGGCGGTGGTGGAGGAGCAGAAAGGAGAGGTGTGGATGCCGGGAGAGACTTGGGTGTGCTCAGCGGCTTAAGGAAAGAGACGGGCCGAAGAGAAAGCAGCTGGCAAACTGAGGGAACGAGATCTTTGGGGGAGGCTGAGCAGATGGTTCCCAGGGCACCCCACGTGGAGCCGGGCCCCTGGAACTGCCAAGCTGAATCCCTCTTCCTGGAAAACCAAAGGGAAAGGGGAGGGGTGGGTGGAGAGAAATAGAGGGACGTTCAAACGGGGGTGGGGGGGTGCGGGAAACGGAGAGTTCTTGACTAGCTGGCCTCTGATCTCTTCGGGTCCCGAACGGTATGAGGACGATCCCGCTTGAGGCAGGCGATGGAGATTTGGAGGGGCTGTTGAGGAAACGGGGCGGGGGGAGGGCGTTGACCACGGCCCTCTGATGGGCTTGGGGGCGGAAGCGGCTTCCATGCCCATCGCGAGGCGCCGGTTCAGTCAGTCGGTGTCCATCCGGACCACAGACCACAGACCCCTGCTTTGGAAAACAACAAGATGCAGTTCGTAAACCCTTGCAAAGATCTCTGAGGTCAGGTGACTGGCTTTGCAACCAAAAGCGAGTCAGGGAATAAGATCCTCCCCTGCTTAGGAGTTTTCTTTCCTGTCTGTCCCAGAGGCCAGAGAGCACCCGAGGGCGGTTTCCCAGGCAGCGGAAAGAGGAGGAGGACCAAGCCGAGCCGGGGGAAACCAAGCTTTCCTCCTGAAGTTTGGATGCCTGCCCCTTGCACGTTGGTGCCCTTCCCCTTTCTTCCTACTGTCCCGGGAGTGGGCGCCCTCGCGCGCTTTCTGATTCTGCAGCACTAAGGCAAGTTAGGTTCCCGCTCCCCGAGGGAAAGCTCAATAAACGCCCCCCTCCCCCCACCCCCGCCCTTCCCACCCCCCCACCCCCCACCCGCCAGCAACCCCCCCACCTCCCAGACCCAACCCCCACCCCCCACCCCACGCCCCCCAGCTCCTCGGAGACGGTGACAGCGTGGCAAACAGAATCGGAAGCGTCCTTGGCCCACAGCCTGCGATCCCACTGCTCTCCAGAGAAGTGACATCCGTCCGCTTTAAGCTGGGTGACCACCTGCAGCGACACCCTTTTGAAAGCGTGAGCCATAGCTATTTCTTTGAAAGCTCCAGTAAAGCCGCAGAGAAACCTGTGACCTTTAGCACAAGGCCACTTCGTGCTAAGGAACCCACAGCGGGGGACCGGCTTTCCTGAAAGCGCCGTCGTCTCCTCTGCGGCTTGGGGAGCCTCTAGGGCTTGGACAGGCCTTGGAGCAGCCCGGCAGCACTCTTGGCGGGTGGCAGCAGCCAAGGTGTGCCCCTGGGCACGACGTCGGTCACGGCGTCTAAGAGAAGGTGCCCAGACCCTCCGGTTCCGGGGCCGGGTGGGTCGATGAGAGACACGGCTGGGGAGCAGGGATTCCCGTCCGATCTTCTGGGGGTGGCTGCGAGGGCGGGTCTCAGAAGAGCTGGCACGTTCTTAGCCAGTCTCTTCCTGGCGGGTGCTTCGGGACGCTTCCTGGGCTGAGCGGGGAGCTGTCGTGGGGGAGAAGCTCCCCGAGACTCAGCTTCTAGAAAATTCACCCAAAGCTCCGAGAAGGAACTCTTGAGCTCGGATTGCTGGCTGGGTCTCCGAGGCGTGTCGGGGGCACTGCGGGATCCGAGCCGCCCGGTCACCCATCCGGTAAGGCCGCCCTGCTCTTCCTGCAGCAACTGCTCCATTGCCTCCCTTTCCACACCCAGGGTGCTTCCCATCCGTCGGAAGGCTTCCCGGCGTTCGTGTCTGGCGCTTTGCAAGGCGTCCGTGAAGAGCTTTCTCAGGAGGGCCTTGTCTGCTTTTCCTTCCAGGCTGCTCACTAAGTCGGTCCACTTCTTTTGGACGTCCTCCAGCACTTCCTGTCGGGCCTCGTCTTGTCGCTGCAGTTCTCCGATCTGCTCCTCCTGCAGGCGCGAGGCGGCTTGCGCTCTCTCCAGCCGTCCCTGCAGCGACCTCAGCTTCCCTTCCAGACCGTCTGCCTTTTGCATCCATTCGGCCAGGACCACCTTCAGGTTGGCCAGGGCTCCGGCGTGCTGCTTCTCTGCTTCCCGGGAGGCGGACAGCTGGAGGGCAGTCTCCTCTTTCTGCTGGGTGACCGCAGTCAGTTGCTCCTGCAGGGACCCGAGCCGGGCAGCGGCCCGCTGGCTCGCCTTCTGCATGGCGCGGGAAGATGACAGGAGCCTCTCCTCTAGCGCCGTGACTTTCCTCCTGAGTTGAGCCGCTCTGTCTCCTGCCAGCCGCGCTGCCCGGAGATGCGCGTCTTGGCATTCTGAAGCCTGCGTCCGAGACCTCCCCAGCTCCTGGCCTAAGCGCGCTTCCTTGTCCCGCAAAAGGCGAACCTCCTCCCGCAGGGCGCAGTTTTCCACTCGTTCCTGTCTCAGCGCCAGCGCCGCCTCATCTCTCTCGTGCTGAAAGAGAATGCTCTTTTCCTGCATGGAGGTCACTGCATTGAGAAGCTGGCCTAATTCCCCAGCCCGGCCCTGTTCTTTTTCTCTCAGGAGGCACTCAAAAGCCAGAGCCGCCTTCTTCACGGAGACGCATTCGAATTCCTTCTCCCTCAGCGTCACAGAGAGGCGCATGTTCGTCTCTTGTAAGGCTTGGTTTTCGGCGTCCTTCTCCCTGGACCTTTCCAGCAGTTTTGCATTTTCCTGTTTGACTTGGCACGCATCCGCCTCCAGATGGCCTATCCTCTCCTTCAGGTTTGTCACCGCCTGCCTCAAAAGTTCGTTTTCGCTCGCTTGGGTCGTGAGGTCTTCCCTCAGAGAAAGGAATTCCTCCCTCTGCGCCTCGATTAAGAGCTCTTTGTCCTCCAGCGTGTTCTGCAAAGCCTCTTGTTTCTCCTTGAGCCGCTGAATTTCGGAATCCGTCTGTGCCTGCCGTTCCCTCTCCAGTTCCGAGGTGGCGGCCATCGCCTCGGACAGTCTCTGAGTCTCCTCCTGGAGGCTTCTGATGGCTGCGTCTTTTTCCTCCGTGGCTCGCCTTAAGGCTTCCATCTCTGCTGGCGGCCCTTTCGAAGGCTCGCCCAGCGCCTCGGACTTAATTGCCTCCTGAGAGCCGGCTGCCTCGCAAGTCCGCGACGATGCGGCGGGCGGCTGTGGTGACGTGAGGTCGGGTGGACCCAAGAGAACCTCCTCGGCATTGCAGAGCTGCTCTAGGCCGAGCTGCATCTGTGCCAGTCTCTTCCCCAAGAGCCGGAGTTGGGTCGCATCCCCTTGAGAACGGGGCAACGGGGCGGCAGGGTGCATCTGTCGCCGAGACTTCTCCTCGCTGTCCACTAAGGCCCGTGCCTCGAGTGGTGGGAGTTCCTTCTGAAGTTGGGATGACTCCCGCTGCAGATTGTGCACCTCGGTCAGCACCAGCCGCTGCCACTCCTCCAGCACGTTGACCCGCTGCTTCAACGTGTCCCGTTCCCGGAGAAGCTCCTCCAACTGGTTCGCGTCCACGCCCCGAACCTCATGGCCAGCGTCGGACGTTTGCCAGATGGTCAGTAAAGTCTGGCATTTCTGGCTCAAGGCACCGATTTCAATGTCTTTGGCTCGGACGAGGCGTGATAAGTGCCGGATCGCTTCTCGAAACATGTCCTCCCCGCCGCCGTCAGCTCGAGGGCGCCGTGTCTGATTTTCGCCTCGCAGCTTCCCGAGCTCTGCTTCTTTGGCCACCAGCAGGTCCATCATTGCGTGATACGCCCTTTTCAGCTGGCTGTTTTCCCTCACCTTCTCGTCGAAAACGGCCAACACTCGTTCCCTTTCCAAAGCATAGGCTTGCAGTTGCTGCTGGAGGCCCCCCGCATCCTGGACGGAGGCAGCCGAAGCTAGGCGAGCGGGGAGGCCCTGGCTCTCCCAGTCTTGCGGCTGGATCGTCTGAGTTCGTGGCCCGGTCTCATCTTCGTCCGGCTCATCAAGCCGCTCGGTCAGAGGGGTCGTCTTTTCGGTCCCAAGTTTCAGTGCCTTCCTCTGCTTTTGCTCTTCAGTGGTCCTTGGAGGATGCTGGGTTTCCTCCTCCAGGTGACCTTCGATCCCTTCCAGTGGAGACACCTCAGATTCTAGTTGTGTCACGGCGTCGAGGGTGTTCGGGTCAACCACTGGAGCGGCTCGAGCCCGTTGTTGTCTCTGTGGCTCCAGTTCTTCCCTCAGGTGACTGCCTTCTTCTTGCAGGGAGGCGAGCCTCGTGTCTCCTTCCTCGAGGGTTTCCTGCAGCGTTGCGGTGTCTCTCCGAGCTGGAGTTGCCGGTCTCTCCTGCTCGGGTGGTCCGGTCGCCTGAATGGCTTCCGTCTCCTTTCTCCCCGAGTCGGGGAAGTCTGGCAGCTTTGGCGTCCCCTTCCTCAGCACACCTCTGGTGGAGTCAGAGAGGTGTGCGGGGAGGGAAGCCACACTGCCGCCCACTCGCCCCAGGGAATGGCCTAAGCCGGAGCCGAGGCCGAGGCCGAGGCGGCCAAACCAGGAGGCCATCGCTGCGGGTCACAGCACTGACCTGGTGCGCTCCGCGAAGAGCGTCCAGCCCAGTCGGACAGTCCCGCCAAGTGTCAGGGCCCCGGCGGCTGCGCGAGGCTAAGAGTCAAATCACAGCCAGGCGCTGCTAGGCGACGGCGGGCCGGCGGCCTGGGGGCGGGGCCTGGGCGGGGCCGGGGCGGGGCCTGGGCGGGGCGCGGGCTCCAACCGTTGGGCTCCGGCTCCTGGAGGGGAGGGGCGGGGCTGCCCGCAACCTCGAGGCCTGCCGCCCGGCCCTCACCCATGGCCACCTCCTGGCCCGCGTGCCCCGCTCCGCCCCCCACCCAGCCCCCACCGCCAGCCCCGTGGGCCTCCGCTCAACCCCAGGGCTTCCCACCGCGGCGGTGGGCCCCCCTCTCCCTCTGCTTCAGTGCCGCCCCCGGGGGCCAGGCGGCCCTCCTGCCCCCTGGGGCCGCCCGCCAAGACCGCCGCGCTGAAGGCCGCCATCCCCACACCACCGCCACCTGTGCGCGTGGCAGCGCGTGTGGGCAGGAAGGACCCCAGGGCTCTGACTGCCGCCGAGCGCCTCCCACGCTCCCTCCTGTCCTGCGGCCGGGGCTTTTCCCAGCCGGCTTGGAGAACACTCGGAGGGCCAAGGTAGGTGGGGACCCGCCTCCACCTGCAGAGTTCCGACGAGTGTCTTCGGACACACGTCGGCCCCCTGCGCGGAAGCACGACCCTCCTGAGCACCCTGACCATTGCCATCCCCCACACAGTCGCCGGGGTCCTTGCCCCGCCGCCTCGCCCCCCACTTCCTGCGGCCCTGCCTGGAGAAGCGGTCCCCGGGAGGAGTCTGGGGGCTCTCGGGCGCCACAGGCGGGGTGTGGCACACCGCGTGCACGCTGTGCGCCCGCTTCTGTCAGCGTGGGGCGGGCTCTGGTCGTGGAAGGGAGTCTTCCCCATGCGTCGAGCGGGCGGTGGAGCGGGGAAAGGACCCAGAGGTGCTCGTGGAGCGCGCGGCCCCCAGCCCCGCTGAGCCCGGCGGAACGGCGTCCCCGGGGCCCGACTCGGGGCCGGCGGCCGAGGCCCGGCTGCGCGCCGCGCCCTGGGCCTGCCGTGCGCTCCTGCCTGGGCGCGGGGCGCGGGGCGCGGGGGCGGTGCGGCTGGCCCCGCGGGCCTGGGGACCCGCCGCCGCAGCGACCAGAAAGTCCCGGTCAGCCTGCCCCGAGCTCCGCGGGCCTGGGAGCCGGGCGCCGCCGCCGCCGCCGCCGCCGCCGCCGGCTCGGCAGTGTCGCGCGGGAGCAGCCGCCAGGCCGTCCCGGTGCGCGCGCCAGGAGCCCCGCAGGCCGGGGGAGCCGCCGCCGGCGCCGGCGCCGCCGCCGCCGCCGCCGCCAGGAAGTGGCCGTTGCACTGCGGGAGGCCGCGGGCTCACCAGAGCATGGGCAGGTGAGGGCCCCTGGAGGCCCCCTCCCTCCGTGCACCCGTCGGGGTCTCCACCGCCCGGGCCCCGCCCCCGGGAGCAGGGACCTGCGCCTTCTCCTGTCCTGCCGGCGACCCTGGCGCCCGTGCTGGCTGCCTGGGGCCACCACTCCCATCCCTGGGGCGCGTGCCCCTGCTGTGGGACACTCCCGCCAAGTGTCAGGGCCCAGGTGGCTGCGCCAGGCTAAGAGGGAAATGACAGCCAGGCGTTACCAGGCAACGGCGGGCTGGCGGGCTGGGGGCGTGACCAGGGGCGGGGCCTGGGCGGGTCGCGGTCTCCAACCGCGGGGCTGGGGTGAGGAGGGGAGGGGAGGGGCTGCCCGCAACCGCGAGGCCTGCGGCCAGGCCCTCACCCATGGCCACCTCCTGACCCGCGTGCCCCGCTCCCCGCCCCCCCGCACCGCCAGCCCCGTGGGCCTCCGCTCATCCCCAGGGCTTCCCACCACGGCGGTGGGCCCCCCTCTCCCTCTGCTTCAGTGCCGCCCCCGGGACCGGCATCCCCACACCACCACCACCACCACCTGTGCGCGTGGCAGCGCGTGTGGGCAGAAAGGACCCCAGGGCTCTGACTGCCGCCGAGCGCCTCCCACGCTCCCTCCTGTCCTGCGGCCGGGCTTTTCCCAGCCGGCTTGGAGAACACTCAGAGGGCCAAGGGAGGTGGGGACCCGCCTCCACCTGCAGAGTTCCGACGAGTGGGTTTGGACACACGTCGGCCCCCTGCGCGGAAGCACGACCCTCCTGAGCACTCTGACCATTGCCATCCCCCACACAGTCGCCGGGGTCCTTGCCCCGCCGCCTCGCCCCCCTCTTCCTGCGGCCCTGCCTGGAGAAGCGGTCCCCGGGAGGAGTCTGGGGGCTCTCGGGCGCCACAGGCGGGGTGTGGCACACCGCGTGCACGCTGTGCGCCCGCTTCTGTCAGCGCGGGGCGGACTCTCGCAGGGAAGGGAGTCTTCCCCATGCGTCGAGCGGGCGGTGGAGCGGGGAAGGGACCCAGAGGTGCTCGTGGAGCGCGCGGCCCCCAGCCCCGCTGAGCCCGGCGGAACGTGGTCCTCGGGGCCCGACTCGGGGCCGGCGGCCGAGGCCCGGCTGCGCGCCGCGCCCTGGGCCTGCCGTGCGCTCCTGCCCCGGCGCGGGGCGCGGGGCGCGGGGGCGGCGCGGCTGGCCCCGCGGGCCTGGGAACCCGCCGCCGCAGCGGCCAGAAAGTCCCGCTCAGCCTGCCCCGAGCTCCGCGGGCCTGGGAGCCGGGCGCCGCCGCCGCCGCCTCGACTGGGCCGCGCGGGAGCAGCCGCCAGGCCGTCCTGGTGCGCGCGCCACGAGCCACGCAGGCCGGGGGAGCCGCC
Source organism: Equus asinus (assembly GCF_041296235.1). Taxonomy (NCBI): domain Eukaryota; kingdom Metazoa; phylum Chordata; class Mammalia; order Perissodactyla; family Equidae; genus Equus; species Equus asinus. The sequence goes on along the minus strand of NC_091803.1, from coordinate 10,020,260 downwards.
GCCGGCGCCGGCGCCGCCGCCGCCGCCGCCGCCAGGTAGTGGCCGTTGCACTGCGGGAGGCCGCGGGCCCACCAGAGCATGGGCAGGTGAGGGCCCCGGGCGGCCGCCTCCCTCCGTGCACCCGTCGGGGTCTCCACCGCCCGGGCCCCGCCCCCGGGAGCAGGGACCTGCGCCTTCTCCTGTCCTGCCGGCGACCCTGGCGCCCGTGCTGGCTGCCTGGGGCCACGACTCCCATCCCTGGGGCGCGCGCCTTTGCACCTGCGACGACGGCGGCGCTGGGGTGGGGGGCGCGGCGCGGGCCGCGGCGGGGTGGCGGGTGCTGGGACCTGATTCTCAGCCTTGGGCTCCAGCGGGGCGGGGTGGGGGGGCGAGGAAGGAGTGACGTGGGGTGGTCGTGGGGGCAGGGCGCGCCGCGCAGACCCTTGAGGTCCAAGTGCAGACAGAGGAAATCAGTAAAGGGGCTTCCAGCCGGTGGGATCCCCTCGGTGCGTGCGTTTCCCTTGGGCCTTCAGGGAAGCGGGAGGCGCTGCTGCCTCCAGCCCAGGGCGAGGAGGAAGTAGCGGTGCCAGTTGTTGACCCCGCGAAATTTGGAATCGGGAGCAGGATGCAGGCGCCGGGCGCCAGTGAAAGGAAAAAGGGTTCTCCCGATCCTCTTGCTCCCTTTGGCTTTGGCAGCAGCTGCTTCTCCGTGTTGCTTTGGTCCTGCTGCCGTGCTCTTCCGGCGCTGAGTGTGAAATGCCCCAGGAAGCGGGGCGGGGAGGAGGTCGAGGATGGAAGAAGGCGAGCCGGCATGGGTGGGGGGAGCAGGCGGTGCAGGAAAGGTGATCCACCTTTCCTTGCTCTCCGCTTGCTGCCTTCCCCTGAGCCTTGGACTTCCACCCCTTCCGCCTCCGCCTGTCCTCCCGTCCTCCCGTCCAACCTCTCTCTCATCTGAGTCCTGCCAAGAAGAGGCAGGTCGAACACTTGCGGTGTGCACTGGATTGAAGGAATTACCCTGCTACGATTAGGCTCGATGAGCTTGAAGTCCTTTGAGTCAGAACCTGTTTGGGGTCTGCAGAGAGTCGCGCGTGGCGGGAGGGTGGCCCGCGTGTGGGTGAGGAGCAGGGAGGAAGGCTGCAGGGGCGAGGCCTTGGAGATTCTGCTCCAGTTTGGCCTGCAGGCAGTGGAGAACCCTGGATTCCTTTCAAGCAGGGAAGCGATGGGACCACACACAAACTCAGGTCCGGGTACCCGATTTCGCAGCCAAGCCAATCAGTGAGACGTCAGGGTTGCAGCAAGGAAAGAGGTTTATGATCAAGAGGTGGCCAGACAAGGAGGTGGGAGTAAAACTCAAACCCGCCTCCTCAAAGGGAAAACAAAACGTTGGGGCGTTTATCTGGGGTTCGGGGTAGGGGTGGGACCAGGAGAGCGCTGGGGGTGAAGCTTGAAGAGTCCTCTGCTCAGGTGCGACTGTCACTGGTATTTCTTCGTGGGTCACAAGTGCGAAGTCAGTGGGGTTCGACGTGTTGCACGCCGAGGATCTCTGTCCGTGACGCGGAAAGTGGGCGATCCCTCATTTCAGCTGGTCCAAGCCTCTGCACGATGTCCGCTCGGGCGGGGGCCGGGGGGGGGGGGGGCTGCCATCAAGCTGCTCTCTGATCTGCCGTCTTCCTGTTGTTCTGCAAAACAACCTCAGAAACTTTGGTTACTTTCTTGCCCACGTCCAGCCCTGTGGGGGCCGGGCACCGTGGTGTCGGTAACGGCAGGGTTTTCCTCTTGGGTCACCCTCCCAACAGTGTGGAGGATGGGTTCAAGCGGGGAGGTGGGGGGGGGTGCTGTGCCAGGAGGCCAGCCGGCAAGATCAGTAAGGAGTCTACCGGGCTGGTTGCGTGCAAGAGACAGGAAGGCATGCGGCAGAGCAGCGGGGACGGCAAACACGGGAAGGCGCTCGGCTCCCTTTGGGAGTCGGTAGGCTGCGAAGTGGGTGAGACAGAGAGCTCAAGCGTGGCCCTGAGGCCTCTCGCTCTGCTGTCGGGGGATGAGATGGGCAGAGGTTTTCTGAGGGGATGAAAGGAAGGTAAGAGGAGGGGGAGGCTTTTGTTGGAGGATACCGGGCTCCCTTTTGGACGCGTCGGTTTTGAGAAGCCTTCGGACATCCTGAGAGGTGCGTCCAGCAGACAGTTAGAGAAAGCAGCGTGGAGTCAGGGGCAGGGTGACGTCAGTCGTACGCACTCCGAAGCCCTGGGCATCCGGGGGGCGAGTCGAATCGTAGGAGAGCGCATGAGCTTGCTCTGAGACCCGAGGGGTTCCTGTTCCCTGAAGACCGTGCCTTCGGGAACAGAACCCTTTGAGAAGTGGTCGGGAGGAGAAGCCGCAGAGGAAAGTGAGACAGAGGGGTCTGAGGTTAGGAAGGGCACCTGGGGAGGGGGCCATCCCCCAGAGAAAGAGGGTGGAGAGAACTTGCAGAGACTGAAGACGTGGGCAGCATTCCTCAGACACCACAGGGAGTTTAGGAAGACGAAGGAACCGAAGGGCGTGCCCTGGCCTCTTGCCAGGATGGGACGGCGACGAGATTTGGGGAGTCTTTCGAGGAGCCGGTGAGAGACGAGGCGATGACTGGATGGCTGACGAGGAGAGGAGTCGAGGTCTTTTGGCAGCAGCTTAGCCGTGAAAGGTAGAGAGAGAAGGCGGTGGTGGAGGAGCAGAAAGGAGAGGTGTGGATGCCGGGAGAGACTTGGGTGTGCTCAGCGGCTTAAGGAAAGAGACGGGCCGAAGAGAAAGCAGCTGGCAAACTGAGGGAACGAGATCTTTGGGGGAGGCTGAGCAGATGGTTCCCAGGGCACCCCACGTGGAGCCGGGCCCCTGGAACTGCCAAGCTGAATCCCTCTTCCTGGAAAACCAAAGGGAAAGGGGAGGGGTGGGTGGAGAGAAATAGAGGGACGTTCAAACGGGGGTGGGGGGGTGCGGGAAACGGAGAGTTCTTGACTAGCTGGCCTCTGATCTCTTCGGGTCCCGAACGGTATGAGGACGATCCCGCTTGAGGCAGGCGATGGAGATTTGGAGGGGCTGTTGAGGAAACGGGGCGGGGGGAGGGCGTTGACCACGGCCCTCTGATGGGCTTGGGGGCGGAAGCGGCTTCCATGCCCATCGCGAGGCGCCGGTTCAGTCAGTCGGTGTCCATCCGGACCACAGACCACAGACCCCTGCTTTGGAAAACAACAAGATGCAGTTCGTAAACCCTTGCAAAGATCTCTGAGGTCAGGTGACTGGCTTTGCAACCAAAAGCGAGTCAGGGAATAAGATCCTCCCCTGCTTAGGAGTTTTCTTTCCTGTCTGTCCCAGAGGCCAGAGAGCACCCGAGGGCGGTTTCCCAGGCAGCGGAAAGAGGAGGAGGACCAAGCCGAGCCGGGGGAAACCAAGCTTTCCTCCTGAAGTTTGGATGCCTGCCCCTTGCACGTTGGTGCCCTTCCCCTTTCTTCCTACTGTCCCGGGAGTGGGCGCCCTCGCGCGCTTTCTGATTCTGCAGCACTAAGGCAAGTTAGGTTCCCGCTCCCCGAGGGAAAGCTCAATAAACGCCCCCCTCCCCCCACCCCCGCCCTTCCCACCCCCCCACCCCCCACCCGCCCGCAACCCCCCCACCTCCCAGACCCAACCCCCACCCCCCACCCCACGCCCCCCAGCTCCTCGGAGACGGTGACAGCGTGGCAAACAGAATCGGAAGCGTCCTTGGCCCACAGCCTGCGATCCCACTGCTCTCCAGAGAAGTGACATCCGTCCGCTTTAAGCTGGGTGACCACCTGCAGCGACACCCTTTTGAAAGCGTGAGCCATAGCTATTTCTTTGAAAGCTCCAGTAAAGCCGCAGAGAAACCTGTGACCTTTAGCACAAGGCCACTTCGTGCTAAGGAACCCACAGCGGGGGACCGGCTTTCCTGAAAGCGCCGTCGTCTCCTCTGCGGCTTGGGGAGCCTCTAGGGCTTGGACAGGCCTTGGAGCAGCCCGGCAGCACTCTTGGCGGGTGGCAGCAGCCAAGGTGTGCCCCTGGGCACGACGTCGGTCACGGCGTCTAAGAGAAGGTGCCCAGACCCTCCGGTTCCGGGGCCGGGTGGGTCGATGAGAGACACGGCTGGGGAGCAGGGATTCCCGTCCGATCTTCTGGGGGTGGCTGCGAGGGCGGGTCTCAGAAGAGCTGGCACGTTCTTAGCCAGTCTCTTCCTGGCGGGTGCTTCGGGACGCTTCCTGGGCTGAGCGGGGAGCTGTCGTGGGGGAGAAGCTCCCCGAGACTCAGCTTCTAGAAAATTCACCCAAAGCTCCGAGAAGGAACTCTTGAGCTCGGATTGCTGGCTGGGTCTCCGAGGCGTGTCGGGGGCACTGCGGGATCCGAGCCGCCCGGTCACCCATCCGGTAAGGCCGCCCTGCTCTTCCTGCAGCAACTGCTCCATTGCCTCCCTTTCCACACCCAGGGTGCTTCCCATCCGTCGGAAGGCTTCCCGGCGTTCGTGTCTGGCGCTTTGCAAGGCGTCCGTGAAGAGCTTTCTCAGGAGGGCCTTGTCTGCTTTTCCTTCCAGGCTGCTCACTAAGTCGGTCCACTTCTTTTGGACGTCCTCCAGCACTTCCTGTCGGGCCTCGTCTTGTCGCTGCAGTTCTCCGATCTGCTCCTCCTGCAGGCGCGAGGCGGCTTGCGCTCTCTCCAGCCGTCCCTGCAGCGACCTCAGCTTCCCTTCCAGACCGTCTGCCTTTTGCATCCATTCGGCCAGGACCACCTTCAGGTTGGCCAGGGCTCCGGCGTGCTGCTTCTCTGCTTCCCGGGAGGCGGACAGCTGGAGGGCAGTCTCCTCTTTCTGCTGGGTGACCGCAGTCAGTTGCTCCTGCAGGGACCCGAGCCGGGCAGCGGCCCGCTGGCTCGCCTTCTGCATGGCGCGGGAAGATGACAGGAGCCTCTCCTCTAGCGCCGTGACTTTCCTCCTGAGTTGAGCCGCTCTGTCTCCTGCCAGCCGCGCTGCCCGGAGATGCGCGTCTTGGCATTCTGAAGCCTGCGTCCGAGACCTCCCCAGCTCCTGGCCTAAGCGCGCTTCCTTGTCCCGCAAAAGGCGAACCTCCTCCCGCAGGGCGCAGTTTTCCACTCGTTCCTGTCTCAGCGCCAGCGCCGCCTCATCTCTCTCGTGCTGAAAGAGAATGCTCTTTTCCTGCATGGAGATCACTGCATTGAGAAGCTGGCCTAATTCCCCAGCCCGGCCCTGTTCTTTTTCTCTCAGGAGGCACTCAAAAGCCAGAGCCGCCTTCTTCACGGAGACGCATTCGAATTCCTTCTCCCTCAGCGTCACAGAGAGGCGCATGTTCGTCTCTTGTAAGGCTTGGTTTTCGGCGTCCTTCTCCCTGGACCTTTCCAGCAGTTTTGCATTTTCCTGTTTGACTTGGCACGCATCCGCCTCCAGATGGCCTATCCTCTCCTTCAGGTTTGTCACCGCCTGCCTCAAAAGTTCGTTTTCGCTCGCTTGGGTCGTGAGGTCTTCCCTCAGAGAAAGGAATTCCTCCCTCTGCGCCTCGATTAAGAGCTCTTTGTCCTCCAGCGTGTTCTGCAAAGCCTCTTGTTTCTCCTTGAGCCGCTGAATTTCGGAATCCGTCTGTGCCTGCCGTTCCCTCTCCAGTTCCGAGGTGGCGGCCATCGCCTCGGACAGTCTCTGAGTCTCCTCCTGGAGGCTTCTGATGGCTGCGTCTTTTTCCTCCGTGGCTCGCCTTAAGGCTTCCATCTCTGCTGGCGGCCCTTTCGAAGGCTCGCCCAGCGCCTCGGACTTAATTGCCTCCTGAGAGCCGGCTGCCTCGCAAGTCCGCGACGATGCGGCGGGCGGCTGTGGTGACGTGAGGTCGGGTGGACCCAAGAGAACCTCCTCGGCATTGCAGAGCTGCTCTAGGCCGAGCTGCATCTGTGCCAGTCTCTTCCCCAAGAGCCGGAGTTGGGTCGCATCCCCTTGAGAACGGGGCAACGGGGCGGCAGGGTGCATCTGTCGCCGAGACTTCTCCTCGCTGTCCACTAAGGCCCGTGCCTCGAGTGGTGGGAGTTCCTTCTGAAGTTGGGATGACTCCCGCTGCAGATTGTGCACCTCGGTCAGCACCAGCCGCTGCCACTCCTCCAGCACGTTGACCCGCTGCTTCAACGTGTCCCGTTCCCGGAGAAGCTCCTCCAACTGGTTCGCGTCCACGCCCCGAACCTCATGGCCAGCGTCGGACGTTTGCCAGATGGTCAGTAAAGTCTGGCATTTCTGGCTCAAGGCACCGATTTCAATGTCTTTGGCTCGGACGAGGCGTGATAAGTGCCGGATCGCTTCTCGAAACATGTCCTCCCCGCCGCCGTCAGCTCGAGGGCGCCGTGTCTGATTTTCGCCTCGCAGCTTCCCGAGCTCTGCTTCTTTGGCCACCAGCAGGTCCATCATTGCGTGATACGCCCTTTTCAGCTGGCTGTTTTCCCTCACCTTCTCGTCGAAAACGGCCAACACTCGTTCCCTTTCCAAAGCATAGGCTTGCAGTTGCTGCTGGAGGCCCCCCGCATCCTGGACGGAGGCAGCCGAAGCTAGGCGAGCGGGGAGGCCCTGGCTCTCCCAGTCTTGCGGCTGGATCGTCTGAGTTCGTGGCCCGGTCTCATCTTCGTCCGGCTCATCAAGCCGCTCGGTCAGAGGGGTCGTCTTTTCGGTCCCAAGTTTCAGTGCCTTCCTCTGCTTTTGCTCTTCAGTGGTCCTTGGAGGATGCTGGGTTTCCTCCTCCAGGTGACCTTCGATCCCTTCCAGTGGAGACACCTCAGATTCTAGTTGTGTCACGGCGTCGAGGGTGTTCGGGTCAACCACTGGAGCGGCTCGAGCCCGTTGTTGTCTCTGTGGCTCCAGTTCTTCCCTCAGGTGACTGCCTTCTTCTTGCAGGGAGGCGAGCCTCGTGTCTCCTTCCTCGAGGGTTTCCTGCAGCGTTGCGGTGTCTCTCCGAGCTGGAGTTGCCGGTCTCTCCTGCTCGGGTGGTCCGGTCGCCTGAATGGCTTCCGTCTCCTTTCTCCCCGAGTCGGGGAAGTCTGGCAGCTTTGGCGTCCCCTTCCTCAGCACACCTCTGGTGGAGTCAGAGAGGTGTGCGGGGAGGGAAGCCACACTGCCGCCCACTCGCCCCAGGGAATGGCCTAAGCCGGAGCCGAGGCCGAGGCCGAGGCGGCCAAACCAGGAGGCCATCGCTGCGGGTCACAGCACTGACCTGGTGCGCTCCGCGAAGAGCGTCCAGCCCAGTCGGACAGTCCCGCCAAGTGTCAGGGCCCCGGCGGCTGCGCGAGGCTAAGAGTCAAATCACAGCCAGGCGCTGCTAGGCGACGGCGGGCCGGCGGCCTGGGGGCGGGGCCTGGGCGGGGCCGGGGCGGGGCCTGGGCGGGGCGCGGGCTCCAACCGTTGGGCTCGGGCTCCTGGAGGGGAGGGGCGGGGCTGCCCGCAACCTCGAGGCCTGCCGCCCGGCCCTCACCCATGGCCACCTCCTGGCCCGCGTGCCCCGCTCCGCCCCCCACCCAGCCCCCACCGCCAGCCCCGTGGGCCTCCGCTCAACCCCAGGGCTTCCCACCGCGGCGGTGGGCCCCCCTCTCCCTCTGCTTCAGTGCCGCCCCCGGGGGCCAGGCGGCCCTCCTGCCCCCTGGGGCCGCCCGCCAAGACCGCCGCGCTGAAGGCCGCCATCCCCACACCACCGCCACCTGTGCGCGTGGCAGCGCGTGTGGGCAGGAAGGACCCCAGGGCTCTGACTGCCGCCGAGCGCCTCCCACGCTCCCTCCTGTCCTGCGGCCGGGGCTTTTCCCAGCCGGCTTGGAGAACACTCGGAGGGCCAAGGTAGGTGGGGACCCGCCTCCACCTGCAGAGTTCCGACGAGTGTCTTCGGACACACGTCGGCCCCCTGCGCGGAAGCACGACCCTCCTGAGCACCCTGACCATTGCCATCCCCCACACAGTCGCCGGGGTCCTTGCCCCGCCGCCTCGCCCCCCACTTCCTGCGGCCCTGCCTGGAGAAGCGGTCCCCGGGAGGAGTCTGGGGGCTCTCGGGCGCCACAGGCGGGGTGTGGCACACCGCGTGCACGCTGTGCGCCCGCTTCTGTCAGCGTGGGGCGGGCTCTGGTCGTGGAAGGGAGTCTTCCCCATGCGTCGAGCGGGCGGTGGAGCGGGGAAAGGACCCAGAGGTGCTCGTGGAGCGCGCGGCCCCCAGCCCCGCTGAGCCCGGCGGAACGGCGTCCCCGGGGCCCGACTCGGGGCCGGCGGCCGAGGCCCGGCTGCGCGCCGCGCCCTGGGCCTGCCGTGCGCTCCTGCCTGGGCGCGGGGCGCGGGGCGCGGGGGCGGTGCGGCTGGCCCCGCGGGCCTGGGGACCCGCCGCCGCAGCGACCAGAAAGTCCCGGTCAGCCTGCCCCGAGCTCCGCGGGCCTGGGAGCCGGGCGCCGCCGCCGCCGCCGCCGCCGCCGCCGGCTCGGCAGTGTCGCGCGGGAGCAGCCGCCAGGCCGTCCCGGTGCGCGCGCCAGGAGCCCCGCAGGCCGGGGGAGCCGCCGCCGGCGCCGGCGCCGCCGCCGCCGCCGCCGCCAGGAAGTGGCCGTTGCACTGCGGGAGGCCGCGGGCTCACCAGAGCATGGGCAGGTGAGGGCCCCTGGCGGCCCCCTCCCTCCGTGCACCCGTCGGGGTCTCCACCGCCCGGGCCCCGCCCCCGGGAGCAGGGACCTGCGCCTTCTCCTGTCCTGCCGGCGACCCTGGCGCCCGTGCTGGCTGCCTGGGGCCACCACTCCCATCCCTGGGGCGCGTGCCCCTGCTGTGGGACACTCCCGCCAAGTGTCAGGGCCCAGGTGGCTGCGCCAGGCTAAGAGGGAAATGACAGCCAGGCGTTACCAGGCAACGGCGGGCTGGCGGGCTGGGGGCGTGACCAGGGGCGGGGCCTGGGCGGGTCGCGGTCTCCAACCGCGGGGCTGGGGTGAGGAGGGGAGGGGAGGGGCTGCCCGCAACCGCGAGGCCTGCGGCCAGGCCCTCACCCATGGCCACCTCCTGACCCGCGTGCCCCGCTCCCCGCCCCCCCGCACCGCCAGCCCCGTGGGCCTCCGCTCATCCCCAGGGCTTCCCACCACGGCGGTGGGCCCCCCTCTCCCTCTGCTTCAGTGCCGCCCCCGGGACCGGCATCCCCACACCACCACCACCACCACCTGTGCGCGTGGCAGCGCGTGTGGGCAGAAAGGACCCCAGGGCTCTGACTGCCGCCGAGCGCCTCCCACGCTCCCTCCTGTCCTGCGGCCGGGCTTTTCCCAGCCGGCTTGGAGAACACTCAGAGGGCCAAGGGAGGTGGGGACCCGCCTCCACCTGCAGAGTTCCGACGAGTGGGTTTGGACACACGTCGGCCCCCTGCGTGGAAGCACGACCCTCCTGAGCACTCTGACCATTGCCATCCCCCACACAGTCGCCGGGGTCCTTGCCCCGCCGCCTCGCCCCCCTCTTCCTGCGGCCCTGCCTGGAGAAGCGGTCCCCGGGAGGAGTCTGGGGGCTCTCGGGCGCCACAGGCGGGGTGTGGCACACCGCGTGCACGCTGTGCGCCCGCTTCTGTCAGCGCGGGGCGGACTCTCGCAGGGAAGGGAGTCTTCCCCATGCGTCGAGCGGGCGGTGGAGCGGGGAAGGGACCCAGAGGTGCTCGTGGAGCGCGCGGCCCCCAGCCCCGCTGAGCCCGGCGGAACGTGGTCCTCGGGGCCCGACTCGGGGCCGGCGGCCGAGGCCCGGCTGCGCGCCGCGCCCTGGGCCTGCCGTGCGCTCCTGCCTGGGCGCGGGGCGCGGGGCGCGGGGGCGGTGCGGCTGGCCCCGCGGGCCTGGGGACCCGCCGCCGCAGCGACCAGAAAGTCCCGCTCAGCCTGCCCCGAGCTCCGCGGGCCTGGGAGCCGGGCGCCGCCGCCGCCGCCGCCGCCGCCGCCGGCTCGGCAGTGTTGCGCGGGAGCAGCCGCCAGGCCGTCCCGGTGCGCGCGCCAGGAGCCCCGCAGGCCGGGGGAGCCGCCGCCGGCGCCGGCGCCGCCGCCGCCGCCGCCGCCAGGAAGTGGCCGTTGCACTGCGGGAGGCCGCGGGCTCACCAGAGCATGGGCAGGTGAGGGCCCCTGGCGGCCCCCTCCCTCCGTGCACCCGTCGGGGTCTCCACCGCCCGGGCCCCGCCCCCGGGAGCAGGGACCTGCGCCTTCTCCTGTCCTGCCGGCGACCCTGGCGCCCGTGCTGGCTGCCTGGGGCCACCACTCCCATCCCTGGGGCGCGTGCCCCTGCTGTGGGACACTCCCGCCAAGTGTCAGGGCCCAGGTGGCTGCGCCAGGCTAAGAGGGAAATGACAGCCAGGCGTTACCAGGCAACGGCGGGCTGGCGGGCTGGGGGCGTGACCAGGGGCGGGGCCTGGGCGGGTCGCGGTCTCCAACCGCGGGGCTGGGGTGAGGAGGGGAGGGGAGGGGCTGCCCGCAACCGCGAGGCCTGCGGCCAGGCCCTCACCCATGGCCACCTCCTGACCCGCGTGCCCCGCTCCCCGCCCCCCCGCACCGCCAGCCCCGTGGGCCTCCGCTCATCCCCAGGGCTTCCCACCACGGCGGTGGGCCCCCCTCTCCCTCTGCTTCAGTGCCGCCCCCGGGACCGGCATCCCCACACCACCACCACCACCACCTGTGCGCGTGGCAGCGCGTGTGGGCAGAAAGGACCCCAGGGCTCTGACTGCCGCCGAGCGCCTCCCACGCTCCCTCCTGTCCTGCGGCCGGGCTTTTCCCAGCCGGCTTGGAGAACACTCAGAGGGCCAAGGGAGGTGGGGACCCGCCTCCACCTGCAGAGTTCCGACGAGTGGGTTTGGACACACGTCGGCCCCCTGCGTGGAAGCACGACCCTCCTGAGCACTCTGACCATTGCCATCCCCCACACAGTCGCCGGGGTCCTTGCCCCGCCGCCTCGCCCCCCTCTTCCTGCGGCCCTGCCTGGAGAAGCGGTCCCCGGGAGGAGTCTGGGGGCTCTCGGGCGCCACAGGCGGGGTGTGGCACACCGCGTGCACGCTGTGCGCCCGCTTCTGTCAGCGCGGGGCGGACTCTCGCAGGGAAGGGAGTCTTCCCCATGCGTCGAGCGGGCGGTGGAGCGGGGAAGGGACCCAGAGGTGCTCGTGGAGCGCGCGGCCCCCAGCCCCGCTGAGCCCGGCGGAACGTGGTCCTCGGGGCCCGACTCGGGGCCGGCGGCCGAGGCCCGGCTGCGCGCCGCGCCCTGGGCCTGCCGTGCGCTCCTGCCCCGGCGCGGGGCGCGGGGCGCGGGGGCGGCGCGGCTGGCCCCGCGGGCCTGGGAACCCGCCGCCGCAGCGGCCAGAAAGTCCCGCTCAGCCTGCCCCGAGCTCCGCGGGCCTGGGAGCCGGTCGCCGCCGCCGCCGCCTCGACTGGGCCGCGCGGGAGCAGCCGCCAGGCCGTCCTGGTGCGCGCGCCACGAGCCACGCAGGCCGGGGGAGCCGCCGCCGGCGCCGCCAGGTAGTGGCCGTTGCACTGCGGGAGGCCGCGGGCCCACCAGAGCATGGGCAGGTGAGGGCCCCGGGCGGCCGCCTCCCTCCGTGCACCCGTCGGGGTCTCCACCGCCCGGGCCCCGCCCCCGGGAGCAGGGACCTGCGCCTTCTCCTGTCCTGCCGGCGACCCTGGCGCCCGTGCTGGCTGCCTGGGGCCACGACTCCCATCCCTGGGGCGCGCGCCTTTGCACCTGCGACGACGGCGGCGCTGGGGTGGGGGGCGCGGCGCGGGCCGCGGCGGGGTGGCGGGTGCTGGGACCGGATTCTCAGCCTTGGGCTCCAGCGGGGCGGGGTGGGGGGGCGAGGAAGGAGTGACGTGGGGTGGTCGTGGGGGCAGGGCGCGCCGCGCAGACCCTTGAGGTCCAAGTGCAGACAGAGGAAATCAGTAAAGGGGCTTCCAGCCGGTGGGATCCCCTCGGTGCGTGCGTTTCCCTTGGGCCTTCAGGGAAGCGGGAGGCGCTGCTGCCTCCAGCCCAGGGCGAGGAGGAAGTAGCGGTGCCAGTTGTTGACCCCGCGAAATTTGGAATCGGGAGCAGGATGCAGGCGCCGGGCGCCAGTGAAAGGAAAAAGGGTTCTCCCGATCCTCTTGCTCCCTTTGGCTTTGGCAGCAGCTGCTTCTCCGTGTTGCTTTGGTCCTGCTGCCGTGCTCTTCCGGCGCTGAGTGTGAAATGCCCCAGGAAGCGGGGCGGGGAGGAGGTCGAGGATGGAAGAAGGCGAGCCGGCATGGGTGGGGGGAGCAGGCGGTGCAGGAAAGGTGATCCACCTTTCCTTGCTCTCCGCTTGCTGCCTTCCCCTGAGCCTTGGACTTCCACCCCTTCCGCCTCCGCCTGTCCTCCCGTCCTCCCGTCCAACCTCTCTCTCATCTGAGTCCTGCCAAGAAGAGGCAGGTCGAACACTTGCGGTGTGCACTGGATTGAAGGAATTACCCTGCTACGATTAGGCTCGATGAGCTTGAAGTCCTTTGAGTCAGAACCTGTTTGGGGTCTGCAGAGAGTCGCGCGTGGCGGGAGGGTGGCCCGCGTGTGGGTGAGGAGCAGGGAGGAAGGCTGCAGGGGCGAGGCCTTGGAGATTCTGCTCCAGTTTGGCCTGCAGGCAGTGGAGAACCCTGGATTCCTTTCAAGCAGGGAAGCGATGGGACCACACACAAACTCAGGTCCGGGTACCCGATTTCGCAGCCAAGCCAATCAGTGAGACGTCAGGGTTGCAGCAAGGAAAGAGGTTTATGATCAAGAGGCGGCCAGACAAGGAGGTGGGAGTAAAACTCAAACCCGCCTCCTCAAAGGGAAAACAAAACGTTGGGGCGTTTATCTGGGGTTCGGGGTAGGGGTGGGACCAGGAGAGCGCTGGGGGTGAAGCTTGAAGAGTCCTCTGCTCAGGTGCGACTGTCACTGGTATTTCTTCGTGGGTCACAAGTGCGAAGTCAGTGGGGTTCGACGTGTTGCACGCCGAGGATCTCTGTCCGTGACGCGGAAAGTGGGCGATCCCTCATTTCAGCTGGTCCAAGCCTCTGCACGATGTCCGCTCGGGCGGGGGCCGGGGGGGGGGGGCTGCCATCAAGCTGCTCTCTGATCTGCCGTCTTCCTGTTGTTCTGCAAAACAACCTCAGAAACTTTGGTTACTTTCTTGCCCACGTCCAGCCCTGTGGGGGCCGGGCACCGTGGTGTCGGTAACGGCAGGGTTTTCCTCTTGGGTCACCCTCCCAACAGTGTGGAGGATGGGTTCAAGCGGGGAGGTGGGGGGGGGTGCTGTGCCAGGAGGCCAGCCGGCAAGATCAGTAAGGAGTCTACCGGGCTGGTTGCGTGCAAGAGACAGGAAGGCATGCGGCAGAGCAGCGGGGACGGCAAACACGGGAAGGCGCTCGGCTCCCTTTGGGAGTCGGTAGGCTGCGAAGTGGGTGAGACAGAGAGCTCAAGCGTGGCCCTGAGGCCTCTCGCTCTGCTGTCGGGGGATGAGATGGGCAGAGGTTTTCTGAGGGGATGAAAGGAAGGTAAGAGGAGGGGGAGGCTTTTGTTGGAGGATACCGGGCTCCCTTTTGGACGCGTCGGTTTTGAGAAGCCTTCGGACATCCTGAGAGGTGCGTCCAGCAGACAGTTAGAGAAAGCAGCGTGGAGTCAGGGGCAGGGTGACGTCAGTCGTACGCACTCCGAAGCCCTGGGCATCCGGGGGGCGAGTCGAATCGTAGGAGAGCGCATGAGCTTGCTCTGAGACCCGAGGGGTTCCTGTTCCCTGAAGACCGTGCCTTCGGGAACAGAACCCTTTGAGAAGTGGTCGGGAGGAGAAGCCGCAGAGGAAAGTGAGACAGAGGGGTCTGAGGTTAGGAAGGGCACCTGGGGAGGGGGCCATCCCCCAGAGAAAGAGGGTGGAGAGAACTTGCAGAGACTGAAGACGTGGGCAGCATTCCTCAGACACCACAGGGAGTTTAGGAAGACGAAGGAACCGAAGGGCGTGCCCTGGCCTCTTGCCAGGACGGGACGGCGACGAGATTTGGGGAGTCTTTCGAGGAGCCGGTGAGAGACGAGGCGATGACTGGATGGCTGACGAGGAGAGGAGTCGAGGTCTTTTGGCAGCAGCTTAGCCGTGAAAGGTAGAGAGAGAAGGCGGTGGTGGAGGAGCAGAAAGGAGAGGTGTGGATGCCGGGAGAGACTTGGGTGTGCTCAGCGGCTTAAGGAAAGAGACGGGCCGAAGAGAAAGCAGCTGGCAAACTGAGGGAACGAGATCTTTGGGGGAGGCTGAGCAGATGGTTCCCAGGGCACCCCACGTGGAGCCGGGCCCCTGGAACTGCCAAGCTGAATCCCTCTTCCTGGAAAACCAAAGGGAAAGGGGAGGGGTGGGTGGAGAGAAATAGAGGGACGTTCAAACGGGGGTGGGGGGGTGCGGGAAACGGAGAGTTCTTGACTAGCTGGCCTCTGATCTCTTCGGGTCCCGAACGGTATGAGGACGATCCCGCTTGAGGCAGGCGATGGAGATTTGGAGGGGCTGTTGAGGAAACGGGGCGGGGGGAGGGCGTTGACCACGGCCCTCTGATGGGCTTGGGGGCGGAAGCGGCTTCCATGCCCATCGCGAGGCGCCGGTTCAGTCAGTCGGTGTCCATCCGGACCACAGACCACAGACCCCTGCTTTGGAAAACAACAAGATGCAGTTCGTAAACCCTTGCAAAGATCTCTGAGGTCAGGTGACTGGCTTTGCAACCAAAAGCGAGTCAGGGAATAAGACCCTCCCCTGCTTAGGAGTTTTCTTTCCTGTCTGTCCCAGAGGCCAGAGAGCACCCGAGGGCGGTTTCCCAGGCAGCGGAAAGAGGAGGAGGACCAAGCCGAGCCGGGGGAAACCAAGCTTTCCTCCTGAAGTTTGGATGCCTGCCCCTTGCACGTTGGTGCCCTTCCCCTTTCTTCCTACTGTCCCGGGAGTGGGCGCCCTCGCGCGCTTTCTGATTCTGCAGCACTAAGGCAAGTTAGGTTCCCGCTCCCCGAGGGAAAGCTCAATAAACGCCCCCCTCCCCCCACCCCCGCCCTTCCCACCCCCCCACCCCCCACCCGCCCGCAACCCCCCCACCTCCCAGACCCAACCCCCACCCCCCACCCCACGCCCCCCAGCTCCTCGGAGACGGTGACAGCGTGGCAAACAGAATCGGAAGCGTCCTTGGCCCACAGCCTGCGATCCCACTGCTCTCCAGAGAAGTGACATCCGTCCGCTTTAAGCTGGGTGACCACCTGCAGCGACACCCTTTTGAAAGCGTGAGCCATAGCTATTTCTTTGAAAGCTCCAGTAAAGCCGCAGAGAAACCTGTGACCTTTAGCACAAGGCCACTTCGTGCTAAGGAACCCACAGCGGGGGACCGGCTTTCCTGAAAGCGCCGTCGTCTCCTCTGCGGCTTGGGGAGCCTCTAGGGCTTGGACAGGCCTTGGAGCAGCCCGGCAGCACTCTTGGCGGGTGGCAGCAGCCAAGGTGTGCCCCTGGGCACGACGTCGGTCACGGCGTCTAAGAGAAGGTGCCCAGACCCTCCGGTTCCGGGGCCGGGTGGGTCGATGAGAGACACGGCTGGGGAGCAGGGATTCCCGTCCGATCTTCTGGGGGTGGCTGCGAGGGCGGGTCTCAGAAGAGCTGGCACGTTCTTAGCCAGTCTCTTCCTGGCGGGTGCTTCGGGACGCTTCCTGGGCTGAGCGGGGAGCTGTCGTGGGGGAGAAGCTCCCCGAGACTCAGCTTCTAGAAAATTCACCCAAAGCTCCGAGAAGGAACTCTTGAGCTCGGATTGCTGGCTGGGTCTCCGAGGCGTGTCGGGGGCACTGCGGGATCCGAGCCGCCCGGTCACCCATCCGGTAAGGCCGCCCTGCTCTTCCTGCAGCAACTGCTCCATTGCCTCCCTTTCCACACCCAGGGTGCTTCCCATCCGTCGGAAGGCTTCCCGGCGTTCGTGTCTGGCGCTTTGCAAGGCGTCCGTGAAGAGCTTTCTCAGGAGGGCCTTGTCTGCTTTTCCTTCCAGGCTGCTCACTAAGTCGGTCCACTTCTTTTGGACGTCCTCCAGCACTTCCTGTCGGGCCTCGTCTTGTCGCTGCAGTTCTCCGATCTGCTCCTCCTGCAGGCGCGAGGCGGCTTGCGCTCTCTCCAGCCGTCCCTGCAGCGACCTCAGCTTCCCTTCCAGACCGTCTGCCTTTTGCATCCATTCGGCCAGGACCACCTTCAGGTTGGCCAGGGCTCCGGCGTGCTGCTTCTCTGCTTCCCGGGAGGCGGACAGCTGGAGGGCAGTCTCCTCTTTCTGCTGGGTGACCGCAGTCAGTTGCTCCTGCAGGGACCCGAGCCGGGCAGCGGCCCGCTGGCTCGCCTTCTGCATGGCGCGGGAAGATGACAGGAGCCTCTCCTCTAGCGCCGTGACTTTCCTCCTGAGTTGAGCCGCTCTGTCTCCTGCCAGCCGCGCTGCCCGGAGATGCGCGTCTTGGCATTCTGAAGCCTGCGTCCGAGACCTCCCCAGCTCCTGGCCTAAGCGCGCTTCCTTGTCCCGCAAAAGGCGAACCTCCTCCCGCAGGGCGCAGTTTTCCACTCGTTCCTGTCTCAGCGCCAGCGCCGCCTCATCTCTCTCGTGCTGAAAGAGAATGCTCTTTTCCTGCATGGAGGTCACTGCATTGAGAAGCTGGCCTAATTCCCCAGCCCGGCCCTGTTCTTTTTCTCTCAGGAGGCACTCAAAAGCCAGAGCCGCCTTCTTCACGGAGACGCATTCGAATTCCTTCTCCCTCAGCGTCACAGAGAGGCGCATGTTCGTCTCTTGTAAGGCTTGGTTTTCGGCGTCCTTCTCCCTGGACCTTTCCAGCAGTTTTGCATTTTCCTGTTTGACTTGGCACGCATCCGCCTCCAGATGGCCTATCCTCTCCTTCAGGTTTGTCACCGCCTGCCTCAAAAGTTCGTTTTCGCTCGCTTGGGTCGTGAGGTCTTCCCTCAGAGAAAGGAATTCCTCCCTCTGCGCCTCGATTAAGAGCTCTTTGTCCTCCAGCGTGTTCTGCAAAGCCTCTTGTTTCTCCTTGAGCCGCTGAATTTCGGAATCCGTCTGTGCCTGCCGTTCCCTCTCCAGTTCCGAGGTGGCGGCCATCGCCTCGGACAGTCTCTGAGTCTCCTCCTGGAGGCTTCTGATGGCTGCGTCTTTTTCCTCCGTGGCTCGCCTTAAGGCTTCCATCTCTGCTGGCGGCCCTTTCGAAGGCTCGCCCAGCGCCTCGGACTTAATTGCCTCCTGAGAGCCGGCTGCCTCGCAAGTCCGCGACGATGCGGCGGGCGGCTGTGGTGACGTGAGGTCGGGTGGACCCAAGAGAACCTCCTCGGCATTGCAGAGCTGCTCTAGGCCGAGCTGCATCTGTGCCAGTCTCTTCCCCAAGAGCCGGAGTTGGGTCGCATCCCCTTGAGAACGGGGCAACGGGGCGGCAGGGTGCATCTGTCGCCGAGACTTCTCCTCGCTGTCCACTAAGGCCCGTGCCTCGAGTGGTGGGAGTTCCTTCTGAAGTTGGGATGACTCCCGCTGCAGATTGTGCACCTCGGTCAGCACCAGCCGCTGCCACTCCTCCAGCACGTTGACCCGCTGCTTCAACGTGTCCCGTTCCCGGAGAAGCTCCTCCAACTGGTTCGCGTCCACGCCCCGAACCTCATGGCCAGCGTCGGACGTTTGCCAGATGGTCAGTAAAGTCTGGCATTTCTGGCTCAAGGCACCGATTTCAATGTCTTTGGCTCGGACGAGGCGTGATAAGTGCCGGATCGCTTCTCGAAACATGTCCTCCCCGCCGCCGTCAGCTCGAGGGCGCCGTGTCTGATTTTCGCCTCGCAGCTTCCCGAGCTCTGCTTCTTTGGCCACCAGCAGGTCCATCATTGCGTGATACGCCCTTTTCAGCTGGCTGTTTTCCCTCACCTTCTCGTCGAAAACGGCCAACACTCGTTCCCTTTCCAAAGCATAGGCTTGCAGTTGCTGCTGGAGGCCCCCCGCATCCTGGACGGAGGCAGCCGAAGCTAGGCGAGCGGGGAGGCCCTGGCTCTCCCAGTCTTGCGGCTGGATCGTCTGAGTTCGTGGCCCGGTCTCATCTTCGTCCGGCTCATCAAGCCGCTCGGTCAGAGGGGTCGTCTTTTCGGTCCCAAGTTTCAGTGCCTTCCTCTGCTTTTGCTCTTCAGTGGTCCTTGGAGGATGCTGGGTTTCCTCCTCCAGGTGACCTTCGATCCCTTCCAGTGGAGACACCTCAGATTCTAGTTGTGTCACGGCGTCGAGGGTGTTCGGGTCAACCACTGGAGCGGCTCGAGCCCGTTGTTGTCTCTGTGGCTCCAGTTCTTCCCTCAGGTGACTGCCTTCTTCTTGCAGGGAGGCGAGCCTCGTGTCTCCTTCCTCGAGGGTTTCCTGCAGCGTTGCGGTGTCTCTCCGAGCTGGAGTTGCCGGTCTCTCCTGCTCGGGTGGTCCGGTCGCCTGAATGGCTTCCGTCTCCTTTCTCCCCGAGTCGGGGAAGTCTGGCAGCTTTGGCGTCCCCTTCCTCAGCACACCTCTGGTGGAGTCAGAGAGGTGTGCGGGGAGGGAAGCCACACTGCCGCCCACTCGCCCCAGGGAATGGCCTAAGCCGGAGCCGAGGCCGAGGCCGAGGCCGAGGCGGCCAAACCAGGAGGCCATCGCTGCGGGTCACAGCACTGACCTGGTGTGCTCCGCGAAGAGCGTCCAGCCCAGTCGGACAGTCCCGCCAAGTGTCAGGGCCCCGGCGGCTGCGCGAGGCTAAGAGTCAAATCACAGCCAGGCGCTGCTAGGCGACGGCGGGCCGGCGGCCTGGGGGCGGGGCCTGGGCGGGGCCGGGGCGGGGCCTGGGCGGGGCGCGGGCTCCAACCGTTGGGCTCGGGCTCCTGGAGGGGAGGGGCGGGGCTGCCCGCAACCGCGAGGCCTGCCGCCCGGCCCTCACCCATGGCCACCTCCTGGCCCGCGTGCCCCGCTCCGCCCCCCACCCAGCCCCCACCGCCAGCCCCGTGGGCCTCCGCTCAACCCCAGGGCTTCCCACCGCGGCGGTGGGCCCCCCTCTCCCTCTGCTTCAGTGCCGCCCCCGGGGGCCAGGCGGCCCTCCTGCCCCCTGGGGCCGCCCGCCAAGACCGCCGCGCTGAAGGCCGCCATCCCCACACCACCGCCACCTGTGCGCGTGGCAGCGCGTGTGGGCAGGAAGGACCCCAGGGCTCTGACTGCCGCCGAGCGCCTCCCACGCTCCCTCCTGTCCTGCGGCCGGGGCTTTTCCCAGCCGGCTTGGAGAACACTCGGAGGGCCAAGGTAGGTGGGGACCCGCCTCCACCTGCAGAGTTCCGACGAGTGTCTTCGGACACACGTCGGCCCCCTGCGCGGAAGCACGACCCTCCTGAGCACCCTGACCATTGCCATCCCCCACACAGTCGCCGGGGTCCTTGCCCCGCCGCCTCGCCCCCCTCTTCCTGCGGCCCTGCCTGGAGAAGCGGTCCCCGGGAGGAGTCTGGGGGCTCTCGGGCGCCACAGGCGGGGTGTGGCACACCGCGTGCACGCTGTGCGCCCGCTTCTGTCAGCGTGGGGCGGGCTCTGGTCGTGGAAGGGAGTCTTCCCCATGCGTCGAGCGGGCGGTGGAGCGGGGAAAGGACCCAGAGGTGCTCGTGGAGCGCGCGGCCCCCAGCCCCGCTGAGCCCGGCGGAACGGCGTCCCCGGGGCCCGACTCGGGGCCGGCGGCCGAGGCCCGGCTGCGCGCCGCGCCCTGGGCCTGCCGTGCGCTCCTGCCTGGGCGCGGGGCGCGGGGCGCGGGGGCGGTGCGGCTGGCCCCGCGGGCCTGGGGACCCGCCGCCGCAGCGACCAGAAAGTCCCGGTCAGCCTGCCCCGAGCTCCGCGGGCCTGGGAGCCGGGCGCCGCCGCCGCCGCCGCCGCCGCCGCCGGCTCGGCAGTGTCGCGCGGGAGCAGCCGCCAGGCCGTCCCGGTGCGCGCGCCAGGAGCCCCGCAGGCCGGGGGAGCCGCCGCCGGCGCCGGCGCCGCCGCCGCCGCCGCCGCCAGGAAGTGGCCGTTGCACTGCGGGAGGCCGCGGGCTCACCAGAGCATGGGCAGGTGAGGGCCCCTGGCGGCCCCCTCCCTCCGTGCACCCGTCGGGGTCTCCACCGCCCGGGCCCCGCCCCCGGGAGCAGGGACCTGCGCCTTCTCCTGTCCTGCCGGCGACCCTGGCGCCCGTGCTGGCTGCCTGGGGCCACCACTCCCATCCCTGGGGCGCGTGCCCCCTGCTGTGGGACACTCCCGCCAAGTGTCAGGGCCCAGGTGGCTGCGCCAGGCTAAGAGGGAAATGACAGCCAGGCGTTACCAGGCAACGGCGGGCTGGCGGGCTGGGGGCGTGACCAGGGGCGGGGCCTGGGCGGGTCGCGGTCTCCAACCGCGGGGCTGGGGTGAGGAGGGGAGGGGAGGGGCTGCCCGCAACCGCGAGGCCTGCGGCCAGGCCCTCACCCATGGCCACCTCCTGACCCGCGTGCCCCGCTCCCCGCCCCCCCGCACCGCCAGCCCCCTGGGCCTCCGCTCATCCCCAGGGCTTCCCACCACGGCGGTGGGCCCCCCACTCCCACTGCTTCAGTGCCGCCCCCCGGACCCGCACCCCCACACCACCACCACCACCACCTGTGCGCGTGGCAGCGCGTGTGGGCAGAAAGGACCCCAGGGCTCTGACTGCCGCCGAGCGCCTCCCACGCTCCCTCCTGTCCTGCGGCCGGGCTTTTCCCAGCCGGCTTGGAGAACACTCAGAGGGCCAAGGGAGGTGGGGACCCGCCTCCACCTGCAGAGTTCCGACGAGTGGGTTTGGACACACGTCGGCCCCCTGCGTGGAAGCACGACCCTCCTGAGCACTCTGACCATTGCCATCCCCCACACAGTCGCCGGGGTCCTTGCCCCGCCGCCTCGCCCCCCTCTTCCTGCGGCCCTGCCTGGAGAAGCGGTCCCCGGGAGGAGTCTGGGGGCTCTCGGGCGCCACAGGCGGGGTGTGGCACAACCGCGTGCACGCTGTGCGCCCGCTTCTGTCAGCGCGGGGCGGACTCTCGCAGGGAAGGGAGTCTTCCCCATGCGTCGAGCGGGCGGTGGAGCGGGGAAGGGACCCAGAGGTGCTCGTGGAGCGCGCGGCCCCCCAGCCCCGCTGAGCCCGGCGGAACGGCGTCCCCGGGGCCCGACTCGGGGCCGGCGGCCGAGGCCCGGCTGCGCGCCGCGCCCTGGGCCTGCCGTGCGCTCCTGCCTGGGCGCGGGGCGCGGGGCGCGGGGGCGGTGCGGCTGGCCCCGCGGGCCTGGGGACCCGCCGCCGCAGCGACCAGAAAGTCCCGCTCAGCCTGCCCCGAGCTCCGCGGGCCTGGGAGCCGGGCGCCGCCGCCGCCGCCGCCGCCGCCGCCGGCTCGGCAGTGTTGCGCGGGAGCAGCCGCCAGGCCGTCCCGGTGCGCGCGCCAGGAGCCCCGCAGGCCGGGGGAGCCGCCGCCGGCGCCGGCGCCGCCGCCGCCGCCGCCGCCAGGAAGTGGCCGTTGCACTGCGGGAGGCCGCGGGCTCACCAGAGCATGGGCAGGTGAGGGCCCCTGGCGGCCCCCTCCCTCCGTGCACCCGTCGGGGTCTCCACCGCCCGGGGCCCCGCCCCCGGGAGCAGGGACCTGCGCCTTCTCCTGTCCTGCCGGCGACCCTGGCGCCCGTGCTGGCTGCCTGGGGCCACCACTCCCATCCCTGGGGCGCGTGCCCCTGCTGTGGGACACTCCCGCCAAGTGTCAGGGCCCAGGTGGCTGCGCCAGGCTAAGAGGGAAATGACAGCCAGGCGTTACCAGGCAACGGCGGGCTGGCGGGCTGGGGGCGTGACCAGGGGCGGGGCCTGGGCGGGTCGCGGTCTCCAACCGCGGGGCTGGGGTGAGGAGGGGAGGGGAGGGGGCTGCCCGCAACCGCGAGGCCTGCGGCCAGGCCCTCACCCATGGCCACCTCCTGACCCGCGTGCCCCGCTCCCCGCCCCCCCGCACCGCCAGCCCCGTGGGCCTCCGCTCATCCCCAGGGCTTCCCACCACGGCGGTGGGCCCCCCTCTCCCTCTGCTTCAGTGCCGCCCCCCGGGACCGGCATCCCCACACCACCACCACCACCACCTGTGCGCGTGGCAGCGCGTGTGGGCAGAAAGGACCCCAGGGCTCTGACTGCCGTCGAGCGCCTCCCACGCTCCCTCCTGTCCTGCGGCCGGGCTTTTCCCAGCCGGCTTGGAGAACACTCAGAGGGCCAAGGGAGGTGGGGGACCCGCCTCCACCTGCAGAGTTCCGACGAGTGGGTTTGGACACACGTCGGCCCCCTGCGTGGAAGCACGACCCTCCTGAGCACTCTGACCATTGCCATCCCCCACACAGTCGCCGGGGGTCCTTGCCCCGCCGCCTCGCCCCCCTCTTCCTGCGGCCCCTGCCTGGAGAAGCGGTCCCCGGGAGGAGTCTGGGGGCTCTCGGGCGCCACAGGCGGGGTGTGGCACACCGCGTGCACGCTGTGCGCCCGCTTCTGTCAGCGCGGGGCGGACTCTCGCAGGGAAGGGAGTCTTCCCCATGCGTCGAGCGGGCGGTGGAGCGGGGAGGGACCCAGAGGTGCTCGTGGAGCGCGCGGCCCCCAGCCCCGCTGAGCCCGGCGGAACGTGGTCCTCGGGGCCCGACTCGGGGCCGGCGGCCGAGGCCCGGCTGCGCGCCGCGCCCTGGGCCTGCCGTGCGCTCCTGCCCCGGCGCGGGGCGCGGGGCGCGGGGGCGGCGCGGCTGGCCCCCGCGGGGCCTGGGAACCCGCCGCCGCAGGCGGCCAGAAAGTCCCGCTCAGCCTGCCCCGAGCTCCGCGGGCCTGGGAGCCGGTCGCCGCCGCCGCCGCCTCGACTGGGGCCGCGCGGGAGCAGCCGCCAGGCCGTCCTGGTGCGCGCGCCACGAGCCACGCAGGCCGGGGGAGCCGCCGCCGGCGCCGCCAGGTAGTGGCCGTATGCACTGC